>NC_050578.1:75927678-76246314 GCF_011100635.1 Trichosurus vulpecula
AATTTTGCTGGGTCACCAATGATAAACTTAGAAGATGGCACAGATGTGACTAACATGGCATCAGGGGCTGGCACAGAAGGCTTGTTACAGGGAACACTCACCTTGATGAGATCATAGTCTATGTGGGCAGTCACCCAAACGATATTCATTCAACAGGGTTGCTACACATTAGGGGAATTTGAGAAAACTTTGTGTAGAAGCAACTATTTGAGTTGAGATGAGTAAGAATTCAGCTGCGGAAAAGACAAGGCATTCTAAGCATAGAAAACACTGTGCGCAAAGGCATGGTAGGTCCACAGAAGGGACTGGTTTGGTTGGAGCATAAAGTTCTTACATGGGAGGAAAATGAGGTAAGGCTGGGAAAGAAGCATAGCACAAGATTGCAGAAAACTGAATGCTATGCAAAGGAGTCGGGCCTTTATTGGGCAGCCATGACACGGGCACAAAAAGATTTTTGATCCGAAGTGACATGACCAAATCTAAGTATTAGAGAGTTTATTCTAGCAGCAGCATAAGAGGTGAACTGGAAGAGGGAGAAACAGATAGCAGGATGATCTATGAGGAGGCTAGAGTGGCATTGGATCAGGAGGCTGGTAATATGGGACTATATTAACATGGGGACCTCAGGGTGAGAAAGAGTGATGTTGTCGAAGGGACCTTCCCAGGGACATGAAAGGTGAAAGGAAGAGTCAAAGGACAACGTACACAATAACAACAACGATGCACAGACAGCTGTGAACACCTTCAGAACCCCTTATTGAGGAATGCAATGACCAAGCAGGACTCTGGAGGGGCAAGGAGGAAGCTCACTGCTCACCTCCTGACAGGCGATAGACTCGAGGGGCAGAATGAGACACGTTCCTGGATGTGGTCAGTGAGGAAATCTGTTTTGTTTGATTATAGTGTCTGTTACAAGGGTCTGGTTTTTCTTTTTTCTTTTTCAATTGGAGGGGAGCAGGGAGGAGGGAGAGGAAATAAACACGTATTAGTTGAGGGGGAAAAAGTAAAATAAAACTTTAAAAAAAGAGTCAAAGATAGTTCCAGGGTTTTAAACATGGACAACTGAGTGAATAATGATGCCACAAACATAGATCTGGTGAGGCTGGAAACAGGAGTAATCTGAAGGGATGTCGCTGCGGAGGGTAGCTGCTCAGACATTTCAGTCACGTCTGACTCTTCGTGATCCCATTGAGGGTTTTCTCGACAAAGACAATGGAGTGATTTGCTCATTTTGCAGATGAGGAGACTGAGGCAAACAGGAAGTCACACAGCTAGTAAGTATCTGAGGCAGGATTTGAACTCAGAAGAGTTTTCCTGACTCCAGACCTGGCACTCCATCCACCGCACAACCTCGCTGCCCTCATTGGGAAGTGACGCCAACATAAAAATGTAACAATCCCACCCCTTCCTCCAGCATGGCTAATAAAACTCTCCCTCATAACGACAGGTACAGCCAAACCAGTACAACATGTACCTCATATAATCATGGCCCCTGAAAGTCACGAGGGACTCCAGTGGACCTATAGGGGCCAAACTATACCCAAAAGGAATGCCCCTATAAAATATCTGATTAGTGGTCATTCAGCCCAGCCTGAAGACCTCCAACAAGGAGGAACCCACCACCTTTCAGGGCAGCCTAGTCCCCTTCTGAACAGTACTAGCCATTAGGAAGTTTTTCCTGACATCAAGTTTAAATGTATCTCTTTAGTCCTTCCCCCCCATTGCTCCTGGCTCTGCCCTCCAGGACAAAAAGAATCTTCCTCCCACATGACAGCCTTTAATATGTAAATGTAGCCATCATGCCCACTCCATCTTCTTCAGCTCGTCATACCCAGTGCCTTTAACTCATGCCCACATGACATGACCTAAAAGCCCCTGACCACCCTAGGTGCCCTTCATGTCTCATTCCATAACTCTGGTCCACATCTCCCTACTAAGAAGTGGAAGGGAGACATGCAACGTAGTCAGTCCTCAAGTCAAAACTGGTCATTATACTGGTTGAAATTCTAATACACAAACATCTTTCTCAAGAAATTAAACAAGAAAGATGAGACATAATAGGTAAGAGGGAGATGGGATAGTGGCTGCTTAAGCTAGAAGATCAGGGCAGCTAGGTGGTGCAATGAGTAGAGAACCATCCCTGAAGTCAGGAGGACCTGAGTTCAAATTCGGCCTCAGACACTTGACACACTAGCTGTGTGACCTTGGGCAAGTCATTTAACCCCAATTGCCTTGCCTTCCCCCCTCAAAAAAAAAAGTTAGAAGATCAAAAGACTGAATTTTAAGTATGGATTATTTATAAAACATAATTGTTACATTGTTGCATAGACAGAATTTGTCAAATGATTGGATATGTAAGGTGAGAAAAAATGAGTCAAGAATAAAGCCAAAATTGTGAATTCGAAAGACTGAAAAGGACGGTGGCACCTTTGATAGAAGTAGGGAGTCCAAAAAATGAGAAAAATAATTGTGGGGTACACTCAGAATTAGACAGTATGATAGATAACAAACCAGCAAAGATGACCAATGAAGCATGGTTAGACAAACAGCTGGAGAACCGAGAGCAGCATCACAAAACCCAGAGAAGAGAGCGTTTCCAAGGGGAGTTATGTCAACAGTTTCATATGCTGTAGAGAGTCCAAAAGGGTGAGTACTGAGAAAAGACCATTAGATCTGGCCACTTAAAGATCAATGGTAGCTCTGGAGAGAACAGTCTTAGTTGAGTGATGAGGCTAGACAATATACTGCAAAGGACGGACAAATGAGAGAAAAGGAGGCGGAGGCATCAAGTAGCCACAGGCCCATGCATCTATTCCTGGGCTAACGCCAAACCACTCGCAACTAGTCTTGGAGTTCAACCATTCAACCAGCTCTGAATCCATTGAGTCATACTACTGTTTAGCCCATATTCCTCCATCTTTTCAACAAGGACAACACTGTTACAAAAACTGCCAATCGTGTACCGGTACACACAATGAGCAGAAGGTGAAGAGGGGAAAAAAGCCTTAGACTAGTGAGGGAAGGGATCTTTTGCACAATTTAAGTATGTATTGAGGCCCACCAAATGCCCAACTCCACTAGGACATTCACTGTTCTTCCATGGATTCAGATATTACTGATAAAAACAGTTCCTTCACTTGGTACAGATTGCAGCCCACTGAAGCCTTCTCATTCTGGATAACTCCTGACCACGGACTTCCACAGGTCCTCCGCAGACATCCACCTAACATGCTTCTCATCCATGGCACTGCCATGACACTGAGATACTCTGGTCATCTCATTTTAATTTTCAGTGTATAACTTACCGCTACTCTGTGGTTTGTGCCTGCAGACATCGGTGATAACTGCTTGCAGATTAGCGGCTATCTCATTAGTTGGCATATCCAGCTGAAAGAAGATGATACAACATGAACAACACAGAAACACGTCTTGTAGAACAAGCTTCCAATCAGTAAAGACGGTAAAAGAAACGGCTAAAGAAATGGGGGGGAGACAAGAGCTCTAACAGACCTGGCTCAGACGTGAAGTAATCCAACTGTTCTGGGGAATAACGCAGAGTTAAGAAAAATGACTACATGGTTCATTCTTCCCTTCAATCTAATTATCCTGTAACTAGGTTTAAATATTAGAGTAGTAAACAGGAAGAAAAGTCCTGTGTGAATCAAAATAATCTTAGCAGCACTACTTATAGTAGCAGGAATCTGGAAAAAATTCTATGCTGATCAGCTGGGGAATGGCTAAACAAATTAAAGTATGTATTTAAATGAAATGGCCCACTGCTACACTACTAAGGAATAAACAGTTCAGAGAAATATGGGAAAACTCTTACGAGCTGATACAGAACAAGAAAGCAGAATCAAAAGAATAATATGCACAGCTATAACGGTATAAATAAAACCAATTTTAAAAGACAATAGAACACAGGTCAAATACAGGGGCCGACGCTGATTCCAGATGACTGATGGGAAATTTATTTCCTTTCAGTTAATATCTGAGAGTAGAAACTGATGTGCTGCCGGCATCAATTGCTAAATTAAACCATTTTATAAAGCTTCCTTTTTGGTAAAAAAAAGAGACTATTGGAGTATTTATTGGAAAGTGTGGTGTCAAAACAAATGTATAAAAACAAAATCTATTCTGTTGAGAAAAAAACAAACATGGAGAGAGAACAGATGATTAGGAAAACACTAGAAAAAATATTTATACAACATTATTTTGTAACAGTTCTTTGGCAAAAAAGGAGTCCCTCTTGGGAAGATGTGGGACTCTCCTATTGACCCTTGCTTTCTACAACTGGACTCTCACTCACTCAGTTCCCCACTCCCCCAGGGAAGGTGTGGCTGTCAATGGGTTAAGTCCTTGTCTGGGTACTGAGTTTATATCTAAGGAAAGGCCCCGTGGGCCAGCCAGAGACATCAAATCCCTCAATGAATTCAGGTGCTGAGAATAACATGCGAAACAATGGGAGTTATGTTCATGAAAACTTTTATTCCAAGTAATGGGGAAAAGGGGTAAAAGGGAGAGAGGAAAAGGGGGACCAACATACAACTCTGGCATATATACCAACACAGAGTATAATACCTAAGGGCATCGCTGTGTTGGGGAGCCCAGAGTCACAGATCCAGGCAGCAGGAACAGGGTGCTCCAGGGGGAAGGTACGCTCCTGCTAGAGGAGAGGGTGTGCTCTAAAGTGCCCTTCTGAGTGGAGGGTCCTTATACTCTGATTCTGGGTGGCCCCCCTGGAGCTGGTCAAGTTGCATATAAGGGGTCAGGGCCAAATATCATTTTAGGCGTTTGCTATCAAGGAGAAAAAACAAGATGGTAGTACACAAAATATTATCTTAGGGGGCTGTCCATCAGGGAAAAAACCAAGCAGGTGGTAGACAATATTATCTGGGAGTCACAGCTGTACTAACCTTTGAAAAATGTTATTGTCAGTATTTTTCCGTAAGTATGTTCTATGAGCAACAGCCTCCCTTAAGAAGAGACTGTCATGGTGGTCTCAAGAATACCAGGCCCAATCTTATAACAAACATTCACCCTCTTAAAAACTTCCCAATAAGATATCCTACTATGAAAAAAGCTCCACATAAATCCTAAGCTGACATAGTTTCAATGCTGCATTAACTTGATGTATACATAGGATCACATTTACTCTGTACAACTTATGCCAGCAATAACTTCTCTGAAATTTTTCAACTTTAGATACCTTGTCATCAAATCAATTTTTCCAAAGTCAACAGAGTAAGAAATACCCTTGGGAAAACAGTACTAATTACCTTGAAATCAATTGGTTTGTTGGTGTGTTTTTAAAATAATGGAGAAAACAAAACCAAAAACCTCACATTCAGGCAGTGAACCCCTCCACAAAAAGACTCAGATTCATCCACCCAATCACACCACACACAAACCCATGTATTTTCATCGTGTTTTGCTAACCTTCCTGTATTCTAAACACCACAGCAACAAAAGGAGGAATACTTTGCTATTTAGTAAACAACCAGCAAAACAAGCAGGGAATGTGTACAGTTCATAAAACTAAAAAACAAACCAAATTTTCTGGAGTCCTTTTGTTTTACATTCAAATGAAGGTTTTTTGTAAAGACACTAAATCATTTAAGCCAACTAAATCAGAACATTCAAAGAATTGAAAAATGAAGTCACCTAAGAAAAAAAGAAAGCTTCTAAAATTATAGTCAACTAAATGGCAAAATTGCCTGGTAAAAGAGTAGGAGGGCATACAACATATCTATCACATTTCTCTGAGACCTTTGTAGAAAACTTGTATTGGACAGAAATCCTGGGGCACTTTAGAGCACAGCCTCTTCTCTAGCAGAAATCTGGGGCAATGTGTTATTTTGTGCTGAGATTCTTCCAGAGGATCCTTTCAGATTTCCTCTCTAGAACCTTCCATTGAGGTTGGAAACTATTACCTTTGGCAATATGGTGTCTTTTTAAATATTCTTTTTGTTTCTTTAAAAACTGAACAATTAATCTGGTTCCTAAATTCCTTTTTCTTTGAATGTGTTGGTGGTGATTGATGGTGTATGTATATGTTTATCTGGGGAGAGGGGATAGGAAGCTATAGGTTCCTTAAGAACCAGGAGAGCCTGAAGAGTTCCTGCCAACTTTTCCAACATTCATCCCACAAGTATGCAGAAGAGAAAAGCTCAGACTAAGCTTGGATAGATCTACTGGGAAGCCTGAGGACCCCCTAATGAGGCCCCATTGCTGACACACTCAGTAGTATGTTTGGTGCCTTTGTCTTTCAAATTTTTACGATATAAAACAAGATCATGGGCTCTAATGGATTCTTCCCCGTTAGAATGTACGCTCCTTGGGGACAGGAACCATGTTTTTCGCCTGGCACACAGTGCTGATAACATCATACTGACTAACCAAACAGCTTTATAAGCAGAAAGAATAAAATCCACTTCATTGATAAGGTCACACCAAAAATAACTTGGCATCATGATGAAATCGCTGGCACCATATTATCCAGGATTTGGTACGGTTTGTACATATATACAGCTATTTTGCTAACATTTTACCAATCTGCCTTAGGCGGAAATGTTTGATAGTGGTTTCAAGGATGTAATCTAAATCTACATAGAACAATTTTTTAAGATAGGCAATAGATTACAAGCATACTGTATCTACATATCTGGAAAGCTTTTATTTCTTTAGGCTTTTGTGAGACAAAATGGAATCTCCTCATAATGCTGGTGTTGAAATAGAGGATAATAATAGCTCACAATGACAAAGAGCCTTCCTCGAAGCAGCCTCAGGTAAAAGTAGCACATCAATGAGAATGTTAAATTTAGAACATAAAGAATTAACTTCCTTTCAGGACTACCTTGTTTTTTTTACTATCATGAAGTACCTGATTCTTGAAAATAAAAGTAAAAAAAGACATTTTGCCATTAGTCTGACAGCTGGCAAACACAATTCAATTCACCATGTGACACATACATGAGATCTGTGAATGCTGAATGGTCCACTGTGGTCAGTGGCATGTCAATGCCACGAGGACAGGAATAATGTCAGTTTTCGCCTCAGTGTTCTGAGAGCCTTATTCATTAAGTAGGTGCTTAACACATTCTGGTAAAATTGAATGTGCTCAAGTATTTTCTAGGGAATGACATCAACAAATTTTAAAAATGCGTCATCTACCAGTCCCCATAAGAACTGAATATAAGTCTTGCTTCAAAGCTAAAAGAGACAGTCATACCTCCTATCCCAAGATATTCTGGGAAATCCCCAGGGGTCTGATGAATAATAATTCTAAGATACCAGGAAACTGGTGATAAGAATAAAACAGTTTCATCATTTTAATTTTCCTAGAGGTAGGCAAACTACTGATTACTGACTCAGTCTATCTACCTAAATATATACTGAAACACATTTCTTCAGACTTCTAAATTCTATAGCCAAATTCCTTTGCTTTACGCTAATAAGCATTGGCAGAATTGTTCTGCATTTTTTTTGACTCCATAATTTTCAAATTTTCCTTTATGATAATTTTCCTGGAAATCAAACATACTGTAGTATTCAAAGAAGAAAACAAGAAAAGTTTTATCATGAATTTAAAGCAGTGAGAAGACTAAGTAAACTATTTTTTAAAAAACTGAATTTAGCCGTATATTGCCTCCAGGCTATATTTTTAAATACACCATTCAATCTTCCAGAAGAAGCCTTCAAAAACTATGTCTACAATATATACATTTTTTAGTTTTTCTGAGCTCTAAATGCAGACTGTATTTTTCCTGTTCTAACATATTCACTAAAACTGAAGGTATCTAGATTTCAATATATGTAATTAATTCCATCATGCAATTCACTTGCCTGCATTTGTTTATTTTTGTTACAACTTATACTTCACCTTTTATCAACTGCCAGGCTGCCAATAATATTTTGGCAGAAAATATCAACACTGCTATTTATTACATAAGTAGAATGCAGTAGAGAGACTGATGTTCACTGCTTTTAGGAAGAAATGGAACCCATGGCAGACAGGCACATGTGAAAGTTTCAAATAGATTTGAAAATAGCTCTGAGACCAGTTAAATCAGGTCCCGGCAAGTCTGCGTACACCTGAATAGCTATCCAAAAAGATCTGGTTGGCCAACTCTAGGAGCTGAGTATATACAAGATCAGCAAACAGTGACAGTTTAAAATGCCCTATAATTGGAGTGATGTCTACCTAAAACCATGTGGCCGGAAGGTATGTGTATTTAAACACAAAGATACACAGAGCAATGTAACTGCTCAGACTTACAGCCTTCTAAGTAAAAATTCTTTGCATTTATTGGTTGTGGAATTCAATCTTACATACAATTTTTATAGATGTTATAATCTAATCACTTAACGAATGACACATGGCACAATGTAAGCAATGCATCTGGAGGAAGAAGGCCCAGATTCCAAAATCACTTTAACTGTAAAAAATGAAATTGTATTTAACAGACCGAGTGCTGCAGGCCAGGGCTGACCAGGCTGATTTGGTACCGTAAGCTCGACACTGAAATAAAATGAAACATTCATAGAAGATCTGATAGTTTGGGGCGGTGGGGGCGGGGGAAGATTTCCTGAGCTCCTACAGCCCTGTCTGCCATGGGAGAGTTGTTCCAGGGACTCCACGTGGGGAAGGGCCTCTGCCCTCTCCTAACCCAGCCAAGATGCCCCTGAACCACTGAAGCCTTGTTCACCTCCCCTTATATGTGGACTAGAAGCTCCTTCACTGAAGGGCAGCTAGATGGCCTAGTGGAGAGAGTGCTGGGCCTGGAGTCAGGAAGACTCATCTTCCTGAGTTCAAATGTGGCCTCAAACACTTACTAAGCTGTGTGATCCTGGGCAAGTCACTTAACCCTGTTTGCCTCAGTTTCCTCATTTATAAAATGAGCTGGAGAAGGAAATGGCAGACCACTGCAGCATCTCTGCCAAGAAAATCCCAAATGGGGTCATGGAGAGTCAGGGAGGAGACTGTCTGCCTCTTTCTTCCATTGCACCCCTAGTGCTGAGATGAAAACCGCACATGAGGTGACTGTTGCTCCCCGGGCTGCATGGGGGCGGGGGAGGCAAGGGGAAAGGGGTTCAAGTACCAGGGCCCAGGCTGAGCTTCTTGGATTCAGGCATCCAGGAAGGCCTGCTGAGCCTCCTTCCCCTGAGTCACTTAGGCCTCACATCTTTCCTAGCCTAACCACATGGGGCAGGGCACTAGGATCCTGCTCCTACCACACAGAGCAAAAAACTTTTTTCAAAATTGCCTCTGTCCTTTGGAACACTTTATAATACTTTGTGAACTAAAAGCTGATTCCATAATGTAATGGTGACTTATTCCATAATCCAAGAAGATAAAGCAAACCCCATAGCCAGGCTTAACAATGTTCAAGCAAGAGATATTTTTTTACATTCAAACCTCATTAATCCAAGACCTACTTATTCAGAATTATTAATAACTTAGAAACTAACAAGGCTGAAGCTATACCATAAAAATGGGTAAAACAAATTAGTCTTGCATAACTTTGGGGAAAGATTTCACTCATTTTGTTTAAAAAGCATTTGATAGGCTAATTATATAATCATTAGAAACATAATCATTCATCTTTATTGACATCCTCCACTCATGTCCTCATCCAGTAATGACCACCGAATGTGAAATACTCCCAAGTTCAGGGCCAGCCAAAAGATGGCAACTGTTCACCCTTACTCTCCACCAAACTGCCCCAGAGTAGGCATCAACCCTGGTGAATGCAAAACTGCCACCATGCCTGGCCACTTTCATATGAAAGGAAGAATTGGTACTGTTTCTAGGTCTGGCTTATGAAGCAGTTTATCAAATAAAACAAATTGGATTAGGGCAATTACTGAGTATCAGGACTTGGAGGTGATCCCTTCAATGAAACAGATTTTTTGGACTGTTGTGATGTCTTTCTGAAAGACCCAGGCACAAAAGGCATTATCTGGAGGGTCGAGATTGGTGGCAATGCCAAAGTAAATGTGGCAGCATTCATGAAGCAACATAAGCATATCCAAACCTTTCATTGTTACTTTGACAACTTCTCCTGGAACAATGGATCACATGGGCCGTCCTGAGGAGAGAAGGTCGGGAAGGGAACCTGCAGGTCAGGAGCAAACAGCTGCTTTCCAGAGTTCTGAGAAGATGAAGATGTTATGAAGGAAGAAGAAAAATAAATGTCCACATAATGAATCACTGCAGAAACGTGAGCCAGGAAAAGCCAGTGGCCACCTTAGCTGCCCTCCTCTAACCAGCAGCCTCCTGTACATGGCTGCCTGACTGGCGCAGCTCTTCTAGTCCATCAGGGAGCTGCAGGTGACATGTGAAGTGCCTTCCCACTCCAATCTCACCCGAGTGTGCATCAAAGACCAGTCATAAAGCACTTCTCTCACTCTTATGAGCGGCCCCCTCTCTTCTCTGTGGCCAGCCATGGCCGCTGTAAACACTACTCAGCATTCAGTGGTGACTGTTTTCCGGTTGTTCTTCGCATTTACGCGGCTGCAGCCATGGCACACACAGTTTTCCTGGTCTATTGCTTCGCTTTTCATCAGCTGGTATGAGCTCTTCAAGGCTTCTTCACATGGATCGTGACGGTGGTTTCTTACAGCACAACAGTCCATTCCATTTCCTACAACGGTTTGTTAGGCCATATTGATGCCAGGGCATCTCCTTTGTTTTCAATTCTCAATTCAATTCATCATACAAAAAACTGTGAAAGACCCAAGAACTGTGATCAACACAATGACCGATGCTAACTCCAGAAGACTGCTGATGCATCACACTTCCCATATGATGGCAAAGAGATGATGGCCTTGAGGGGCACATGAACCAATGAGTGGGTTTGCTTTGACTAACCTTATTCATCACAAGGGAAGGCTTTTTTTTTTTTTTTAGTGAGGGTAGAACTATAGGAGAAATAATGATATCAAAAAAACTCCCCCCCCCAAAAAAAACAGAAAAGAATAATAGTGAAACATTTGAAAAACACACAGTAGGATATAAATTGGTCTCAGGCCATGGAAGAGCTCAAAAAGGATTTTGGAAAATCAAGTAAGAGAAGCAGAAGGAAAATTGGGAAGAGAAATGGGAGTGACGCAAGAAAATCATGAAAAATGAGTCGATGGCTTGCTAAAGGAGACTAAAGAAAATAACACCTTAAAAAATAGACTAACTCGAATGGCAAAAGCGGTCCAAAAAGCCAAGGAGGAGAAGAATGCCTTAAAAAGCATAACTGGCCAAATGGAAAAGGAGGTCCAAAAGCTCACTGAAGAAAATAATTCCTTAAAAATTAGAATGGAGCAAATGGAAGCTAAGGACTCTATGGGAAATCAAGAAATTATAAAACAAAACCAAAAGAATGAAAAAATAGAAGACAATGTGAACTATCTCACTGAAAAAACAACTGGGGGGAGCGGAGCCAAGATGGCAGCTGGAAAGCAGAGACTTGCATGAGCTCCCCTCCAAATCCCTCCAAAAACCTATAGAAATGGCTCTGAACAAAATCTAGAACTGCAAAACCCACAAAATAGCAGAGGGAAGCAGGGCTCCAGCCCAGGACAGGCTGGATGGTCACTGGGTAAGGTCTATCGTGCACAGAGCTCAGAGCGGAGCAGAGCCCAGTGTGGGTGATGGCAGGACCAACCAGACTGGGAGCCGGGCGGAACAGGCCCTAGAGCCCTGAATCAGTGAGTTATGGCAGTTACCAGACTTCTCAACCCACAAACACCAAAGGCAACAGAGAAGGTTAGTGGGAAAAGCTGCAGGGGACAGAGTGAAAGAGTTCTGTGAATACTGAGAATGAAATGTTGCTTCAAATCACCAATAATGAGAAAAATACGTATCAAAACAATTCTGATCTTCTGCCTCATCTTCAAACTGGCAATGATGATGATGAAAGACAGAAACAGTGGATGCCAGAGAAGCTGTAAGAAGACACGCTCACTAATATGGCGCTGGTGGATCTGGGAACTGATCCGACCCCCACGGGAAGCAGTGTGAAGTGTTCCATTCTGGGAACCACACCTTAGGAAGGGTGTCTGTGAGCTGCAGAGCATCCAGAAGAGGACAAGCAGGATGACAGGCGATCTAGTGTTCAAGCAACAGCAGAAGCTGTTCAAGGAGCCTTGGTCTTCAAGAGCTGTCCTGGAGAAGAGGGAGCAGACACTTCCGCTCAGCCCCAGAAGAAAGCATTAACGGTAAAGGCTAGAAGCTGCAACGCGGCAAATTTAGATTGTATTCAAGTAAAATATTATTAAGCATCAGAGCTATCCAAAAGTGGAATGGTTTGCCAAAGAGGCAGGTTCTCCTTCTTTACTACAGTCCAGTTCTATGGATACAATAATTGATTTCAATAAACCCCTACTGTGTACTTGGAAGTTTGTCCTTATCAACAAGAGAGACAGACACGATCCCCACCCTCATGGAACTTACTAATTAGATATTAACCCTATTAAAGTGATATAGAGAATATGGAGGGAGCAAGGGATGAGAGGGGGAGTGGCGCTCGGGGGGGCAACACGCAAACACAAATGTGTGTTGTAAAAGCATAAGCTCTCCCTCAAAAAGCTGAAAAATTTCATGATGACAAAACATACCCAACCTATACAAAAAAGGTAATACATAGTAGTAGATACTATGATTATTATTAATGTGTAATTATATTACATATAATTCCAAAGCAAGGAGAACAAACACAAAGGATGGGGAGATTACAGACATTGTTATTTCAGAAGCATAAGTTCAAGGGACACATCTGTTACAGGTAAATGATTCGTCATATACATGAAAAAGAACATCACATGCCAATAATCCCCACTGCAACTTACCAATGCTATCTTGGTCTTGAGAAAGTTCCCTCTTTCCTCATCTACTACAATCTCATGTCCATTTTTAAAGAATTCAAGCATTTTCACGATGTCGTGATTGATGGAATCTGGTATGAGAAATATAAAGTCTCATTTACTGAATGTTTATCAGATACAAGACAAAATCACAGGATTTTTGAGTTGGAAGAGGCCTCCGTGGCCTTCTAGTCCAGCTCAGACCTGATAAAGAATACCCCCCTCCACCCAATGTTCTTGACAAGCTGTTATCCAGCCTCTTCCTGAAAGACCCTCAGCAAGAGGAAGGCCCTGCCCCCGGAGGCAGCCCATCTCCCCCAGGACAGCTCTAACTGTTCAAAAGTTTTTCCTGACATAAGCCTTTTTAACTTCCACCTATTGCTACTCATCTGCTCTCTTTAGACGAGAGCAGAGCCAATCCCTCTTTCGCCCAACTCACCAACTGCCTACTGGACATTTCAAACAGGCAAAAGCATCTCAAACTCATCATGCCTAAAACAAACTCAGTAGATACTAGTCCCCTTGGTCTTCTGCACAAACAATGCTCCATTTCCTCTCTCTGTTCTTTGTACTGGGGGCTCCCTCATTCTGGGAATTTCTCACCTCCACCTCTTGGAATCCCCAATCCTGGAGGTGACAAGGAACCGCTGAAGTTTAGGAAGTGGTAGGGGACGTGGTCAGACCTAACTTTCAGGAAGATAAATTTGACAACAGAATTTCCATTGGGCAAGAGTCGGGAGAGATTTGCAGCAAACAGACCACCCAGACAGCTACTGCAATAGTCCAGGTGTGAGAAGGTGGGCATGTGTCAGGGTGGTGGCAATGTCAGAGAACGGGATATATGGAAGAGATGATATGAAGGTAAAATTGACAGGCCTCGCAAAAGACTGGATATGGGGAGTGAGAAGACTTGAGAATAACACAGACTGTATCCTTCACAGTAATAGGAAAGTTAGGAGAGGAGAGGATTTGAAGAGAAAAATAACGAGGTTAGTTTTGACTCTTTTAAGTTTGAGATGTACTATGGGCAGCAAGAGATGTGAGACCTCTGGTGGTGAGCTGAGAGGTACCTTTGGATGAGCAGATTTGAGAATCATCAGCACGGAAAAGAAGACTGAATCCATGGGAGCTGAAGAGACCACCAAATGAAGCACAGAGGGAGAAGAGAAGTGGGCCTGAAACAGAGCGTTGAAAGACACACCTATGGGTGTGATCTGGAGGAAGTTGCAGCAGAAGAAGCTAGAGAAAGTAGTGTCCCAAAAGCCTAGAGAGAAGAAAAGCATCAAGGATAAGAGGGTGATCAACAGAGGCAACGGCTGCAAAGAGGTCAAGAAGCATTAAGATTGTAAATAGATAATCAGCAACTTTGGAGAAAGTAGTTTTGGTTGAATGATGGGCTCAGATGCCAGACAGCACAGAGTTAAGAAGAGAGTGAGAGGGGGCAGCTAGGTGGCACAGTGAGTAGAGCACCAGCACTGGAGTCAGGAGGACCTGAGTTCAAATCTGACCTCAGACACTTGACACACTTACTATCTGTGTGACCTTGGGCAAGTCACTTAACCCCAATTGCCCTGACTTCCCCCCTCAAAAAACAAAAGAAAAACAAAGACAGAAGAGAGTGAGAGGAAAAGAGGTGGAGGCATCTGTTACAGAAAGCTTTCTCAAGGAGGTGAGCTACATGAGGAAGGAGGGATAACTAGTGGAAAGGATGAAGTCAGAGGTTTTTGAGAATGTGGGAGACTTGGGTATGTTTGGAGGCAGTCGGGAAGCAGACGATAGAATGATGATGAGTAAGTGAAAGGGGACGATGGGGAGAGAGGAGGTAGCATGCAACCTGCTGGCAAAAATGAGATGGAATGGGATCACTTGTGCACTCAGAGGAGCATGCCTCAGAAAGGAGAAGGGCCTTTTCATGCAAGAGGGATGAAGGCAGAGATAGTAGCAGAAGGTATCTGGCAGTCGTGAGTTGAAGATGCAACAGTTTCAAATCAGGTGTGGGAACTTATTGTGGGGCAGAGAAGGAGAGACGGTGAATTCAATTTGGGACAGAACATGTCACAAAAACCTCCAGGCAGAGCCATCTAGCAGGGCCTAGAGCTCAGGAGAGAGGTCAGGACTAAATATATAGATTTGGGACTCATCTTCACAGAAGTGAAAATTAAAGCCATGAGAAATGAGACAGTCAAGGCAGGGAATGAAGAAAGAGAAGAAAGTTAAGACAGAACCCTGAAGAATGCCTATATTTAGGGGACAGGAAGGAGAAGAGAGCAAGAACAGAAGAAATTAGAACCAAGTAAGAGACTAGGGCCAGAGGTGCTGACTTGAGAGTCTTTGGCATTTAAAGTTATAATTAAAGGTAAAAAAAAGAACAGGTTCTCTCTCAGAAAGTGTAAATGTAGAGACAGAGGGGCAGGTTACTTGGGAACATCAGCAGCCCAAGGACTGTACCTGTGGGACACCCAGTGAATGGGGGAAAAGAAAAGAAACCAGCAAAACACACACAGGAATGAATGGTCAGAGAAGCAACTAGGACAAGGAAGTGCAATGGAAGCCAAGGCAGGGAGGAGAAGCTCTGAAGGACCAGCAAATGCAGGGAGACCAACTGGGAGAAGGTCTTTGAATTTGACATGAAGGTCAACAGGGATCCTTGAGAGAGTGGTTTTAGAAGCTCAGCCATCATGAAAGCCTTGTTCAAGGGATGTGGGAGCACATGCAAGCATGAACACAGACTACTCACTCACTGCAAAGGCAGTGAAGGATAAGAGAGAACTGGGAGAGTTACCTAGTAAGAGAAAATGAAGGGTTTTGTTTTAAGATGAAAATATTCTAGCACGTCTGTAGGAAAGAATGATCTTCAACAAAACTTTAAAAGTTTCAAAAAAAATTAAGTAAAGACCACTAAATTTAATAGTAATATCGCATGTAAGCTGACAAAAATCTTATTCTTTGTATGTGGAAATGCCCATATTATTAGGTGTTTATTAAGTACAGAATAACAGAAAAAATTAATTTTTAAAAAAATTACTAGATTTCTTTTGGTGGTTAAGTCACAATCAAAAAGTGATACAGACACAGGGAAAAGAGTCCATTAAGTGACATGTGACTCATTTCTTTCAAAGTAACGCATAATAAATGTCAAACATAAAAAAAATAAATAAATGTCAAAGTAAAACATAATTTGTGCACAAAATGAATCCAATTTAGAAATTAAAGGAGCTCAGAGTGTAGATGTGTGTCCATGTCAACATACATATATGTAGCTGAAATTGAGAACGAAATTGGATTTTACCTATCAAAGTTAAATACCAGTTTCAAAGGATTTTTTAGGAGAACATGATGTAATATAAAAACATGAGACTGTCTACGAGTTGTGTAATTAAAATAAACCTAATAAAATTGTAGCATTAGACGTGCAGCAGAATGTGCTAACTCAATTCAGACGACATAATTCCACCCACTACTATTAGTAAAGCTGAACAAAATGGGAAAATGATGATCTCAGCTGCAGGGAGTTGTTTGTTTCTTTCATTTCACCCACTTGTTCAAAATGTAATTTATATTTTGTCCCTAAGGCTTTTGCTAGATAAGAGGAATAAAGAGTTTCTAAACTAGGAATTGAATAACTCTAAAAAGGCCTATTACAAGGGCCATTTTCTCCAATGTAGTCTAACATTCTTGATAGGTTAATCATTTGTTTGGCACACATAAACAACAAATGTTTTGTGCTATTAAAGATAGCATGCTAGGGTAAAATGAAAAATTTAAAAGGAGGGCAAAGATGTATTTTTCAATGGTCAAATTACTCGGAGGATGTGGCTCATTATGAAAGTAAGAAAAAAACTAAGGCCCATTAATGAAAGCAAATACTTTAAACTTTGATTGTTTGAGTGGAGATTATTTGAAAAGCTTTTATTCTCAAAAAACCAGACCACTCACTCTGAAGTGAGAATACTGATGAAAAAGTGAAGGAACAAAAGTAGTTAAGAAGTCAAAACTATTAGTGAATAGACAAAGCAGTGAAGATAACACCAAAGAATTAATTATTCATCCTGGGAAGTAAGGAAGTTAAAAAATTGCCTTTTGGAATTCAGTTCCAATTTCTATCTAGTTAGATGTGACCAAAGTCAGTATACGTTTGGTCTTGTCCTGACTCAAACTAATGATGGTCTGAACTAGTTAAGACACAAAACAAGCTATTATCTAATCCAAGTTTACTTCTTCAAAAATCTCAAAATAATAATCCAAGCTCAGTTCTTGTTCCAGAAAGAATATAGAGTGAATTCCATCAAGTCAATAAACATTTATGCGCCAGGTACTATGTTGGGACACAAAGAAAGGCAAAAGACAGTCCCTGCCCTTGAGGACCTCACAGAACAAGAGGAATAAACAAGCAAACAACCATGTACAAACAAGCTATGTGCAGGATAAGTCAGGACAAATACCAATATGACAGAAGGTGATCTAACAAAAAGATGTGTGTATTTTGCCTAGCCTCAGTTTACCATTTTCTTCAGATGCTACATGAGAACAAAATATTCCAGTGTAGCAAGAAATGGGTAAAATTATCGAAAGTTTATTATACCTTGGTCTGGCTTTAAATTTGAAACACTTACCACAATAAATAAGATTAACCTGGAAGAAAATTGTACATTTTTGTGGTGGTATATTGACTGTTTCAAAACTCTGTCAAATCCTAATGTGTAAACATATTTTACATGATTGCATATGTATAACCTGTATCAGCTTGCTTAAAGTCTTGGGGAGTAGGGAGGGCAAAGGGGGAAGAGGAGGGAAGAAAGGGAGAAAAATTTAGAACTCAAAATCTTTCAAAAAATGAATGATGGAAATTGTCTTTACATGTAACTGGAAAAAAAAAATTATTAAATTTTTAAAAAATAAATTTACTACCAAATCAAGTCAAAATTTGAAAATGGAAAATGTGCCAATTTAAAATTTTTTGTTATTTTTTACTATAAACCAAGTTTTAAGTGATAATCAATGGCTAACAAGCAAAATTTATTCACTCTAAAGGATTACTATGAAATAGGTGAATTGTAAAAGTATAGTGGGTTGCCCACAGCAATCCTCCTGGAGTAAATCAGACAATGACAGTTAAATATAGCACAAAATTCAATTCCAGGATGTATAACTTACCTCATATGTCTTAGCAATTCTATTTACAATTAAACAAATACATCTGAGAAGTTAGACTGATATTAATAAAATAGTAATAAGAAACTATCTTACTTTGGGAAAGCCTTGGAAATCTCTTTTTTAGTTTCCTTCTTAAAGGCTGAAGGGCTGGCATCATTTCTGGAACACTTACATAAAAATCTGCCTGGATTTCATCATCCAAAATCTGAAAATCACAATAACATTACAGTCTTATATGGAAATCTAAAGCCTACAGAAACTAGTGAAGTTTTCAATATAATTTAGTACTTTTATGAGTCATTTAGAAAATGAACACTAAACACACATAATAATAAAAATAAGTTGGGCGGAGCCAAGATGGCGGCTGGTAAGCACGGACTAGAGTGAGCTCCGTACCGGAGTCCTTCCAAAAACCTATAAAAAATGGCTCTGAACCAATTCTAGAACGGCAGAACCCACAGAACAGCAGAGGGAAGCAGGGCTCCAGCCCAGGACTGACTGGATGGTCTCTGGGTGAGGTCTATTCCACACGGAGCTGGGAACGGAGTGGAGCAGAGCCCAGCCTGAGCGGCGTGGAACAACCAAACTTGGAGTCGGGCGGATGGGGCCCCTAGCGCCCTGAATATATGAGCTGCGGCAGTTACCAGACCCCCTCAACCCACAAACACCAAAGACTGTGGAGAAGGTTAGTGGGAAAAGCTGCGGGAGTGGAAGGAGTTCGCGGTTCGGCTTCCAGCCCAGGGGGCAGCGGAGGTGGGGCAGCTACAGTTGCTGCTGCTTCTGGCCCCAGGCCCACCTGGTGGGAGGAATTAAGTGGCGGATCAGAGCAGGAGTGCAAAAGCCTGCTGAAGATCTAAGCCCAGCCCGGGCTGGGGGTTCTTGGGGAAGGAGTAGTGCGGGTCTGACAGAGCTGGCACCTCCCCCCCAAACGTGGAACATAGAACTCGTTAGTCTACAAGCAGTCATACCCCACTGAAAAACTCAAGGGTCAAGTTAGTTGGTTGGGAATATGGCCAGGCAGCGAAAACACGCCCAGATTCAGTCTCAGACTTTGGATTCTTTCTTTGGTGACAAAGAAGACCAAAACATACAGCCTAAAGAAGACAACAAAGTCATAGAGCCTACAACAAAAGCCTCCAAGAAAAACATGAACTGGCCCCACGCCATAGAAGAACTCAAAAAGGATTTGGAAAAGCAAGTTAGAGAAATAGAGGAAAAATTGGGAAGAGAAATGAGAAGGATGCGAGAAAACCATGAAAAACAAGTCAATGACTTGCTAAAGGAGACCCAAAAAAATACTGAAAAATACACTGAAGAAAACAACACCTTAAAAAATAGACTAACTCAAATGGCAAAAGAGCTCCAAAAAGCCAATGAGGAGAAGAATGCCTTGAAAGGCAGAATTAGCCAAATGGAAAAGGAGGTCCAAAAGACCACTGAAGAAAATACTACTTTAAAAATTAGATTGGAGCAAGTGGAAGCTAGTGACTTTATGAGAAATCAGGATATTATAAAACAGAACCAGAGGAATGAAAAAATGGAAGACAATGTGAAATATCTCCTTGGAAAAACCACTGACCTGGAAAATAGATCCAGGAGAGAGAATTTAAAAATTATTGGACTACCTGAAAGCCATGATCAAAAAAAGAGCCTAGGTACCATCTTTCAGGAAATTATCAAGGAGAACTGCCCTGGTATTCTAGAGCCACAGGGCAAAATAGAAATTGAAAGAATCCATCGATCGCCTCCTCAAATAGATCCCAAAAAGAAATCTCCTAGGAATATTGTCGCCAAATTCCAGAGCTCCCAGATCAAGGAGAAAATACTGCAAGCAGCCAGAAAGAAACAATTTGAGTATTGTGGAAACCCAATCAGAATAACCCAAGATCTGGCAGCTTCTACATTAAGAGATTGAAGGGCTTGGAATGCAATATTCCGGAGGTCAATGGAGCTAGGATTAAAACCTAGAATCTCCTACCCAGCAAAACTGAGTATCATTTTCCAAGGCAAAATATGGAGTTTCAATAAAATAGAGGACTTTCAAGCTTTCTCAGTGAAAAGACCAGAACTGAATAGAAAATTTGACTTTCAAACACAAGAATCAAGAGAAGCATGAAAAGGTAATCAAGAAACGGAAATTGCAAGGGACTTACTAAAGTTGAACTGTTTTGTTTACATTCCTACATGGAAAGATGATGAGTTTGATTCATGAGACCTCAGTATTAGGGTAGTTGAAGGGAATATCCATATATATATATATATATATATATATATATATATATATATATATATATATATATATATATATATATATATATGTATATGTATATGTATATGTATGTTTGTATGTATATATATGTTTATGTACATATATAAGTGAATGTGTATGTATGTATATATCTATGTGTATATGTATGTATGTGTATGTATGTGTATATATATATGTGTGTTTATATATATATATATATGTAAAAGAGAGAGAGCAGACACAGGGTGAGTTGAAGATGAAGGGAAGATATCTAAAAGAAATAAAATGAAATTAAGGGATGAGAGAGTAACATACTGAGAGAGGGAGATAGGGAGAGATAGAATGGGTGGATTATCTTGCATAAAGGTGGCAAGAGGAAGCAGTTCTATGGGAGGAGGGGAGAGGGCAGGTGAGGGGGGAATGAGTGAACCTTGCTCTCATCAGATTTGGCCTGAGGGGGAATACCATACATACTCAGTTGGGTATCTTACCCCACAGGAAAGAAGAGGGAGGAAGATAAAAAAAAAAATAAAAGGTGGGGGGATGATGGAGGGGAGGGCAGATGGGGGTGGAGGTAATCAAAACAAACACTTTGGAAAGGGGACAGGGTCAAGGGAGAAAATTCAATAAAGCGGGATGGGTTGGGAAGGAGCAAAATGTAGTTAGCCTTTCACAACATGAGCACTGTGGAAGGGTTATACATAATAATACATGTGTGGCCTAGGTTGAATTGCTCGACTTCTTAGGGAGGGTGGGTGGGAAGGGAAGAGAGAAGAGAATTTGGAACTCAAAGTTTTAAAATCAGATGTTCAAAAACAAAAAAAGTTTTTGTATGCAACTAAAAAATAAGATACACAGGCAATGGGGCGTAGAAATTTATCTTGCCCTACAAGAAAGGAAGGGAAAAGGGGATGAGAGGGGAGGGGGGTGATAGAGGGGAGGGCTGACTGGGGAACAGGGCAACCAGAATATAAGCCATCTTGGAGTGGGGGGGAGGGTAGAAATGGGGAGAAAATTTGTAATTCAAAATGTTGTGAAAATCAATGCTGAAAACCAAATATGTTAAATAAATAAATTGCATTTAAAAAAAAATAATACAGATAAGTTTATTAATTATGTACATTATTCCTGAATAAAACATTTCTCCCTTTCTATTAGGAAGAACCTCAAGGGGCTTTAATGTTGCGAAGGTCAGATAAATTCAGGTACATGGGCCTTGGCTGGGCACCATTATTATAAGCCAGGCCAACACGTTAATTATTTTTTCTAACATATGCAATAGCATAAAGTAAAAAATCTAAGAAGTCCAATTTCTAAGCATGCCCCAAAATAGGACAATCAAGCTCATTATTTAACAGATCATGAGTAAAACTTAATTAATACATACTGCAAAGTTCACCTAAGATGATACCAGTAACAAAACTATTTTGAGAGCACCCCAAATGGACTGAATCTGTAATTATTTCCACAAAGATAAAAAAAAAATAAAATATTCTGCCACAATACTTGCTGCTTACATTTTTAAAAAGATTAAGTTGAAGTTTACTTTTAAGTGAAGTCTGTGTATTCCAGACAATTTTTCCCTTTAATTTTATAGAGGGAACAAAAATATTAATATGTGCACTAAAAAGGGACAAAATGAATCTAGGTAGTTGATTAACACAGGGTAATTAGGAGGTGCATTGGATACAGTGCCCAGCCTGGAGTCAGGAAGGCTCATCTCCCAGAGTTGAAATCTGGTTTCAGAAAACTTACTAGTTGTGTGACCCTAGGTAAGTCACTTCACCCTGTTTGCCTAAGTTCCCTCATCTGTAGAATGAGCTGCAGAAGGACAGACAAACCATTCCAGTAATTCTGCCAAGAAAACCCCAGATGGGGTCACAAAGAGTCAGACATGACTGAAAAACAACTCAGCAACAGTTACTTTTAAAAAATTATTACACTACAATATGTCCCATTTAATTACTTTTAAAATTACCTTTTAATGTTACTTTTTAATGTGCCACCTTTTAAATGTTTAAGATGAAGTAATTTGTTTAAAAAGTACTGCCAGGGAATCAGATGTAATTTCTAAGCCTCTAGTGCTGATTAATATCTGTGTTGGTACACATTCCAAGGCCTTGACTTTTAGAAACGGGACAAAACCACACTCACCTGAACACTCATTTAGGCAATAATTCTACCTCTTGGGACTGTCATCCCATCAAACCCTGACCCTCTAAAACGTTCATTTGATTTCAGGCTCCTACAAAGTGCACATGAAATGCATGTCTTTAAAGTGAATTAAAATTGTTTTTTGATAATTTTGTTTTATATCCTGAGATTTGGGCGTATGATCCAAAAATATAACAAAAGCAAGAGCTACGAATCCTGCACCTTAGAGACAGCTGCTCTTCCAGATCACCTGCTGCTATGCTTCTGAGAACAGAATTCCCAAGAGGGAGAGGAAAAATGAACAGCCTCCTAAGCTCTGAATGCTCAGGGGGTTATGCAATATTCATTGGGTAAAACTGACAGGCTTGAGATACAGGGAAGAAAAGGTTGGGGGAATGGAAACAAAAGAGAAAATGGAAGAAAGGAACAGGTAAGAAAGCCAGAAAAAAGAGAAGTCTATATGGTGGGAAGAAGTAAAGCGCCACCAACTATAGCCCGAACTATCGCTTCACAGATTGGTAATATATATTTCTTACCCTTGGGCCTCTTGTAGCCATGCCTATCCTATTCAAATCTAACAGAGATCAACTCGGTTAGCATGAATTTAACATAAAGACCTCTTTATCTGGACCTCAGCATGAAATACATACTTCTGCTAATGCCGTCCTATTGCTGACACCTCCTAAATGTCCCAAGTAGTCTATTCGACCATAATATATTTACTTCAAGAAATGGGAATTCTACCAAACAAGACATTATTAATTTTAAACTCTTGAGTACTGTAAAGAGTACTGCAATTAAAGTCAAAAGATCCAAGTACTGTTTCAAAATTGTGGGCAAGTCACTTCGCCTCAATAGTTCTCAGTTTATTCATCTGTAGATGGAGATACTAATACCTGCCTTACCTTCTTCACAGGACAATTTGTAACCATAAAGTGCTGTATGTTAGCTATTGTTTGCTCTCATAGGATGAGACGTAGATTTGTCATGTTATAACCCAAAATATAGTTTAGTGAAATTAAATTATAAGTGATAAAAATATTAATGATTAAATGAATGACAATTTCTGAAAAAAGAAATAGCCACGGCACAGCAGACAGTCAACTGGCCTTGGAGCCTGGAAGGCCTGTGTTCATGAATCACCTGACGCACGTGGCGCCACTATATCAAGTCACCTAAATTCTCAGTGCTCTCTGCACTGGTAGAGAGTGTTTGCCCATCTGGGAATTCTCTGCTTCAATGAAATCATAGATCCAGGCCTTAACCTTATCTCCTAATTTCTGAAAAGGAAAGTTTACTAATGTTGATGGTTTAAAAGGACTAACTGAAAACAGTTCTTAGGCTACTTATAACCAACTAAGGGCACAACCAATTTGGACCATCCTACCAGTTCAAAATAGCGATTTAATTTATTCATTTGGAGGAGGAGGGGCTGTCTCTGGCGGGGGGGGGGGTGGAGAAAAGGGAAGAGATGATTTGCAAGATTCTGCTTTAATGTGTGAAAATTAGAAGACCGCACAGAAAATTGCATCAGCAACTCCCAGAAAGCGCCTTCCCTCTGACAAGAGCACCCCATTGCAGCCCTGGGCAGCAATCAAAAATGGCCCTGCAATATACTGCTGTTCCTGAGTGCCTTTAGCTGAAAAAGCATTTCTCTGGTTGAACAGAAACCACCATCATGCTTTCAGCCTCAATGGCCCTCACTCTCTCCTGGCTGCCACTAAACCTTGAGAAGGGACTATGTGTATTAAGATTCCTTTGGTGTGTACCATGTAGCAGGATATATTCATTCATAAATCAAAGTTTTGTTCAGAGGCTGCAATGTATCCCTGGCATCAGACCCAAGTTGCACATATGGCTTGTTTTTGTTGCAAATTTAACTACCACCAAACACAAACATTTCCAGATTTCCACAGGAAAGAAAAATGTATAATAAATTGTGAGCTTCTCTTATGTAGCTTTAATTTAGCTTTTTTTTTTTTGGAGGGGGGAAGGCAGGGCAATTGGGGTTAAGTGACTTGCCCAAGGTCACACAGCTAGTAAGTGTGTCAAGTGTCTGAGGCCAGATTTGAACTCAAGTCCTCCTGACTCCAGGGCCAGTGCTCTACTCATTGCACCACCTAGCTGTCCTTCTTATGTAGCTTTAAAAAAAGTAATATAATACACAGATATATATATCTATGAGATACACATGTATGTATATGTTAAACGAGGTAGGAACAAAACTGTTCCATAGGTCCCCTTCTGAGCTTTTCTTTTCCTGGGTATTTTTTAAAATGCTTTTTTTTTTATTGCCTCTCCCTACTCACTAATCCACCCCCTCTTACCAAACAGACACCCTTCTTTATAACAGGCATAGTCAAAGAAAATAAATCAATGCATTGGTCATGTCTGAGCTCATGTCTCATTCTCCACATTGTGGTTTTAAAGAACAATAGTTTCTATCTCTCAATGCCTAATCCCCAACTATTATCTTGACAATTATCCTTAAAAACAGAGAGTCCACATCAAACTCACAGTATCTCAGGAAAATATGCTTAAGTGGGTGAAATGTTGTGCTCACTTTAGTTTTAAGAACTGTCCCAAATTCTCAAAGGATATTTTATAAGAAATCCTTGTCCAGGAAGGGTAGCTGAAGTTTGGGGAATAATGAAATTTCAAGTCTTTTTCTCCTAAACCAAAGAATACTTCATATTCCATTAGCTAAATTCTCACAATAAAAGAAGGATTTTTTTTAAGTAAATAAATGCTAAGAAAAATATCTATTACAGAATGAATTCCCAAAATTCAATGGACGTGGTTTTTTTCTCCTTTGTTTCTACTGACCCTCCCTCTTCCCAACTGCAGGATCTTTACAATAAAAGCCAAGTAAAGTGATAATTATTTAAAACTATAGTTATTTAAAACAACTATTATATAAAAATTCCTGCTTCTAAGAAATATAAAATGATGCTCCTGTGTCCAGAGTGGAGTCAATGGTATTTTGTCAGTTATACAAGAGTCAAATGGCAGGCATCAATTAGCCAGTTTATTCATGAGTACCCTCATGATTTTTAATTCTGTAGACAAACAAGAAATCCAACATGTTAACCATAAGGATAACAGCACAGAACTCAAATTCTAAACATCCATTTCTTTACCAGGCATTTGTTGTTGTTTAAAAGTCCCGTCTGACTCTACATGAGATCATTTGGGGTTTTCTCAGCAAGGATACTGGAGTGGTTTGCATTTCCTTCTCCAGCTCATTTTACAGATGAAGAAACTGAGGTAAGCAGAGTGAAGTGACTTGCCCAGGGTCACACAGCTAGGAAATGTCTGAGGCCAGATTTGAATTCATGAAAATGATTCTTCCTGACTCCAGGCCAGCAGGCGCTCTATGCACTATGGTACCCCCTAGCTGCCTCAACCAGGAATATTTCCCTTTTCTCCCTAGTCATGTCATCCTTCCCATTCTATCAGAGAAATGTGTGTTCATCCACAGCATACAAAAACATGTCACAAAATAAGGGCAGTTAAAATGACTACAGACTGCAGCGCCCTGACACTTAGTCTCACTTAAGTCTATGAACAGAGAACGCTTTGTCTACATCCCACCAACCACCAAGAACAAACCATGCACTCAATGGGGAGCTTCCTAATCAACCAGTAAGGAGTGGATGTGGAAGTGAGGCACCTTCTGAATCAGAGCAGACCCTCCTGCAAACGCAGCTCCGTTTTCCTCTGCAGTTTTAATCTCTGATGCTTGCTGGGGGAAAAAAGCCAGAAAAGTCCATCTCAAACTCATGTGTGTGTCTGAGCATTGTTAACAGATAAATATTCACGAAGGTAGTAATGTCATCAGCCTAAGCCAAACCTAAAATGAACAACTCATGCACAAAAGCTAAAATGTGGCCCTTGTTCCAACACTGAAACAAGGCAATGGCATGTCACGGCAGGCATGTGCTCGCAGGTAACCACAGCTGGCTTCCCAGCTCATTCACACCAAGCCTGCTGCATACCTGGACCTAAGCCTGGAGGACCATCCAAGCATGATCTTCCACAAGGAAGGCAAATCTCCATTATCTTATTTAGTTCTGTTCTCTTAAATGTTACCCTATTTTAAACTAAGTTGTTCTGTAATTATTAGACAAAAAATTTCCAAGAACTGTTGTCACATAAGCTTGAGCAAATAAAATTACATAGTAATGTCAGAAAAAGTTGGGGTAAATGATGAAAGTTAAAGCAGAAGATGTAAGCTAACAAATCTGAAGGTCTGGTATTTAAAATACACTATTACCAAAGGCCTACTTCATCTGGACATCCTTCAACTTTATTTCCATACTTTCTGAGTAATCAGCACCTGAGATTTTGTCAGTGGCTAGTTCTTTCACTGATACAGAATGTGACCCTCTTTACTCCGTAGCCAACTGTTCTTCAGGAGCTGCTGCAGGCACCAAGGAGGCGAATTTGAGAGTCACAGACAAGAAGGAGATGCTCAGGATGGTACTTGAGGCCTTGCCAGCAAAGTGTGACCTGCCAGAGCCTCCCAAAGCCCAAGATCCCCTCCACGCCATGGTTCAGTGCAGAAGCAGGATTTTAATGGAGAGATGTTATACAAAATCATGAAAAGCTGTAAATCATCTACTATGATAAAAGTTTTTAAGATTCAAACATGGAAGAAAACTTTTTCTGGACTAAAATAAATTGTTAAAGTCTATTCTCTAATTTCTTACCTTCATATAACAAAGAGCAACAAGTTTTACTAAAGAAGAAAAAGAAGCTGAACACACACAGAGGGTTTGATGAAGTTTTAGAACAGAACATTATCTAAGGATTTTTTAAAAAAATGTAAAATATCAATCACTTGATAGTGGTTTCAAATTGAAACAATTCTCTTGAGGAATAGTTAAGGTTCATGAACTGGGTGACTGTCTCACGTCCGTAATACTGGTATTGAACTAAAGATTCTTTAAAAATCTAATACATAAAAGTAAAAAAAAATTTTTTTAATTTTTTTCTATATATTTGGTACCCTAAAAAAAATCCTAACATTCTGACTAATCCTTGGAAATAGAGATGGTTTTATCACTTCAGAATAAACTAGACTAAAAAATTATTTAGGTATCTCTAATACTAAACATCTTTTATATAAGAGGTTCATAAAGTTTACCTACCTCTGTAAAGACCAGAATTTTATTAGTCTTTGAAGTAAATGGATATGGGAAATTAAGGACACTGATAAATGGCTCCACCTTTTTCTAAAATGCAAAAGAAAAAAAAAATGAGGATTTTTAAAACTCTTCCATCACCTATAAACACACAATTAACATATTCTACTATATTCCCCATCTTCCCCCCTCACCCCATTAGTCCACCAGTAACTGTACCACATAAATAATCCTGGAGGAGAGTGGGTCCTCCCCGCTAAAAAAAACTCCAGTTGCAAAGATTGTCTAAAATCATAGTATTTTCCTGGAGTATGGGAAGGGAACCTACCCCAAAACATCAGGACAAACTGTCACATTTGGATTAACAGCCAAAAAGCACATTTGTCCCAAATGGTACACAGATGACCATGGGTCACCTCTAGCTTAAATTCCTGGTTCCAATGAAGTCACATGGTACAAACTACAGTGTTTTGCTGGAGTAGGTATGTAGGAGCAAGGAAGCACGCCTCCCACCCAAACAGCCATCTTGGCAGGTCCTACAAAATATTTATGGGAGCACACAGACAATAGTTATACAGGATGAGAAGGTGTGGATGGGTGGCCACTTGCACCAATGGAAGGTACATACCCACTGATAAAATGTATAAAAGTAGTAGAGTGATCTTCCTAATATGCCCACATAAAATGCAAGAAGCTGGAAACTGATGTGATGTTATCTTTACAAATTGAAAGGAAGGAAGAGAATTGCACACTTCCATTCCTATGCCTAGAATACACTATATGTATGGTATTCCTATATACCATTTTCCTACTTGTGCCTGGAGAACAGAAATATTCAATAAAGGGTATGTCAATACTCTTATAGACTAGTATAATTTTCCCTTTCTGAAATACAGGATGTTCCACTTAAGATCTATCATACAGAATGGGATGACCCTGGCCTTTCAAAGGCCATGCCAGCAGAATCACACAATGGAGAGGCTGAGTCATCTAAAGACATATTACTAGCTGATGAATTTTTCAGCCACATAAATTCTTGAAGACCACACACTGACTTGTAGCTGGGCTGAAATCAATATGAGTGTCTGGAGGGCCCTCAAACAACAAAATCACAGATCCTCTAAGTGCTAAAGAAATAAAACAGAAAACCGGAAAAAAAAAAAAAACAGGCAAGATAGGAGGTATTGATATTCAGCAGGAGCTATCAATCCACAAGTATGTATTAAATAGCTACTAAGTACCAAGGGGAGGTAGCTAGATGGCAAAATAAAGTCAGGAAGACTCCTCTGCCTGAATCCAAATCTCGCCTCAGATACTTCCTAGCTGTGTGACCCTGGGCAAGTCACTTAATCCTGTTTGCCTCAGTTTCTCATCTGTAAAATGAGCCGGAGAAGGAAATGGCAAACCACTCCGGTATCTTTGTCAAGAAAACCCCCATAAGGAGTTATGAAGAGTCAGACGAGAATGAAAAAATGAAACAAAAAAGTAACGATTACAGTGTCAGGGCAGCTGGGAGACAAGGACAAAGAATGAATCAATCCCTACCAACAAAGGAAGGGGCTATGGTCCTAATGGGGAAGACAACAAGCCCACTGACAAAGATACACAGCACGTAAAGAAGAATATAAAGTAATTAAACACAAGGTGGATTGGCAGGGGAGCATGAGCAGGTGGGAGAATCAGAAGCTTCAGGAAGATGACCGCGGTGGAGCAGCCTCTCAGGAGGAAGGAGGAGGAGATCCATTCCCGACACGGGAGACGGTCAATGAATGCCAAGGCACAAACACAGGAAATGGAGTGGACTGTCAAGCGTGGGAAGGGAAGTGATGCCCGAGAGGCTGGAAGGAGAGCCTGGGGAGGGCTGTGAAGCCTAAACAGAGAGGTTCTGTTCTGTTCAACAGCTGATTGAGCATTCAGACCAACACTTAAGGAAAATTCTTTCGGCAGCAGTATCAGATGGTGCCCAAATCTAAGAAGAGGTGATGAAGACCTGAACCAGGGTGATGGTAAAAAGAAGAGGGAGAGGTGAGAAATGTTCTGCAGGTAAAACCAGCACTGGCTTTGTGAGCTAAGACGACAGACTTAAGAATATTATCAAGGTTATGAATCTGGGGTGCCAGTGACAGGAATGGGGAGGTTTAAAAGAGGGATGGATTTTGGAGGAAAGATAATGAGTTTGGGATGCCCAGGGCCCAACCAGCTGGAATAGACAATTGATGATATGGGACCATACAAAGCTTAGAGAAAAGAGTGAGACTGGACAGACTAAGACAGAGATGTATCTGGGAGTCATCTGCATAGCTGTCTATCTATCTGGAAGTTATGTGTATATAACTGTGTGTGTGTGCATGTTATTGGTTGGTTGGTTGTTGTACTTTGTTCTCAAAGAGGACCAAAATGACATCACTACGTTACATATGTATGCATATACAGAAGGGGGGGGGGGGTAATCTGATAGAAATGTTAAACCCATAGGAACTCATGAGGTTATCAAGATAGGGAATGTAGAAGAGGGTCCTATAAAACTGAAATTGATTTTAATTCTGTTTTGTAAGTTGGCATGTGCTTAATACTCTGCCATACCTTCAAAGTCCTAACTCCTCACCTTTTAACTTTACCCTTCATCTACATTCTGGAGAAACTGGACAAGCTTTGGTCCACTCAGGACTCAATTTTATGGCGTACTCAATCACTATCCCAAATTCAAGTTGACTGAATCAAAGCCCCAGGCGACTACATTCAAAGCTGCACACTAATCCTATCAGCTGAATATTACTCCCATCTCTCCGGGAAGAAGTAATAAAGAGGAGCTGAGGTGACTCAACCCACCTCCTCATTAAAATTTCTACCAATCAAGATTATCATGATGCAATGTCAGGCCAATCAGAAGAAGATATAATTACAACGCTCTTTGAGACTTTGCTAGTCATAAATCAAGGTCTTTGGTCAAGGAAAGAGGCCACTGACTCCATTTATTGGTTATTGCTAGTCTAACAAATTGATCCCGCTCCAAACCTGGTCTTTCAGTTTACCTTCATTTCAATAATGACAACCCCAGACAGAACCCTGGGGAGAACCCATAGGTAGGGAGAGCAATGTGGATAAAGAGCCGGCAAAGGAGATGCAAATGAGTGCTTGGACAGGTAGGAGGTGAATCAGGAGGGCAGTGTCACAAAAACCCCAAAAACGGAAAAGGTCAAGAAGAATCAGTACTGAGAAAAGGCCAACTGGTTTGTAACTAAGGCATCACTGGCAAATCTGAAGATCGTAGTGGGTTCAGTCAAGTGATAAGGCAGAAACCAGAATGCAAAGGGAGAGTGGGAAGAGAGGAAAGAGAGGCAGTGAGGGGAGTGTGACTGGGAAAGAGAAGACACGCAGGGCTCGAGCTTTGGGGGAGGCAGAAGAGAGTCTAGTAAAGGTTTTTTTAGGGATCAGAGAGACTGAGGCATATTTGAAAACAGTTGGAAAGAAACCAGTTAATGGGGGAAAGCTGAGGATTAAAGAGAGAGTATAACAGAGGTTGCAGTATGCTACAGAAGGCCAGAGAGCAGTGCTGGTAAATGTTTAACAACCAGCTCTGGAGGGGGAAGCATACTTATATGTACATATGTTTATTATAAAGGATGTGTAGCAAACAATTTGCAAATAATGATAAAATATACAACACCCTTTGTCGTACATTCCACATAGCCAAATGATTCTCACAGAATGTTTTTGTTGATTTTTTTCCACTCTTTTATCCATAGCCAACCTATGGTTTCAATTCAATCATGATCTGACAAATGAGCTGGATCCTAGTTTGTGAACTCTTCCCAATAAACGTATTTTCACTAAATCTGATACATGATCTAACATTAACTATTTCTAATCCTTACGCAACCTGTACCTTTTTAGTTGTGTGCTTGGTTGCAGGGACTAAACATTGTTTGTGTCTATATTATCATATAGAAAATCCTGAAAATTGTTTCAATCAATTTCACTTGTAAAAATTTTACTTAATATTTTTTTCATTGCTATCCATGGTGAAGTTAATTCTTCATAAGGCTAAGGAATAGAGAGGGTGTTTGAAAGTGCATCAATGTAAAGACTGAAGTCCCTAGTATAAGGACAGGAAATGAGGAGGAGAGGAAGATGATGAGCCAGGGCCTGGCTGTTTCACAACAGGATGACCTAGGAACTCATTATACTACAGCCACCATGGTTTAGAACGGGTGGACATTTTGAATTCAAAAGAGGAAAGGTTTCTGAGTGATCAAGGTAAAGAGAGAGTGTGGAAGTGAGAGTGGGAAGGAAGGGTCTTCCAACTCTTCCCCCCATCCTCCCAGGCCCAGGGTGGAGGGGAAAGTAAGAAAAGACATAGCCAGCACAGGGAAGACAGTTATGGATACAGCATCATCAAAGGGAGTCAGGGTTCAATGAATGCTAGTAATGGAAGAAGTGTGAGAGAAAGAGGACCAGGACAGAGGGGAATGTGTTTATTATGGAACAGGAGTTCCAGAAAGCACAACGGAAGGGTGGATCTAAATTAACGGCTGGTAGAGAAAATAATGGGCTTTGACTCTGCAAAATAATTTGTACAAGCGGCACCACTGTCAGCAGTTCCAAAGTAAAAGAGGAATATTACAACTCCGCTAGCAAAAACCACTGTTAGATGTGGTTAAAATTTATACTATCTTGTTCTTCTATTTTCCAAAACATGTTTCCTTTAAAAAAAAAAAAGATTTTGTTGCTAATGAATCTCTGATCAAAATCAATAATAACGAGAATTTCATTACACTTTAACCTCCTGTCACATTCAATGTTTTTTTAAATGACAATCCATACCTTCTTCTTCTCCAGTGCCATATCCAGTGTCAAATCAAGATAGACACCTTGTTTGGGGTTAGTATAGTCCAGAATTTGAAATTTTTTTAGTAAATTAATTGCTTTATCCACTTCATAAATCTGCCTTGGGAATAAGCGTTTTAAATAGACATCGTCCTCAGGCTCACCCTCCATATACGTATATGTCTTTAGTTTTTCTATATCATCTGTTTTTGCATCTGAAGTTTGCACTTTGGAGCCTTTTTTCTCCTTTTTTGCAGGTCTGTGGGAAAAAATACACATTGAATATTAGCTATCACAATATGTATTCCAAAAGATCTAGAAAGAAAAGCATAAAAATGCAAGATAGGAAAAGGAACAATAAAAAGTTGGACATGAGACTAGAAGTTTTGAGACTGCTCACCAATTCACAAAAAAAATAACAAATAGATTCTTAAGACAGTGAAATTTCCCCCAAATGGAATTCTCTTCTGGATAGCTCTCTACAATTGAAGTTTACATGATATAAATGATCTAAGTTTTATTCTGAGAAGACTCAAAGACAAATCCAGTCAGAAATTGCATATTTCACATACATTTATCCTCAATAAACATCTATCATCACTGCTAGTGCTCCTCCCATAAAATAAGCAATTCAACAGAAGTGCTAAAAATAGGCTGTTCACTGATGATACTCATTTCTAATTGTCTGCTGGTGCCCTTCGGATGGAAAATAGAACATGTCTAAGCAAAGTGCCCAAGTAAAGGAGGCAAAGTGCTCCTGCACCTAACTTATTTGCTCCAAAATATTTAAACATCCGGCCTGAGAAAACACATTTTCATTTTTAACTCAGTACAGAAAATAGGACCTACAGAACCCAGGCTTCAATAATCATCTATCCCAGGGATGGGCAACCTACAGCCTCAAGGCCACATGGGGCATTCTAGATCCTCAGGTGCAGCCTTTTGCTGAGTCCAAGTTTTACAAAACAAATCCTTTTATGAAGGGGATTTGTTCTGTGAGGTTTGGATTCAGTCAAAGTTCCCCACCCCTGATCTATCCTAGTTAAAATAAATATTAGGGGAAAATACCCTCACTTTTCTTTCATATTTGCAAACTCTCAAGTGTTACCTAAGTGTGGGAAAATTAAATTGACAGAGCTATTTAGTTCTCATGTTAATAATCTTAAATTCATTTTGACAAATGTTTTCCAAGTGTCTACTGTAACGTGTAAAACGCTGTAGAGATACAAATACAAAACTGGACAGTTCCTGCTCTCTTGGAACTTATATTCTAATAGGGTGATAAAGCAGCATAAAAATGGTAAGTTACAATGTGATCAGTGAGAGGAGAGAGGATAAGCAGAGAAATGATACTGAACCATTAATGATACTCCTGGAATCCCTTCAAATCCATCTCATCATATTTCATATCTCTATCATTCCTACAAGCATGAGGTGTTTTAGTATTTTGCCAGAATCTAGGGTAAACAGGAAGCCTTGCCAAAGAAGGGAACAACCTGTTCTCGATGACGCCAAGCTTGGTCTCTGTAATCACTATTTCACTAATCAGATCTTTAAGGATCTAGTCCAGAAGTGAATGGTCCAGGAATCAAGGGCTTGTCAATTACACCCACAAGTTCTTTCCGCACTAGAGGGCAGATTTCATCTAATTCTAAGCAATACGACCTAAATTCATCAAAGGTAACTCCATGCCCTCTTATTCTGCGTATTTATCTTGGATATCATTTCCCGTTGAGAACCTTTGCCAGTTATCATCCTGCCCACCCCCTCCCCAGTAGGCCTATCCCATCTTTGAGACACCTCTTTTCCCAATACAACTTTTAAAAAGTAATCCAAAAGAAAATGCTATCTACATCCAGAGAAAGCACTGATGGAGTCTAAGTACAGATCGAAGAAAACTGTTTTTCACTTTCTTTGTTTTTTTTCATGGTTTTTTTTCCCCTTCTGTTCTGTTTCTTCTTTCACAATAAGACCAATGTGGAAATATGTTTAACATTATTGTACATGTATAACCTATGTCAGATTGTTTGCCCTACTGGGGAGGGGGGAGGGAGAAAAATTTGGAACTCGAAATCTTATAAAAAATGAATGTTGAAAATTATTTCTATATGTAATTGAAAAAAAAATACTATTTCCATTTTTTTAAAAATAGTAATCTAAATCCCTTTTTGTTGTCATTAACTTTCCTTGCCTGTCTCAGCTCATTTTGAGGTTTAATATCTCCAACACTATTTTTACAGGAACATGCCAAACTCTTAAGAGGATGAATCCTCTTGTCAGTGGGCCTTGCTTCTATACTCCACACAGCATGCTTGCTTTCTTCCTAAATTACCTGTTTAAAGCTGCCTTGTTGGGTCCTTAGTACATTCACACCACTCTCAACTCTCATTAGGAATGGCTTCCCTGTCTGTCGTCTGCAGAATTTCATCCTTTCCCTTCCCATCCCTCCCAGGCTGATTTTACCTACAGAAATTTAGTCCAGAGGATTCTACCCATCCTTCCCCTGAACCCTCTGAAATACTCTCTTTGAAGTCTGGCTTTGTGTCAGACTATACCTGACTTTCTTCTCTATCACAAAGTCTAGGAAGGACTGGTTACTTCGCTCCAGGATTCCCATTATTTCCAATCCAAAATCCAATTCCTTGTATTGGTGGAAACCAGATCCATTATAGAACTGCCCATTACTGATTCCTTCACCTTTTGATCAGTAAGAGTACTGAGGCAAGTCACTGAATTATTAGGTGCTATGCTTTTGGCAGAGAGAACTCTAACAGATGTCTAGAGAAGTCCAGGCCCTCATCACTCCTACATCTTGTCTCTGTGAAGCCTTGGGCCCTGTTTTCCAAACTCCTCATCTGTCTCCTCTTTTGGTCCAGACAAGTCTATATTAGAGGTGTCAAAAGCATCACATTAAAATGCAGTTGGGAAATGTTTAACAAAATAAAAATTAATGCAACGTAGATACTGTTGATTTGTCGTTTTCTAAGTCAACACGCAGCAGCAGGGATTTCCTTCTATTTGTGTTTGAGAGCTTTGGTTAGAACAGAATTTACTGACCAGAGTGGGCTGGACAAGATACTCTGATGATGAAAACATTTGTTTCTCCCTCTAATGATCTTCAGGGAAAGGTTCTGCCACACCGCTTACCTCCCACCTCCTTTCCAGCATTTCCTCATGAATATAACTTCTAAATACACAATGCTAGCCCATCCTGCTTCACTTTTTACCCATCCTGTTCCTTTAGAATCCATTACCTCCATGCAGAACCAAACTCCCATCATGCATTTCACTCCAGGTCTCAGTGATATATGGTCACATTTGCTTCCTTGCTTTAGGAGTCCTAGTTCCTCTTGTTTATTGCCTTAGCTCTGGAAATTTGTATGCAGACATTTGAGGCCATCAATTTGACTACTGGTTCCACTCTTGAATTCTGCCTTTAATGAACCTTCAATTGCCAGCATTTTCTCCTTCCCTCATTCTTTTAGTAAAGCCTTTTTGAGGGAATCTGCCAGCAAACCCAGAGCCCTAGAGCCTAGAGAAGTGCTGGACTCCCCAAACCACCAGTATTGCTTCCAGTCCAGCACCCACAGTCATCACTGAAGGCAGCAAATCTAGTGGATAAAGGATTCACCTTCTATACCCCAACCAATAATAAGCAGTTAAACCCAAGAGCACTCATAACAGCATGGCCCCCACAGCCATTGTTCAGGAAAGCAACCCTTGTGGAGGTATGACCTGGGGACTGCTTCTGAAGATGCTGAAATCACAGCTACTAAAGAGACAGAAAAGAAAGTTCTAGCCAACAAAATCCTTAGCTTTTTCATATGATTCAACATCAGGAATAGGTGTGGTATTGCCAATGGAAATTATATTAAATAAAATATAATACCATATGCTTTAAAGCCATGTGTCCAGGACCACGGCCTTTCCATCAGATTTAGTGCAGACATGTCCTATAGATATTGTCTTCCCCTATTAGAATGGGAACTCCCTGAAAGCAGGGGCTGTCCTGACCTTCTATTTTTATGCCCAGGGCATAGTGTAAGTGCTCTGTACCCAATATTAATAAGTGCTTCCTCATTTATTCATTCCATCATATTTATTTATAAGCCTAGCTCAGTGGATAGAGCACTGGGCCTGGAGTCAGGATGGTCTGAGTTCAAATGTGGCTTCAGATACTTACTAGCTGTGTGACTTTGGGCAAGTCACTTAACCCTGTTTGTCTCAGTTTCCTCATCTGTAAAATAGGGATGATAATAGCACCTACCTCACAGGGTTGTTGTGAGGGTCAAATAAGATATTTGTGAAAACTCACATAGGAGGCACTATATAAATGTTTATTCCCATCCCTTCTTCCCACATATATATACTCCTCCCTAATCCTGTACCCAAAGATTTGTCTCTTACAATAAAGGATGAAAAAGTAGGAGAGGAAAAGTTCATCAAAACTAATATATCAACCAAATATGACATACAGTTCAGTGTGCAAATTAATGGAGACAAACTAATCTGACTTACACAATAAAACTTAAAACTTTTTACAGCTTTAAATAAAAAATTTAATTTAATTAATTAAAAAATTAATATGTGACATGTACTTTTTTACTGAAATCACTTTGTTTTACTGAAACCACACAACTTGTTACTGGGTTTAGAAATTTTTGACATATTCTTTGGTTCTTAATCAGGAAAACACAATTTTATGACACTGAATAGTAAATGTACTTTTGACAAACCATTTATTTTCCTTAAATCTAGCCTGGGACAGCACATAGATTTTCAAAGGGCTACTCAATCATACTTATCTCTACCTCTAGAATACATTTCTTTACCTCTCATGTCAGATGGAATGACCATGGTGCAGTAGTTAATCTCCATTTGGGAATTTCTTTGAATCTGGAACAACGCTGCTTCTGAGAATACAAGCTTGAAAAGGACAGGTCTTTTGTGGAACGGATTAATAGGGGTCCCAGGTCTGATACACTTACGTATGTGTCGCCCAACCTTAGCTTGACTTATCACTACATATTTATTTTTAACTTGCTGAGCTCTAGAGAATGAGTTGTGATATGCTGTGATAACATATTTCTCATTAATAAACTTGTAATCTCTCTTTCACTGATTAAATATTATTCAATGAACTGAAGACGAACAACTGGCTAAGGAAGTCACATCTGAGAGTGGGATTTAGACCTCTGGACCACAGCTTTAAAGTATAGGAATGACAGACTCCTAGCCAAGGATGGAAGCATACCTAAAGTAAGAATGACAGACCTCGAGGAGGTCAAAGACAGAAAGAAAAGTACTGTACACTCAAATGAAACAGACAAAGGACAGGTGAACAAACCCACACCCACACAGATTTTGGCATAGAAATATATCATATTTAACAGGTAATCAATCAAGAAGAAGAGGAAGGGTTGAAAGGGAGAATAATACGGAGGAATAAATTGTTATAAGCAAAACAAACTTGCTGTTCCTGAAGGGAGAATTAAAAGCAAAGAACTTGAATCCAAAGGAGTACCTTAAATTGCCTCTTAGACAACTGGGGAACAGCTGGACAAATTATGGCATTATGAATGGAACAGATTATTGCATTATAAGAAATGACAAGACACAAATTCTGAGAATCCTGAGGAGTATTAAGCGACATAGAATGAAGTTAGCAAGAATAGGAGAACAATTTAAACAAAGATAGCAACAGTCAAAAAAAAAAAAAAACTAACTCTGAAAGACTTATAAACTCTAACCAATGCAACGACCAGTCATGTTTCAAGGACCTATACTATAATGAAGTATGTTACCCACCTCCTACCAAAGAGGTGACAGATACAAGGTATGAAAACATACATTTACAGACATGGCCACTGTGAAGATTCATTTTCTTTGACATTGCTTGTTTAAAATTAGAGTTTTGGATTTTTTTTTCTTGGTTTCTAATTAGGGTTGGAGAGAGGAATATCAATAAAAGTGATGTTTCCAAAGAGAAAATCATTATGTCATTTTTCTTTAATGGGAACAAAGTTTGGAAGGCCACATGGACAAGCAGGAGAGTTTTCAAAGTGATGTGTAGAATTTACATTATCTTTTTCACAACATTAAATAGAGATTCTCAGTTTTACATGAAATCCTTCTGGCATGTATAAAGATACTCTTTTTCAATGCTTAAGCTAATAATTTTTAAAAAAAATTTTAAATGCTTTCAAATAAGCAAAAGACACTGGAAAAATATCTAAGGGCAGAATTACCATTAGATGTAATAAAAACTATAATGCAATGAAAAATTACAGGTTCATTATAACTTCTGCAGACCTAAATAAAGTTTACTGGAGAATCTGATAAATATTACTTATACCTAAATGTTTCAGACAAAGGCTACTTATTAATGCCCCTAGCAGGAAAAAAAATGCAGACTGCCCTCAAAAGACAGGCCAAATTCCTAAAATGAGTTCTTTTTGAAAGGAAGAAAAGTGAATTGAAAAAGAAAAGTGATTATGTATAGATTTTATACAAGCTAGATATGAAGAAAGGGTAAGGCCATGTCTGAATCAATATGCTGATTTTGACTTAAGGTCCTAGAGTTCTTCTAATGGAAAAATTATTTCACTCAGTAAAACAAAAATGTCATGCCCACCTACTTGGAAGCAAAACCCATAAGATTCACATCTCTGCAAGGAATCAATCTCAAATGAGGACATCATGAAATAACACAGGACCAGCCTGTTCTCAGCCTGGTAATGCAACCCAGCAAAATCAGTGCTGATCAACAACCCCCAGTGCACCAAGGACAAAGCGACGCCATTGCTGTGCAGGCTCACTGTGCCAGGTCAGCCACCCAGGGGCAGCAGTAGGACAGGGAAGGTGTAGGGCTCTCCAGCAGCTTTCTCACTCTGGGTATGCCTTCCTCTGCCCTGGGGTCCCTCATTCTAACTGGGGAGTACAGAGCCCGAAACACCATTTCATGAAGGACCCCAGCTATGCTCACTTCACTCCTAGCTCTGAGACTTCTCTACCTCCTCACAAACCTACTTGTCCCTACCCCAGCATCCTTCTCCCTCCTAACTGGAGAATATAAGCTCCTTGAGGGTAGGGCCGGTCTTTGTTTGCTAGTATCTACATCCCCAGCATGGCCACTGTCAAGTTCGTAATAAATGTTCAATCTATAAAGCTCTTGCAGAAAGTCACTGGCTCTTCCCTTAGGACTCAAAAGTCAAGAAACAAATTTTATTCCATAAGATTTACATATTCTACTCAATTCAACAAACTTCCTTAAGGACCCTTATATTCCAGGTGATGAGGATACACAGACAGAAGGTCTGTGTATCAGGCCCTGTTTTCATCCAGGGCAGCGAACATTCTAACATACACCTAAGATAATACAAAGTGATCTAATGATGGAGAAAGCATGAGGAACTCACGGAAGGGAAGAGATGATGCAAGAAAGGTCTCAGGTAGAAGAGGTACCCAAGCAGTATTGTGAAGGCAGTGAGAGATTCCTAGAAGGAAGGAAAAGGAAATGGAGGAGGCAAGGAGCACCCTATGCCAAGGCTGGAAGCAGAGAATCTAGAGACAGGAAACAGCTAGCAGCAGGTCAGTTCAAGCAAGAGATAAGACAAGTAGGTGGGATGCGGGCTGTATGGGGCTTTCAATGTCAAGGGGAGGATTTTCTATTTTATCTTAGAACAAGGAGCCACTGCGTAGCTCAGAGTAGGAGTTCAGATTGTCAGAGCTTCATTTTTGGAAAATAAATTTGGCAACTCTATGAAAGATGGATTGCAGAGGGGAGAGATCAGAAGCAAAGAGAATGAGGAGGCTACTGAAACAAAAGAAGCTGAAAGAAACCCAGAGAACTGACCAGAGGAAAGGTGATGAGCAACTCAACTAAGGCAGAGGCTGCGTGGATTGAAAGCAGAGATTTGAGGATAGTTACAGACTAAAGGTGACAGCCTTGGCAACTGACTGGATATGGGAGATGAAAGAGAAGGAAGACTGAATGCAAATGGCAAACCTGGGCAAAGGGAAGGGTGGTAAACTCATCAAGAAAAAGAGGAAAGTATGAGAAGAGGATGGGGCAGGGGGTGAGGGGCAGGGAACAGACGGAGTGTTGGTTCTGCTTTGGACATGCTGAGTTTTTTAGATGCCTGTGAGACATCGGGGAGATATTTCTAGCAGACAGGCAGCTGATAACATGACATGGAGTTAAAAAGGCAACGGATGATCTTTCATGATGGGGGGGCGGAGCCAAGATGGCGGCTGGTAAGCAGGGACTAGAGTGAGCTCCGTACGGAGTCCCTCCAAAAACCTATAAAAAAATGGCTCTGAACCAATTCTAGAACGGCAGAACCCACAGAACAGCAGAGGGAAGCAGGGCTCCAGCCCAGGACCGACTGGATGGTCTCTGGGTGAGGTCTATTCCACACGGAGCTGGGAACGGAGTGGAGCAGAGCCCAGCCTGAGCGGCGTGGAACAACCAAACTTGGAGTCGGGCGGATGGGGCCCCTAGCGCCCTGAATATATGAGCTGCGGCAGTTACCAGACCCCCTCAACCCACAAACACCAAAGACTGTGGAGAAGGTTAGTGGGAAAAGCTGCGGGAGTGGAAGGAGTTCGCGGTTCGGCTTCCAGCCCAGGGGGCAGCGGAGGTGGGGCAGCTACAGTTGCTGCTGCTTCTGGCCCCAGGCCCACCTGGTGGGAGGAATTAAGTGGCGGATCAGAGCAGGAGTGCAAAAGCCTGCTGAAGATCTAAGCCCAGCCCGGGCTGGGGGTTCTTGGGGAAGGAGTAGTGCGGGTCTGACAGAGCTGGCACCTCCCCCCCAAACGTGGAACATAGAACTCGTTAGTCTACAAGCAGTCATACCCCACTGAAAAACTCAAGGGTCAAGTTAGTTGGTTGGGAATATGGCCAGGCAGCGAAAACACGCCCAGATTCAGTCTCAGACTTTGGATTCTTTCTTTGGTGACAAAGAAGACCAAAACATACAGCCTAAAGAAGACAACAAAGTCATAGAGCCTACAACAAAAGCCTCCAAGAAAAACATGAACTGGCCCCACGCCATAGAAGAACTCAAAAAGGATTTGGAAAAGCAAGTTAGAGAAATAGAGGAAAAATTGGGAAGAGAAATGAGAAGGATGCGAGAAAACCATGAAAAACAAGTCAATGACTTGCTAAAGGAGACCCAAAAAAATACTGAAAAATACACTGAAGAAAACAACACCTTAAAAAACAGACTAACTCAAATGGCAAAAGAGCTCCAAAAAGCCAATGAGGAGAAGAATGCCTTGAAAGGCAGAATTAGCCAAATGGAAAAGGAGGTCCAAAAGACCACTGAAGAAAATACTACTTTAAAAATTAGACTGCAGCAGGTGGAAGCTAGTGACTTAATGAGAAATCAAGATATTATCAAACAGAACAAAAGGAATGAAAAAGTGGAAGACAATGTCAAATATCTCATTGGAAAAACCACTGACCTGGAAAATAGATCCAGGAGAGAGAATTTAAAAATTATTGGACTACCTGAAAGCCATGATCAAAAAAAGAGCCTAGATACCATCTTTCAAGAAATTATCAAGGAGAACTGCCCTGATATTCTAGAGCCACAGGGCAAAATAGAAATTGAAAGAATCCATCGATCGCCTCCTCAAATAGATCCCAAAAAGAAATCTCCTAGGAATATTGTCGCCAAATTCCAGAGCTCCCAGATCAAGGAGAAAATACTGCAAGCAGCCAGAAAGAAACAATTTGAGTATTGTGGAAACCCAATCAGAATAACCCAAGATCTGGCAGCTTCTACATTAAGAGATTGAAGGGCTTGGAATGCGATATTCCGGAGGTCAATGGAGCTAGGATTAAAACCTAGAATCTCCTACCCAGCAAAACTGAGTATCATTTTCCAAGGCAAAATATGGAGTTTCAATAAAATAGAGGACTTTCAAGCTTTCTCAGTGAAAAGACCAGAACTGAATAGAAAATTTGACTATCAAACACAAGAATCAAGAGAAGCATGAAAAGGTAATCAAGAAACGGAAATTGCAAGGGGCTTACTAAAGATGAACTGTTTTGTTTACATTCCTACATGGAAAGATGATGTGTATGATTCATGAGACCTCAGTATTAGGGTAGTTGAAGGGAATATGCATATGTATGTGTATGTATATATATATATATGTGTGTGTGTGTGTGTGTGTGTATGTTTATGTATATGTATGTTTATGTATATATATGTTTATGTGTATATATATGTGTTTATGTATATATAAGTGAATGTGTATGTATGTATATATCTATGTGTATATGTATATATGTGTATGTATGTGTATATATATATGTGTGTGTTTATATATATATGTAAAAGAGAGAGAGCAGACACAGGGTGAGTTGAAGATGAAGGGAAGATATCTAAAAGAAATAAAATGAAATTAAGGGATGAGAGAGCAACATACTGAGAGAGGGAGATAGGGAGAGATAGAATGGGGTGGATTATCTCGCATAAAGGTGGCAAGAGGAAGCAGTTCTGTGGGAGGAGGGGAGAGGGCAGGTGAGGGGGGAATGAGTGAACCTTGCTCTCATCAGATTTGGCCTGAGGGGGAATACCATACATACTCAGTTGGGTATCTTACCCCACAGGAAAGAAGAGGGAGGAAGATAAAAAAAAAAAATAAAAGGTGGGGGGATGATGGAGGGGAGGGCAGATGGGGGTGGAGGTAATCAAAACAAACACTTTGGAAAGGGGACAGGGTCAAGGGAGAAAATTCAATAAAGCGGGATGGGTTGGGAAGGAGCAAAATGTAGTTAGCCTTTCACAACATGAGTATTGTGGAAGGGTTATACATAATGATACATGTGTGGCCTAGGTTGAATTGCTCGACTTCTTAGGGAGGGTGGGTGGGAAGGGAAGAGGGGAGAGAATTTGGAACTCAAAGTTTTAAAATCAGATGTTCAAAAACAAAAAAAGTTTTTGTATGCAACTAAAAAATAAGATACACAGGCAATGGGGCGTAGAAATTTATCTTGCCCTACAAGAAAGGAAGGGAAAAGGGGATGAGAGGGGAGGGGAATGATAGAGGGGAGGGCTGACTGGGGAACAGGGCAACCAGAATATATGCCATCTTGGAGTGGGGGGGAGGGTAGAAATGGGGAGAAAATTTGTAATTCAAACTGTTGTGAAAATCAATGCTGAAAACTAAATATGTTAAATAAATAAATTTAAATTAAATTTAAAAAAAAAAGGCAATGGATACATTTGGGGAGCATCCACACAATGAGGATCACCAAATCCAAGGGAGTTGATGACATTCACAAGTTAGATAAGTCAAGGAAAGGCCCTAGGACACAGCTTTGGGGTACACCACACTTGGACAGGAACAGGACAATGGTACAGGCAAAGAGTCTGAGAAAAACAAGTCAGAAAGATGGGAGACCAGTCAAGAGAGAACAGCATGGCTGAAGACAAGGAAAAAGTGAATATCTAAGTGCCGAAACCTGTAGAGGCCAAGCTAAATGAGGACTGAGAAGAGGCCGATCAATCGATAAACATTTATTAAGTGCCTACTATGTGCCAAGCACTGGGGATACAAAAAAAGGCAAAAGACATTTCCTGTCCTCAAGAAGCTGATAATCTAATGGGAGAGAAAACATGCAAACGAATATATAAAAAAGGATCCTGTATACAGGATGGATAGGAAACAGTCAATCAAAGGAAGGCACTGATGGACAGGAAACAGTCAATCAAAGGAAGGCACTGGAATAGAGGCTTTGTGGAAGAGGATTACAGAAGGCGGAGTTTTAGCTGGAACTTAGGCCACTGGAAATAGCAGTTAAAAGATTGTTGGGAACCTCAGAAACCACACATTCTGCTCAAAGCAGACTACTTGCTGATTTCCTATATCTGGCAGTCAATGCCCCACCTCTGTGCCCCCATTCCTTTAATGTTCTCCTCTGTCCCCTCTGCCTTGTACAATCTTTAGTTTCCTTCAAAGCACAGCTCAGGGGCCACCTCTAACCTTTCCTGACACCCTCCTCAGATGTTAGTGTTCTCTCCAAACAAACAACTGTGTGTGTGTGTGTGTGTGTGTGTGTGTGTCTGAGAGAGAGAGAGAGAGAGAGAGGAAGAGAGAGAGAGAGAGAGAGAGAGAACACACACACACCTGTATCTCTTGGGTACATGTTGTTCTCTCAGGACAACGTAAACTTCTTGGGGTCAAGAACACTTTTGACCTCTGCACCCCCAACGTCTAGCACGGTGTCTGGCATATAGTTGGTGCTTAATAAATTCAGAGATGAAAGGGACTTCAGAGATCATCAGATATGACTTCCTCCCCTCACAGGGGAAGAAGTTGAAAAACCCAGGAAAGTGACATTAATTGTTTTAAGTCGAGCAGCTTGTTAGTGGCAAAGAAGGCACTGGACCCAAGGTCCCAGGCCTGTGATCTTTTTGCTCTATCCCAGGCTGATAGGGTCACATGTACTACAAATCAAATTTATGCCCTAATTACACATTCCATGAGCCTGAAGTGTCACTTAGAAAATACAGTGGGGCCAACTTTAATCTCCTGTTTTAATGCCTCTATTTAGGAGTGTGGCAAAGCCTAAAATGGTTGAGGAAAAGAAGGGTTTCACAGAAAAGATGTGGACTGATGCTGTAACACAACTGTGACACTGGATTCAAGGGGAAAGAGGAAAAGTAACTCCAAAACACAGTTGTCCAAAGTAGTAGCGTATGTTTGAAGAAGCAAAACTATTCCAGTCTGAATTATCTTGCTAAAAGAAAATTCTGCCCATCCCTTAACTCTCTGCGGTCTGGCTTCTGACCTCATAATTCACCTGAAAATAATCTTTCCAAAGTAATTTGTTTTTAAATTGTATGTTTATGGTTTATTCATGTTTGATTAAAAATATAAAATGTTTATTTGTGTAAAGCTAAATAACAGATAACCCTACCTGGCTATATATTACCTGCTAAGACATTATATAAACAGGCCATTTTCTCAATTCACAGACTTAAACTACCAATCTTAATGTAGGGAGGAACCCATTAAGACACATTAAAATACTCCCACATTTGGTCTCATATGCCTTCACTGGGCTGTATGTAAAATAGAAATTGAGTGGGGACTGGGGAGAATTATATTTCAGGCCCCCAGGAGTCTTACCCTTTATAATGAATGAGTGCTGTATGGGTTAAATTTACTCTGGTTTTTTTTTTCCTTTAGAGGGTTTTCCTTAGAGACTCTGGCACAGTGGAAAGAGTCAGAGAAGCTGAGTTCAAAACCCACTTTTTATTTAAATTTTTAAAAAACTGTACATTCATTTATTTATCCCTTCCTGTTGCCCCTCCCCCACCTGTTGAGAAAGCAAGCAATATACTACTTTACATTTTAAGTTAGGTAAAACATATTTCCATGTAAGTCATGTTGCAAAAAAAAAAAAAAAGGAAAAGCAAGAAAGATAAAGAAAGTGAAAAAATATGCTTCTATCTGCTCTCAATTCTCTGGAGGTGTACAGCACTTTTCATCATAAGTCCTTTGCAACTGTCATGGATCACTGCATTGAGCAGAGTAGCTAAGTCTTTAGTTGATCATCATTACAATACCCCTGTTGTGGCACACAATGTTCTCCTGGTTCTGCTCATTTCACTTTGTATCAGTTTATGTAAGTCTTCCTAGATTTTTCTGAAATCCTCCTGCTCATCATTTCTTACAGCACAATAATATTCTATTATATACAACATATGCCAAAACTTTTTCAGCCATTCCCCAACTGATGGGCATACCCTCAATTTCCAATTCTTTCCCACCACAAAAAGAACTGCCATAAATATTTTTGTACATGTAGGCCTTTTTCCTTTGATCTCAGGGATACAAAGTAATCTCTTAATTGACAAACTCTATGACCTTTTCTCAATCCTCATTCTTCCTGACCTCTCTGCGGCCTCTGACACTGTCAGATCACCCTCCTTGTTATTTTCTCTCTAGGTATTCCTGACATGATTTTCCTCCTACCTGCCTGACTGTACTTTCTCCTCCTTTGCTTAATCTTCATCAAGATTAGGGTTAGGCTTTAATCCTGGGTGCTCCTCTCTTCTCCCTCTATATTATTTCCACTGATGATCTCATCCACACCCACGGATTACACAAATATCATCTTGATGCTGATGATTCCCAAATCTATATATCCAGACCTCCAATTCAATTCAACAAACATTTATTAAGCACCTACTATGTGCCAGGCACTTTGGGAGATATAAAAAGAAGCAGAAGTCAGTCTGTGCATTCAAGGAGCTTTCAATCCCCCAATGCCCAATGGAAAGCTTAAATTAGTTATCTTGTAGACATCAATATATAATCAACTGAGATAATATTTGTAAAGCACACTGCCTAGAATATAAGTTCAATATAACTATTATTATTAGCTATTATCTTAAACTCAACACATCCAAAATTAAACCCATTATCTTTCCCCTCAAATTTTCCTATGATTGTAGAGGGCAATACCAACCCTCCCATGCCCTCCAGCTCACAACCTAGCTCATCCTCAGGTTGCACAGGACACTCATCTCCCAACTCCGTACATTTCCTCTGACCACCTCCCTGCCTCATCTCTATCTTCTGGCTCCCTGACTTGCTTCACATCCCAGCTAACACTCCACCTTCTGAAAGAAGCACTTCCAGGCCCCCCTAAGGCTGGTGTCTTCTCCCCAAGATGGTCTCCAGTTTATCCTGCCTGTGTCCTGTTTGCATGTTGTCTCTCCTACTAGACTGTGAGCTCCTTGAGAGCAGGGACTGTTTTTCCAGGCCCCACCCTTCCTCCATATACCCAGCAACTCAAAGGGTACTGAGTACTTATCAAATGCTTAATGAATCTGCTTGACTTGGGAACCTTCCTCTCAACCACAACAGCACTTACACTGTCTATTACTAATACAGCAAGTAGTAGATACCGCCTAGTTACTTGAGCACACAGCCCATCACAGGTACCACTGTCATTTCCTGGAGGGCAGGGATCCTGTCTTAGAGAGCTTCATTTTCTGTATATAGCACCTCACTCGTGGCAGGGGATCAATATGCTTTATCAGCTCAACAAACATTATTAAGAGCCCACTATGTGCCTAGCACTGTGCTAGATGAACAGTGCCAATACTTAGGGAATTTACATTTTTTTGGAGAAAAATAAGCTGTACTGTACGTAGATAAACAAATACATAAGACATACAGGTAAACACAGAGGGATCTGAGGGATCAGGAAAGGCCTCCAGGATTAGGTGGGAGCTGAGCTGAGCTCTTGGAGGGAGCTGGAGATTCCTAAGACTTGGGTGAGGAGGGAGAGACCCATCCACAGCCTCTGTAACACAGAACTCCCTTCCCTCCAAAAATGCTCCCCAACAGACAAACTCTGAAAATGGAAACCAATCAATGATCATTAAAATGAATGACTGAAATAAAAAAAAAAACTTACTTTGCAGCAACATAATGTCTTTTAGCTGCCTGAACATTCACAATACAAGATGCAACAGAAGTATTATAAGTGATCCTGGAAAAACACTGCCTCTGGTACTGAAGGAAAACTGAAAAAAGAAAACATGAGAAACTTTAAAGAACCAAGTAATCATTACCATATTTTCAGTGACAAAATGGATTAGTGCTTTGCAAAAAAACTTTACTTTGCTACAATCCTGACTCATTACTAGCCATGGGCATTGGATGGATGGCAGTTCCTTCGAGGCATCTCCTCTCACTTGTATGATCCCCCTTCCTCCTTTCCTAGACATCTGCACTGAGGATCTGTTCCAGGCTCTGGAGACCAGCCTCCTGGGGGACCAGTGCTACCAGGCTACCTGACCTTCTTTTTCCAAGATGTGCTCTGGAGAATATGATTTATGCCATCCCCATGGGGCAAAGGAAATAGGCCTTTAGATCAATGGGCAGATTGAAATTACACTGTGAAACTTTCCGAATTCAGTTCAACTCCCTCTCTTTCCCCTTCGTAATTCCAGGCTTAGCTCATTAACCATTTGCAGTTTATCCAAGCAACAAATAACGAAAGATTACTCTGACAAGACTGTTGGCCCCAATGCATGTCACAGTTCTGGCAATATGTGTTTAGTTTCTTATTACGATTCTCAATTACTTTACAATAGTGCAATGATAGCTTTATTAAATCTTTATTATACAGCAATTTTATATATTCATTCACATGCCAGGCCCATGCGGAACAGGTAGGCATGTACACTATAATTGTAAAGCAGACAACTACAGCAGGATTTTCAAGCAAATAATTTATCGAATATTGTACACTAATGAATATCTTAAAAAGTGAGAGTTGGTTTACAAAACTAAAAATACAACATCAAAATAACAAGAAGAAATTGCAAGGAAAGGAAAAAAGTCCCTGTCCAAAGGAAGCTCAGATTCTAAAGTAGGAAATAATATGTAAATAAGTGGGTATATCCCAGATAAATACAAAGCAAACAGAAGGTAATCTCAGTAGGGAGATTAGCAATGGGGGGTGGGGGGGGGGAAGGGGCTGTGGAATTTGAGCTGAAACTTGAAGGAAGCTAGGGAAACAGAGAGGAGGCAGAAGCAGGTAAAGAGAGCACTGCAGAGGTGAGGCCACCAGAGCACCAGTGGGAGATGGGACATCACGTTTGTGGAACAGTCACAGAGCAGGAAGCAGGACTGGGGGTGGGGGGAATGGGGCACGGTTGTGGAGTAAAGTCTTAAGAAGACTGGTCAGTGAGACAGTCAGTAAACATCTGCCAACCATACACTAGGCACTGTGCTAAGTGCTAGGGATACTAAAAAAGTCCAAAAACATTCCCTTCTCTCATGCTCACCATCTATAATGGGGGAGGATAAGTGCACACAACTTGTACAAAGGACTTACAGGATAAATTATAAATCATCAATAGACAGTCAGCTCTAGGAGTAAGGTGGGTCAGAAAAGATTTCCTGTGGAAGGTGGGGGGAATCTAGCTTAGACTTGAAAGAAGGCAGGGAAGACTGGAAAGGCAGGAATGTAGGAAGGGGCCAGATTAAGAAGAATTTTCAATGCCAAACAGGAATTTACCGGAGTGAGGTGGGGACGATGCAGTCAGACCTCTAATTTAGAAAATAGCCTTGGCAGCTAAGGAGAGGAGAGCCTGGAACGGGGAAGAGACTTGAGGCAAGGAGAGCGATAGAGGGTCCTGAACCAGGGTAGTGACCACGTGAGTGGAGAAAAGGGTTATTTATAGGAGAGATGGGAAGGTGGAAACAACAATATGTGGTCCCTGATTAGATATGTACTGTGAGGGTAAGGAACCAAGGATGGCATGGAACTAAGACTCTGAGAGGAAGGCAGTTCCCTCAACAGAAAAAGTAATCTTCCTCAGAAGAGGGAAGGATTTGAGGGGAAAGATCATGAGCTGTTTTGGACATGTTGAGTTTGAGATGCCTATGAAACATTCATTATCTATAAATGCTCCACTTACATGATAAAAAAAAATTCAGCCACCCTCTATCTGACTACAACCTTTCTACTACTGTTTCCCTGTCTTATTCTTCCTAAACCAATTCTCTGTCAGATTTTTGCCTCTGCTCAGACTTCACTCTTCTCCCTTCCCAATATCAACTTTCTAATCAAGCTGTTCCACTCCATACTGTCCCCTGCTCTCAGACCTCTTGCCCCATGGCCCTATCACCTCTCCCTTGTCAAACCCCAACCTTGAATTACACCCAACACCCATCTCCTTGGTTTCTATACATCCAACAGAGTGGGAAAAAGCTACCCAATTGTGCATCTGGGTTCATACAAATTTCTGTTATTAGCTTTAACTGGGCCCTACAGTAAGGCAATTTTTTTTCTCTTCCCTCACTCCCTACAAAAGTAGTTTAAAACACTCTCTTCTCAAGCCTCCCACAGAAAACTGAAGCCTTCCAATGTAAGCTCCCAGCTCTCTTCATCTCTGCCCCCTCAATATTCCCCCCCTTCTCTCTCTAGTCCCAATCTCTCTCTGGCTACGGATTCTATCTCTATTGCCTTAAAACAAATCCAAGCCTCCTCTTCCTTAAAGAAACCTCTGCTAGACTCTACCATCACCACCTCAAGCTACTGGCCCAAGACTCCCGGCTTTCTTGACCAAATTGCTAAGAAAAGTCACCTACATTCATTGCTTCTACTTACACTCCCCTCGCTCACTCCTCAACTCTTTGCACTGTGGCTTCCAATCTCATCACAACTCCAAAGTCACCAGTGAGAAATCATGAAATCTATAACAGTCCTCATTCTTCTTGGCTTCTATCTGCTACACAACACAGTTCACCACCCTCTCCTACCAGGTAATCTCTTCTCTATGGATTTTCATGATTTGGTTCCCCTTCCACCTGTCTTGACACTATCTTCTTCACTTGTTCCTTATCCATATAATGCCCCCTTATCTGAGGGTATACCCCAATTCCCTGTCCTGGGTCCTCTCCATAAGAGCTAATAAGAGAGTGTAGAAAGTTTCAATTAAATCTTTGCAGATAATTCCCAACTGTACATTATATAGCCAGCCCTCATCTTTCTCCTGACTTTCTATCTCATATCAGCAACTGCTGGCTGCACTTTTCAGAATGAATGTTTGGGAGACATTGCAAACTTAACATATACAAAACAAAACTCATCTTTTTTCTCAGTGAAACAATGTAGCCAAGATATGACTTTATTAATAAATAGTATAACAGCATCTGTGATAATACCAGTTAGCTTTAACATTGTACATTTTAACTATCATGGCACTGCAAATGTACACATGAAAATATTTTCTGCTTTCATGCACAGATGTTTAACCTGAAGCACTGTTTATAAAACATGGTGGATAAAGTAATCCCTTTGCAATAATTAACATTCATTTACAGAATCAAAATCAAATGTTAATTCATATACCTATTACCAGGCTTTATTTATCTAACTTTAAAAAAGATATTTAAAATCTTAATTTTCTTTAGAGGACATTACTGCAAATATCGTTGTTCAACTGTTTGACCAACCTAAAAACCTCATGCAAAAGACAAGCTTTGCCTGTTAAACTTTAACAAGAACAGTACAATCAGTCAATATCTCTCTCTGCAGGCTTATATGAATGAAAACTCTTAGAAATACAATTCCCAAATTCTGGCTTATGATGACAGTTTGGATGTTAAGAGTGATTTGTTATAAAAGTCAAATTCCATCAACTCTAAATGCTAAATAAAAGGCACACGTAATTAGGCTACTCTGAGCACCCACAAAGAGCACAATATTTTAATAGATTTTAATCCTATTTAAATTGCACATTTATTGTTCTTAACGGGTAAGATAAAGTTTGAACAGTATAGTTTGTGGTAACATCGGAAATGACAAGTTCTGTCCATCAATAATTTCCAATTCTTTTAATGTCTTAGAAGAATTTAGGAGATTTGGCCTTCTTCATTCCTCAGTAGAAGTTATATCTGTAAGGAAAGTGTTCTGTTCTTCCCACTAATATAGCTGTGATGGCTGGAGATTTCATCTGTAATGAGTAATTAGTAATGACAGTGCAAAACCTCTTGTAGTCTTTTGGGGAAGCTGGCTGCAACCTAGACAGTTCTTGTTTTGTATTCCAAATGTATATGTGTCCAGCCCATCTACATCATTAACTATCAAGTATTATTAATGGGAATATATGTACTTGTGGTGTTGGTGTTCTTTTTTTTAAGACATCAGTGACGCAATGGCAATAATAGTATTTGTGAAAGCTACAGTTGGAATGATTATTTTTATAATGCTCTGGAGTTAATCTATGTGTAACACTCTTAATGTTAAATGGTGATGTTTTCTGTAGGGATTTTTGGAAAATCCACTGAATATAACATCCAATGTAACCCCTTCTCCAGAAGGTTACTCCTTGGCCACAGCTGTTCTGACAGCCTGAGCATAGGCGGTGCAGGTGGGTAAATTAACTTGAGGTAGATCAAGTTCCCATGTACAATCAGGACAAGCTGTTATCCCACGCAGAATTACCCAAGCATTTCTTTTAAAACCTCCTGTTCCCTCATTATCAAAGGGACAGTGGAACCTGGCGCTAATACAGTATCTTCATAATTCAGAAGGGTACCAGCAGGCCATTTATCCAGCTTCTAGCACTAGTGGATCCAGATTACATAAAATGATATGAAATTGTCTACAGAAAGCGTCATCAAAATTCTGAATCTTGTTAAAATGTGGAGCTACTGAGCAATTAGGAATTCTGTCATTCGGAAATTCTGGAGCTACTTCAATTTTGGCTCTTTCACCATCTTTAGGCCTAAACAACAACTGCCTATTGAGGATGAAAACATCTAGGGCACGTCTGTGACACCAACTGGTCTAAAACCAGACGTGGTGAGATTTTTCACAAGTTCACATCCCAACTAATTCTACTGCTCCAATGACTAGCACTTCACATATATCTAACAAAATCAGGGTGTGTGAATAGACTAGAGTGCTCTAAGGACTTCCATGCCTCCGTATACCTTCCCAGTCCCCAGTGTCCCCACATATTTTTTCAGTCAACAGCTTTTCTATACTCCCTCTTTTATTTTCCAGCTCCTCACCATTAACCATAGTGTTTCTCTAAAACTCATCATCTTTCTCCCAAATATACCCCTTCTCACATCCTCTTTATTTCTGTCAAAGGTACTTTTCCAGTATCCTGAGCATTATCCCTGATAATTCACTTTTCAACCCCCATATATCTAATCAGTTAACAAATCTTATCATTTACACCTCTAAATGCCTTACACACCTGACTCCTCTCTACTCACTTAGGCAACATCTTAGTTCAGGCCCTCATCGCCTCTCAATCTGGACACCTGAAGTAAGTAAATTGGTCTTCCTAATTCGTCTTTCCTTTCTCCACTCCAGGGGTGGGGAAGCGGCACCCTCTTTTTTTTTTTTTGTCACAAATTTCTTCTTTTTATTACCACAAAACTTCTCCACATTATCCCCCAGTTTTCCTTCCTTCACTCCAGTCTATGACAAAGATGTGGAACTTCTCCATCTTCCCCTTCTCCATTAGCTTCTGGTTCCTTCCCTACTACCGGCACCCTCTTAAGGCCACCTGTGGCCTTCTAAGTGCTTAAGTGTGGCCTTCTGACTGAATCCAAATTTTATTTAATCCAATCCAATTATAGTTTTATAAAATTAAAGTTTACGAAAGGGTTTGCATGTAAGCTGACAAGCGTTTATCATTGCCTATGCACCAGGTTCCTACTGAGCAATGGGGACAAAATGAAAAGGCTCAAGCAACATTTGATGCCCAAGACAATCCAGTGAGGGAGGAGCTATTATTACAATGAAGAAACAGAGGCCACAGAATTACCAAGCGTCAAAAGGAAGATGCGAATTCTATTAGATGGTAAGCTCCTTGAGGGCAGGCACTTTTCCCTTCTTTTTTTTTTTTTTTTTTTGTATATCCAGCTATTAGCACAGTGCCTGGCACATAGTAGGCCCTTAATAAATGTTGAATGAATTGAACTCCTTCTGTCTCTGGGTCCATACTTGAAAACGATTAGCCACTGTATTCTTAACTAAGCTAAGGTGTCATCATGGTCAGTGTGAACATGGGCTCTGTAATGACACATTCACAATCAGTTAAGAAGCATTTATTAAGCACCTACTATGTGCCAGGCATTGTGCCAAGCGGTGGGGATACAAAAAGGCATAAGACAGCCCTGCCCTCAGGGAGCGTACAATCTAATGGGGGGAAGGGCGGGAGAACATGCTAACAACTACATAGAAAACAACTACTCTAAACCTACGATAAAGAGGTTCTGGGGAAGGCGTTCTATAGGCGATGGGGTTTTAGTTGAAAGGTGTAAAAAGGCTGTAAACGACAGGAGACACCGAGGTTATTGTGTCTAACCCTGGAAGCCATGGGGAGCCACAGGAGGCTATGGAGGAGGGGCGTGAGGGGCGACGTGGTCGGGCTCGCGCTTTAGGAGAATCACTTGGCTGGAGAAAAGACAAACACCCAAGTGTGAGGTGACCTGCCCGGGGGCCACGACAAGCGGGCTCTCCAGCCCTTCCTTACCTCTCCCGAAACAGCTCGTGGCCGCCGCCATCTTGACCGACGCACGCTGTGCGACGTCAAAATCAGTCCCCGCTTCCACTAGGTCACGAGGATGAAAGGTTCCGGCCGAAGGGAGGCGGAGGACGGGGACCGAACAGAGAAGAGGACCAAGTAGGAACGACGAAGAGACTCACCCCGCCCCTTCTGTGGTGGTGACACTTTCCAGCTTCATCCTCGGCTACACCCCTTCAGGTTCCTTTCCGGGTCGCCAGCCACGGAAGAGAGAGTCCTGGTGACGCGACCGGAAAACGGAAGCACGCCGGAAGCGTCGGGCTGCGTACACAGGCCACGTGTGGATTTCGAGCCAATCGGAGGTCTCCAAGAGAACACGTGGTCTGGAGCAGGCCGCTATAACCTAGCCCCGGGATGTTTGGACAGTTCCTGTTTAGCGGTTTTCAATGCTTGAAATTGCTTTGAGCCTTCTCTCCTCCAACCAAAAACCGATCATTTAAACACTTATTAAAGGGTTATTGGGCTCCTTTTCTGTTTGTTTTTGTCCTTTACGAAACGGGGGTTTACAAAGAAACGAAAAAGCTCCTGCCCTCACGGGGCTTTCATTCCTTTAGCAGAGCCAACATGTACGAATTAATTTCTGTGATTATAAACAAATAAAATAAGAATCTAGGTGCTAACCAATACAGACAATTAAATTGTTTTATGACCAAGAGATGCACGATTTCTGTGATTATAAGCAAATTAAAGAAAACCAGAATCTGCCTACTAACCAAACCATTAAGGTGTATTTATTCAAAGGGAAGCTGAACCCAAAAAACCGGAGCCAAAGGTGAAAGGACACCATCCAGAAATGCATCAACCAAGTCTGAAGCTAGAAGTGATGGATATTGTAGTTACTGATGAATATACCCAGTTGAGTGAAGGGAACGACTTAGAAGCACAAAATCAGAGCAGATCAACTAATTTGGCAGGGGCGGAGTCCAGTGAGGCCTTAGTCAAACCATAGATTCATTCAGCTTAGCAGTGGAGGCATGTAATCAAGACAAAAGCTGTTTTTCACAGAACTTTTAGCCTTAGTATAACAGGTCACTAAAGTCTGCATTACTCTGAGCACAGCCAGAGTTCATCTGAGCACATAGGTTTTCTCCACTCCTGGTCCTTGTGCACACTCCCTACATATGCTGAGTGCATTAGTTGGTTAGTTGGTTGTTGTCGTTCATTCTGGAAGAGGACCAAAATGCAAGTCAAGTGCATTAGTGAGACTGTGACAAACTAATTCCCTAGAGTATGCTTTCCATTTACAGGGAATCATTTACTATGACTCTTGTATCTATGATCAGGTTACTAGGTTACATAGACATGAGCCCAATCCTAATATAATAGACTTGTGAGGTGACCAAGTCAAGAAGTTGTAATATCAATTAAGTTGGGTGTCTTTGAGCCTTACTAGGTGCTAAACTCCAGGCCCCAAACCTCTATCTATTAGGTGCTAAGCCTATGTGGGTGTGAATTGGTAGCTAAGGTGGGGCTCCAGGTGGGGCCAACGAAGGGAGGTGCTAACTCCAGAGCCAATAGTAAGAGCCTAAGTTCTCGTCACTCAGATGACATTTGATGACCACTGAAACTGTTTAAAAAGAGAGAACAGAGTTATTTGCTTAAGGATCTCACTCTGGGAGGTGCTGGGACTCTGGGCAGCCGCTCTAAGGGCCTTTGGCTAAACTCAGATGTTGATGGTTTTCTTGGTAATTATGAATTGTATTGGGTCTGTTTGCAATTTGATTGTATTTGCTCTGAAGTTTCAGGTGCCCGCTGAAGTAAGTGAATGATATTTGTATGCTGGATTAAAGTAAAATTGTTAACCTCTTAACGTTGCTTTCCTTGGTAAAGCAGATCAAAATAACCTGGGCTTGCAGCATTCTGTGAGCTGGTTGCTGCTGGTTTTACACTCCCACAGCAGCTGCTAGCCAGATTGATAAAACAGAAGTACAGTATTTTTTTAAGCATTTATTACATGTCAGGTTTATGTCTGGATTCTGATATATTTGATTTTTGCATTTTCCTTTATATACGAGCCCTTGTGATGGTGTTATTATTTCTTTTGCCTTTGTTAATTAAGTAAATGGAAGCAAATTGTCAGGGGTTAAAGAGTTGAAGTTGTGAGTGGGAGTTACCACAGCACCCTGAAATTTGAATGTAACAAATCAATAAAAAAAAAAAAGTTTATCAAGCCATTATTATGTTCCAAATTGGGCAGTGGTGCAGTAGTGCCAGGCTTGGAGTCAGGAAGACCTGAGTTCAAATGTGACCTCAGACACTTCCTAGCTGTGTGAACTTAGATAAGTCACTTCACCTTATTTGTCTTGTTTCCTCATCTGTAAAATGAACTGGAGAAGGAAATGGCAAACCCCTCTAGTACGTCTGCCAAGAAAACCTCAAATGGGATCATGAAGATTCGGACATGACTAAAAAAACAACAACAACAAAAAATGTTCCAAGCACTGTGCCTAAGCACTGGTTACCATGTGGGGGTGGTCTTTCTCTGAGAATCTATTGTCTGCCATTGTGAGGGCAGGTTAGAATGAGTGAGCTGGCCTAGAAAATGAGTATGTATCCATTCTCTCACGAGAGAGATGTGAGATGCTATGGTATATTTGGTCTCCTTCACTTCTCTCCCTGCTCCACACTTAAATCTGAACTTCTTCACTATGTCTTAACAGTTTTCTCACTCTGGAAAATGGCTCCTCCCTGCAGATTCTTTCACTCCTTAGCCTCTTCCTCCTGTTGCTGAACTCTTTCTGGAACCTCCATTTTGAAGAATTGCTCAGACTAGCCATGCTCCTTTCCCAGCTCTTCTCCTGACTCAGCTTCCTTTTATGTATTATTAGCTTCAAGTATAAGCTCCATGAGGGCAGTGACCATTTCTTTTTGGCTTCTAGTTGTATTCACAGAGTCTATCACAGTGCCTAGAACACAGAAAATACTTAATAAATACTTCTCGAGTTAGTCACCCCACAAATCCATTATATTAGGCTTGGGCTCATGTCTAAGGTCTTCCCAAGTCAGAGAATTGTTCCCAAGTCAGGTTGTTGTCCTTCTAAGAGGAAGACCAAAATGATGTCACTATGTCAGGGTCAAGGTCCAACTGTGGCTGACCAGGCCAAGAGAAGCCCAGGAGGGTCTACCGCAATAGTCTGTGTGAACATTCGAAGTGGAGAGGTCTCTAAATTTGCACATCTCTCATTTCTTTTGAGCTACTGCAATCCTGCTTTGCTCACAGAGCACAGTGCCTTCTTTGATGGGGACATACCATGCTGGGCAGTCCTGTGCCAGTGTCTCCCATGTCTCATAACTGATTCCAGAGTTCTTCAGAGACCTTGAGAGTGTCTTTGTACTGATTCTTTTGACCTCCATGTGATCGCTTGCCTTATGTGAGTTATCTGTAAAATAGTCTTTTAGGTAAACATATGTTTGGTATTTGAACAACATGGCCAGTTCTCTGGAGTTGTGCTGTCTGAAGTAAAATTTGAATGCTTGGCAATTTAGCTTGAGAAAGGACCTCAGTGTATGGCACCTTATCCTGCCAGGTGATCTTCAGAATCTTCCTAAGACAATTCACATGGAAGCAATTCAGTTTCCTGGCATGGGGCTGGCATACCATCCAGGTTTCACAAACAAACAAAAATGAGGTCATGGCTCTATAGACCTTCAGGTGGTAGGCAGCTTAATACCTCTTCTCTCCCATATTTCCTTCAGATCCTTCCAAACACTGAGCCAGCTCTGGCAATATGTGTCAACCTCATCATCTATGTGCACATCCCTTGGAAAATATAACACCATGATAAGTGAACTTATCCACAGCATTCAAAATTTCTCCATTTGCTGTAACTGATGGTTCCACATATGGATGATGCAGTAATGGATGATGGGGAACCTCTGTTTTCTTGGTGTTAAATCAGGGAACAGGAAAGTACTCAATGTAGAACTGCTAAAGGACAGCTATTTGTTTCTTCTATATACTCGAAATGTTCAATATACACAAGACCCATAAGTATGTGTAGCATGGGCATGGCGTCTGGTCTCCCTTCTTGTTTCTCCCTCTCTGGGTTGGCTTAATTGCTCCAGCATGCACCGCCATGCTGGTGGCTTGGGAAGCTTTCTAAAGGGTATGGCACTGCTACAACTCATTCTCTCAAGGTTCTGAATACACTCCTACCCTAGGAGTATGCAAGAACCCCAGAACTCTCACAGTATACTTTTCATTTACAGGGAATCAGTTACCGCCACATCAGTAATTGTTAAACATAAAACATTTACTAAAAGAGAAAAGCATTAGTAATCATAACATTTACTCAAGAGAAGACCGGAGGAGGAACAATCACAATAAATCTATCCACCATAAACTTGAGTTACACTTTCCCACCATTTGGGAGGGAATAGGGAATACCTATTCGTAATAGTAAGAGTTGATAGTAGATGATAGTAGAATAGTAATACTAGAAGGAACTTCTCAGCCACTTCTCTCTCTCAGCTGTAGGTGGTGCTAAAGAGCAAGAAGCCCTGATAGCTCTTCACCCCGCAGCAGGATTCAGGTTGCTAGCAGGGAGCCCAGTCTTTCTTCCATCACTCAGCAAAGCCATGGGGCTCTTCTAATCAGCAAGCTCCCGGCAGAGCAGATGAAGCATCCGTTGTACTGGCTGCAAGTTTTGTATGACTTCTGTCTCCAGCTTCTTGTGACTCATCTTTTGCTCGGCCCACTCTCCTGCTTCTTTGTCTCTCTCTTCCTATGACTTCTTTTGCTGGTCAATGATTCATCTTTCTTTTATGAGGTAGAACTAAAGAAATCTAACTTTCTGCCAGGTACGAACCCAACAGTCTTTGTAAAATCTCCCTACAGTTCCTAAACAGTTAGCTGATTCATAGTTTTGTCACTATACACCTTAAAATTCTAAAAATAGGAGGCGGCTGGTGGTGAAGTGGATAAGAGCACTGAGTTCAAATCCAGCCTCAAACACTTAGTAGCCATGTGGCCCTGGGCAAATTATCTAACCTACACTGCCATAGTTTCCTCATCTGTAAATTGGGGATAGTAATAGCACTTACCTCCCAGCGTTGCTGTGAGGATGAAATGAGATGATGTTGGTAAAAGTACCTGGTACAGAGAAGGTGTTGTATAAATGCCTATTATATTAACTTCCCTTCCCTGAAAAACAGTTCAGTTCAAATGAATTGATGGATCAAAATGCCTTGTGACCATCATTGCTGCAGACACTGCTCTACCATCAAAGGAAGATGTCCTCCCAATACATTCATGTGAGGAACAGTTCCCTATCTTGTTTTCAAAATACTCTATCTCCTGAATATTCTGTTTGGGAGACTTTCACATGCATCATATCAGTTAATCTTATACAAGTGTTCTCTCTCTGCCCTTTAAGCATCCAAACTGTTCATATACAAAAGGCATAGTACCTTACAGACATTTTACATTGCACCTAGTCTCTGCACTGCCTAAATAATTCCCTTACAATCTATGTCTTCTTGGCTCATCCTTCTGTAGGTTGGCCTCTTTATCTCCAATAAGTGATATAGTGGATGTAAACAGGCATCCCTTCCTTGAATGAGAACCCAGGATATCCTCACCTCTCAAACTCACAAGACTGCCTTTAAGACTAGACACATCCATCTTGGAATCCCTTTTTGGTCACCTACAATCAGGCAAAGAAAAAGAAATGGTAAGAAGCAGCCTGAAGCCTCAGGGTCCAACATCATCTCACCTGGCTGAGTGCTCTGACTGCTACCTGGAAGCAATCCCAATGTTTCCAGGTGAAACTCGGTCCTCTCTCACCTCATCGCAAGTTGTAAAGGTATATGTTGCCATCTGAAGAGTCAAAAGAGGAGAAAGAGGGACAACAGCCATTCTTTTTTTTAAGGTACACTGCGTGGGCTACTCCTGGCTTGACAGCCAAACCTGTTTGACAAGACTTTGACATAGCCTCTCCTCCACTTTTAGACATTGGGCGACCAAAAGACCACCCAGGCCTTACTATGCTATCCCAAAGCAACAAGTCCTATAGATGTAGGAACATCTTTCCTCAGAAGAGGCCAGGGCAACTCAGGACAACCCAGTAGACTCACTCTGCCATGCACAAGATCAAACCCAAAAATCTGAAATAGTTTTAGAAAGAAATTTATTAGGTCATTTGGGAGGGAGAGAGCCTGGGAGGAGAGGCTCCTTCCTTCAGTCTTAGAGAGGTTACATTATTTAGAGTTTAGATAAGGGCGCAAGGACATTTGCCTGATTTGCCCTACAAAGGCAGAAGGTAAAGACCATAACAAAGAGAAGGGTGGCTGGAAATGTTTATCGGTGAGTAGATCAATCAAAACACAAGAATTGGGTAGACCCACAACATGCACTGGGTGGGATATAAGCATTACTTAAACCATCAGACTTCTGGGAGTCTCTCTGAGACCAGTTTCATCTCTCCAGTATGCTTTTGGGGAAGACAATATAAACATTCCTTAAACCATCCGACAACTTCTTCGAGTCTCTCTGAGACCAGTTTTATCTCTCCAGTACTCTTTTGGGGAAGGTAATAGTCTAGCCACATAAAGCTGGTTCAAACAATTTTAATACATAATAAATAATAAATATCTAGTCCACAATCCCAACACAGGCTCCATGAAGTACAACTCTCATTACACTCTGTTTGGTTAAATATTTTCTGCCCTCAGTAAATAAACTGGGGTATGATTGGAATATTTGTCCATATCCCAATTCTAGAAAGTTCCTTGGGATCCTGGGGAGGCTCAAGCATTGTCCTTTTAAGTGTCTCACCTAGTAACGTGATCTAAAGAGTCTCAAACAGTTCACTAAGCGAAGTTCTTTTTAAAATCCCCATATTAAAAGCTTTTCATGAGGGGTCAGAGTTCCCACAGTTGGTGAGCCTAGAGATTACATTCACCTCCTGTGGGAGTACCGGGGATCCCCCTTTTCCTATAGTAAAGATTAACCTTCCCCCCAAAATAATAAAGATATCTCTAGGACTTGATTGGTCCCCATCTCCCTTGACACTTGATAGGCTTCCTGGTCATCCAAGGGCATAAAAGTCCCATCCACATGCAGCTGGGTCCCTTCTAATTTGGCAAATTTCCAAACACCACCAACGTCACCATGTTCTTCACCACAACCAGACACATTTCCAAATGGAGATGAGGGAGACAGGTCCAAGAGAGCTAATCAATACTATAGCCTTATTGCATATACTTGCTCTTAGGGCAAAGTAAACCTCTTGTTAGCTGTGTAGTGGCTTTCAGATGCCTCATTTCATCCCAGCATTGAACCTGAACTAATGATGCCAGGATTGGAGCTGCTTCCTAGACCCTTGAAGGCAAAGGTTCCCAAATTTCACAAGTAAATAACATATGACTGAACTTATGAAAGGTTACCACCTGGTTTGCTCTTATAAAGGTTCTGTCCTAATCTAAATCAATAGGAAATAACTACAAATTCAATAAACAATAAACATGAAGAGTAGAACAAAGCCAAGGAAGAACTGAGTTTCTCCCCCTCTCCCCGCCAGAGAAAAACTCTCTGCTCCCAAATAGGTTCTCAAAACATGAAGAACTCTCCCAAAAAAGATTAGGGACATGAGGTCTCCTGGAAGTCAGCCCCTCCTACATAGGTGAGAAATCAAATTGGCCTGAGTATAAATTCCTCCAGGACCCTGAAGTAACCAGGGTACCTTCAGTTTCTCCAGACAACCCTGAAACACACAGAGCAGTCCAACTGGAGAGCCAAAGTTTTCCTTCGAGTTGCTGTAACGTATACAGCACTCAGTATTTGCAACCTGGCCAACTCAGAGGCTCCAAATTCCAGATTCACCTGACAATAGAACAAATAGGCTTAGTTCAAAAAGGAAGCAACTATTATATCTACCTGTACAAGAATCCACCAAACACAATAGAACAATTGAAGAGCAATGATTCGTCCCTAGATCATTTGCATCTTATCTAAATCAAAAAGTTTTCAAATTCTATCTGTGAGCTTGAGCAAGTCACAGCTTCTGTGCGCCTCAATTTCCTAATCTGTACAATGGGGGATATTGGACTCCACGCCCTTGGAAGGAAGGAGGGAAGAAAAGAAGACAATAAATAATTATTAAGCGCTTACCATGTGCCAGGATATGTGCTAAGATCAATCTCATTCGATCCTCCTAACTCAGGGAGGTAAGTACTATTAGTATCCTAGCATCAAGGTAACTTCCCCAAGGTCACACGTCTGACCGTGTGTAAGCTGGGTGGTAGCCGTATCTGGCTGCAAAGCTGGAGGTGCTAGTGACTCAGGGGACCTATTAATAGAAGAAACAGCTTCATGAGGTAAAGAGACAAATTTGGACAAATTTGCAGACTAAGTTTTAGGCCAAAGAACCCTTCTGGGACTAAGAGTATCCCTTTCTAGGTAAGTCTAGAAAGCCATTGGAGAAACTTTTCTTTTGGGAGACGATTCAGAGCTTTGGAATTTTCAAAAGGAGGGTCTAAGATCCTGACTTTGATGACACAGATATCCTTGACTCAATCCAGGTATCAGCCATCGAGAGATGTCCCTGAAACAAAGTGATTTCCGGGGAACACCCGGTTTCTGATCCCTCTCAAGTCTCCCCACATTTGTAGAAGGTGAGCCACCTAGACCAAGCTATGTGAACCAAAGTAGCACTTCTAGCAACCTCTGCCCCATGCAAGTTGAGCTACTGAGACCATTCTTACGCTTCAGTGGGCATTAAGAGATTCCAGGTTCTCAACAGTCTCATTTATTAAGCTCTCACCACGTACTAGAGTGCAGCTAGGTGGCACTGTAGTGGATACAGTGCTGGGCCTGGAATCATGAAGACTCATCTTCCCGAGTTCAAATATGACCTTGGACATTTACTAGCTGTGTTACCCTAGACAAGTCACTTAACCCTGTTTGCCTCAGTTTCCGCATCTGTAAAATGAGCTAGAGAAGGAAATGACAAACACTCCAGTATCTTTGCCTAGAAAACCCCAAATGGAGTCACAAAGAGTCAGACATGACTGAAACTAACTGAATGGCAGCAACCCTTGCTAGGTTCTATGGTAGGCCCTGCCTTCAAGGAGCTTACAGTCTAATGAGGGAAGACCATACAGGAAGGAAAGCAGAAAAGGGGAGCCCTTGGGTGTGGGGAAGAAATCAGAGAAGTCCTTGGGAAATTGGGAGGCACTCTCCTCCCTGAGTGACTCAGCCTGAGGGAAATTTTGCTCAGCTGAATCAACTCAAGGTGTCCTCCAAGGCTATCTTTGATGAATATTCTCTTGCTACAGCTAAGCGAATCTCCTTTTGAATGACCTATGAGTGTCTCACTTTGTTCAGATACTGACCTTAGACTATCAGAAAATTGGCCTGAGTCTGACCCAACAGCATTCCACCTTCTGTTGAAGATCAATTAGTTCTGGTCGGATTGGGTGAATTAGCTGCCAGACCTTACCTTCAGTAACAGAGCTTTCTAGGGAATCTAGAAACATCACAAATATTGCTCTTTTCTTACCCCCTCCCATTTTCCTTACTGGTTCCTTTACCATACGGAGGTAGTGTTGGATAGTAGACTCTACTCTTGACCCTGAGCCAAGGGAGACCTGTTTTCAAATAGAGCTCTTGGGCAAGTTACTTAACCCCAGCCTCAGATTTCTCCATTAGTAAAAAGGAGAAAATAATACCTCCTGGAGGCATTTTGAGGCTCAGATGAGATAACGTATGTTAAAATGCTTGGCAAACCTTGAGGCTTTATGTCTCTGCCAGCCTTTAAAAATATTATATTCCAAGAAACATTGCAATAATTTGATTTTGATGTACCTAAAAAATTAGATTCTTTTAAATAAAATTCCTAACTTTACTATTTCTAGTTTTGTTGTTGTTGTTGTAAAAAAAAAAAAAGCATCTAGTAGTACGATATATGATGTGCTGGGCCTGCAGTCAGGAAGACCTGAGTTCAAATCCAGCCTGAGACACTGACTGAGCTTGTGTTTTGTCAGGAGTGATAGGAAAAGGCCTGGAGGCCAGAGGTGCTGCTTCCTTTAAAATTTTACCACCCAAAAAAGGAGGGATATTTCTTTTCCAGGAGCAGAACCTTGTGAATAGGGATTAAGCTGGATTCCCTTCATCACACCTGCATGGCTTTCACTCTTACCCAGCCTTCTACATGTTCATAGTTCATAGGATCACAGCTTTTGAGCTAATGGGAACCTCAGAGGTCATTTAAGCCCAGCTATTATTTTATAAATCAGGGGAAGAAGAAAAGGAAAGGGGGCAAGTATTCCTTAAGCACCTACTATGTGCCAGACACTGCCCTAAGTGCTTTATTACTCTCATTTGATCCTTATAACAATTCTGGGAGATCGGTTCTATTATTATCCCCAAGTTACAGCTGAGGAAACTGAGGCAGATAAGTGGCTTGCCCAAGGTCACAAAGCTAGTAATTAACTGGGGCTGGATTTGAATCTCTAGCTGCCTTTCAGAGTAGTCAAACAACATGCCTAAACTAAAACAGGCAGGTTGGGATTCAGACCCAGATCTATGACCCCAAACCTAGCTCCTTTTGGACTGCTCCAGGCAGTACTTAGGGTCCTCTAGGCTGTCTCTATCAAGCTAAGGGTGACTTGGTGCTGGCCACGTATAAGAAAGGTAGGAATCTGGAACAAAGGATTGAAAGTGGAAGGTGAAAAGTGAAAGGTTCTTTGATGAACCTGGGGCCAGAGGGGATTTGTCCCTTTGCTTTCCCCCTTTCTGTTCATTAGCATGGGACACTTAAAAGAATCTTGGGTTTGACAAAACTGAGGGGCTGTAGACCCAGACAGTCCTTAGTTGTCTGTGGAAAGAAAATCACCTAAATTTAATTCTGAACGTAGGAGAGTCCACTCATCAGTTATTAAGCAGAAGACACAAGGACTTTCTAATAAGTCAGAGGCTCGGGATGCTCATTTTGCCCTCTATGAACAAGGAGGTTACAAAGAAAGACTTGGAGGCTGTCTGCCCGACTTTGCTTGTTGTTTGCCCTGGTTCCAAAAGAGCTTGGCCCCTGGAGGTGTAACTCTCCTTTTGGAGAGGAAAAGCCTACCAAAGCCAAGGCTGTGAGAACTGGTAGACTCTTCATACGGGGGGAACAAGCATCTAAGAGGTTGCCCCAGTCTGATATTGAGTGTGTGTGAAGTGTCTGCCTTCCTAAAAGAACTATAGCTTAAGCCTCTGGGCTGGAAGTTAAAAGATGGACCTGAATGAGCTCACTCCCTCCTCGGGGAAGGAGGTGGCATCTCAGCTAAGGTCTCAGCTAAGAGCAGAGAAGCTCCCCGACCCTGTGCCCAACAAAGCCAGGCCTGGCAGCAATGAGCAATGACCAGAAGATGAGCAAAGAACCAGCTAGCAACAGCCATCCTAGGCCTGGAGGGAGAAATGCCCAGCAAAGAAACTACATGTCCATCATAGTCTGCACACCATGGAAGTGTGTATGTATCTATGTATGTGTGTGTATGTATGTATGTATGTATGTATGCATACACACATATCCTCATGTATCAGTATACATACACCACAACAATATGTTTTTCCTACATACATACCCCTCCAGGTATATGCTGTAGCCACACATGCTCATGATGTCTGTGCCCTTCCACATGTGTTCACTAGGTGAATCTGCTCTTACCACTGATGATGTGTATATTTGTGAGAGCATGTGACCTGGTTCATGGGGGAAATGTTCTTTTTCTTCTTTTACTCCTCCATTACATCAAATGAAATTTGATATTTCATCAAATAACTTTCTGTGAGGTAGTAGTGTTTTCTAGTTGACTAATAATAAAAAAAAAGGTAAACTCATTGGTGGAGGCTCATGAGATACAGTTTTAAGTGGGTACAGACCCACAGTACCTTGAACTTGAATTTCAAGTCTGGCTGGGAGAGGACCCAATTATAAGCTAATGCTACACAAAATTGGGAGAGATGTTTTCCTCCATAACTCATCCTGAACCCAGAGCAAGGGACTCAGGGTGATGTGGACATCTGTTGTCTATGACAAACTTGAAGAGCCCCAGGAGAACAGACTCAGAGCTCCCTGTAGTTAAACGCACTTTCCTCAGCTAGGAGTTGATCAATGAAAGTCCTTTATTTGCCGACTGCTGTAGAGGAAGAAAGCTTTGGACTTGTCAGTGGCAATGTGCAGCCACCAACTTTTCCACCTGGATGAAGAGGGGCCACTTTCTTTGTTCCAGTAATGTGGGTTAGCAAGCAGTGTCATTCTTGGACACCTAAGTCTATAAGTGTCATCTGGGTTAATTGACCCAATGGTTTTTGTAACAAATAGGGGAAGAACTGCATTTTTTAAAACATCCTAGATTAGAAACCTGTACCTGCCTTTTGGTTAGAAGCTTCTTATAAAACATTTGCATGCTGTATTGGCATAAATTACTGTTTTTGAATATTACTGAAAATATGTACCCCTCATCTATGGGCTATAAAAGATTTCCAGAATTTAACTCACAAATGACCATTCTCAGATTATTTTGGTTAATTCTCCATTCTGCATCCTGAACCCATGGAATGCAGCATCCAGAATTCTCCTAAGGCATGACTTTGGTGGTAGGAATTTCAAATATTGTTGCAAGCTGAAAGAATAGGTTATTTTTAGTTAGGCAGACTGTTGTATTTTTTTTTTTTTTTGCAGCTGTGAAACCACACCAGGTAGCAGCTGTCAAGCCTGTCTAAGCCAGCCATCAAGACCAGACCTATTGAAGCCCAAATGGCATGGTTAGAAAAGCCACTTAATAAGATTTGCACCCTCCTTTTTAAGGGAAAGAACTGCCCCCACCCCAAAACAAACAAACAAAAAACCCTACCTAGTCTAAAGCTGCTAGAACCCTCTTCATTGCAGGGACTTCTGTATATCATTGGCTATTATATGTTCAACTCTAATTCCTGAACTATGGTCTTCTGGAAGTAAAACATCAAACCATCTAAATTATTACAGGGATGGAAGGAAGGTTTGTTCCCCTGAGGTCCTTGGTGTGTTTCTTGGGAAGGCTAGAAGAAGCGAAAATCCTGATAAGCACAAGAAGGTCGAGTTCTCCCAGGAATACAGAGTGCTTCACTGGCTGAAGAAATTGGGTGTTCTTAGGGAATGTTTCTCCTTGCTGTTATCAAATGAAGATATGATTATACTGAGAATGTAATCAGAGAATAGGAAAGTTCAGTGACAGCTCACTGAGCACCAGATGCTTTAAGTCTGAACATGGATTTTGACAGAAAGTTGCTGAAATTGCCTATATTTTAATTGTCTCTGACAGAGATTGCTACTATAACATGTGCCAACCAAGATTCTGCAGTTATGAACTCCAGCCATTTGTGACCACAAATAAACGTTATTCATTGCCTTGAATCCTTGCAGTACCTTAATGAAGCTCAGAGCAACAGAATCTGAGATTTGGAAGAAACCTCAACAGACATCTATAAAGGCCACCCATACACAAATAGAATCAAATTCATTTTAATGTATTCATTATTATATGCATTATAATAAGAATTATCCCCATTATAATATATTCAACAAATGGTTGTCCAGCCTTTGCTTAAAATTTCCTAAGACAGATAGCTAGCTAGGTTGTACAGTGGATAGAGTACTGGCCCTGGAGTCAGGAGGACCTGAGTTCAAATCTTACCTTAGATACTTATTAGCTGTGTGACCCAGAGCAAGTCACTTAACACTGATTACCTCCAAAAATAAAAATTTCCTGCAAGAGGGAAAATCTCAAGAAAGTCTACTGTACTTTTTGGTTACTCTTATGGTAGAGCTGTATGCCTGACATGAAGCCTAAATTTGTTTCTTTGCAAATTCCAACCATCATTCCTGGTTTTGCCCTCTGGATCCAAAGTGAATGAGTCAAATCCTGCTTTTTCATGAAAGCCCTCTAAATATTTGAAGAGAGCTAGCATGTCTTCCCTGAGTCTTTACTTCTCCAGGCTAACATGCCCAACACCTTCAAACACTCCTCATAAGTCATAGATTTGCAGGAAGACTTTTCACTCGTCTGTCTGCCCTTCTCTGGACATTTTGTCTTTATCAACATCCTTAACTTGTGCCACCCGGAACTGAACACAATACTCCAGATACAGTCTGACCCAGATAGAATGCCAAGAATTGCCTCTTCATTCCTGGAAACTATGGCTCTCTTTAAGCCCCGCAAGATGACAGGAAATGATTTGACTGGCCCATCTCACTAAGCCGAAAGCTTATAGTCCTCCAAATTCCTTGATGTTTTTTCCAGAAAGATTCTTTCTAATTTCCTCATGTACAAAAACATTTATAGCAGCTCTTTTTGTAGTGACCAAGAACTGGAAATGGAGGGGATGCCCATTAATTGGGGAATGGCTGAACAAGTTGTGGTATATGAATGTAATGGAATCCTATTGTGCTATAAGAAATGGCAGGCAGGCAGACTTCAGAAAAACCTGGAAAGACTTATATGAACTGATGCTGAGTGAAGTGAGCAGAACCAGGAGAACATTGTACACAGTAACAGCCACACTGTGGGATGACTGAGTTTGATAGACTTAGCCCTTCTCAGCAATGCTAGGACCTAAAACAATTCCAAAGAACTCATAATGGAAAATACCATCCACATCCAGAGAAAGAACTGTGGAGTCAGAATGCAGAGTGACGCAGACCATTTTCTTTTTTGTTTTTTGTTTTTCTTTCTCATGGTTTCTCCCATTTGTTATAATGCTTCCATGCAACATGAGTAATGTGAAAATGTGCTTAATAGGAATGCATGTGTAGAGCCCATAGCAGATTGCATGCCATCTTGGGGAGGGAGGGGGAGAATGGCCTATAGTCTTCAAACTATGAGACCCTCTATTCTTCCTTGTTTGGAAAATAGGGATATTTGCCTTGCTCTAAAGTTGTATTATCTTTCATGATCTTTCAAACATCATTGACAGTGGTCCAGAAGTCGCATTTGCCAATTCTTTTGGTTCATGAGGATGTAGATTATCTGGTCAATCCCAGAAGACAGAGCTAGAATACAAGTTTCTGCCTTAGTTCTTCCACCTTTTGAAGGATTAACATTTCATTGAGTCAAGTCAAAAAGTTACTAGTTGGAATGTCTCTGGTAGAGAGAGAGAGTTCTAGCAGTTGTATGGATTTTGATTGATTGGATGATGGAAATTCCCAGTCACTGCTGTGCCATGGTTCTGTGCCTAGTTTGTGATATTTCCCAAATGCCACATCCATTTCCTTTTTTTGACCAAGTGATCTCTAATATAATCTAATAACAAAACCTCTTTGCTTTTTCCCTCCATTGGTCTTCATCCAAATATTCTCTTCTATGCTTCCCATGTTCTGGCTTCTGATTTCCTCACTTGAGTCTGTCTTTTTAATTTAAAATTACCTACCAATACATTTTTTACCTATCCTATTTCATTTGAATAAGGCGCATATATCAGAGCCATATTTTACTCTTGGTTTTACCAGGTCTCACTGAACAAGAGGTCGAATTTGCCTCCTTCTTAGGGACCTTTGAATCCTCCTACTTGCTGCCTAAACTTTATTCATTTGTGTATAGATATTTAAGGTCACTGATGTGTGCGCTGAAGCTAGCTCAGAGCTAGAGAGTGAATTGTTAAATTTTCAGTGTGAGCTCAGAAATCGACACACCCTACCAATTAGTACTTGATTTATTATTTTGTTGATTGCCTAGATTTAAGAAAATGAAGGGAAAAATTAATAATGCAGATTGAACTTAAAAGTATGCCATAATTGCATTTTTTTTTTGAGAGTTGGTTGTTAAATACTTACTGACACACCCCTGGTCACTTATATTACTACTGGTCCCTTTCTTGGAACTTGTCTCTTGTGAACGTCTGGGTATTGTTTTTCTTCTTTTCTTCATTGTAGCTATTTTATGGTATCTAGCTTGGTAGAGACAGTTTTCTCCCTTCTCTATCTTTCAGTATAAAACCCCTTTGATTCAATTTGCAAAACAATCAGTAAATACATTTTTAGAAAATACAAATGTACTTTTGATGCTTTTGTCTTTATATCACAGTGATTTTCAACTGCTGTCCATATCAAACACTTCCTTTTTGACAAAGAAAAACAATTAAGTAAAAACTAATACTGAAAACAGGTTTCTTAGACTGTGATGTGTTCTTCCTTGTGGATCCTCCATTTTATTAAATAAGTGACATGTTGTTTCTTCGTATGAAAGTTGTCAGTATGTACGTTTCTAGTGAAATATTTTAAGGAAACAGGGAAGAGAATTATGAAAGACCAAAATAGCTATGAAATACAAACTCTTCTTATCTTCCGTTGATAAAGCATGTTACTTGTATTTTTTACTTGTTTAAAAAAGTTACAACTTAAAAATCTGTTAACTTGTGGATACCTTTTATTTGGATCTAAAAATATAAATGGTTTTAATGTTTAAAAAAAACAAACTTTTGTCAGGTTGTGTCTGACAATGTGTGCAATATTTTGACTCCCAACTCTGTATAGTGAGGGAGAAGTTATGGTTCTCCTCTTCTCTGGGACCTTCATTGGTTTTTCCACTAGTTTTTTTTTAACATTCTTTTATTTCTATTATAGTAGTCACATAGATCTGTCTCAATTGCGCTTATTTCATTCTGTATTGATTCCTACAAATCTTCCCACATTCCTCTGAATCCTTAATGTTCATCTCCTCTTAACACACATAAATATTCTACTACATTCATATGCTATAGCTTTTTTTTTTCTAGTCAATCCCCAATCCATGCAATCCACTTTGTTTCCAATTCTTTACTGCTACAAAAAGTGCTACTATAAATATTTTGGTGTATTTTGTTTTGAACATTTAGATGCACTCCATCCCTAGTCTACAATCCTTGTGTTTTAAGCTGTGGTCCCGAAGTCCAAATCCAATTCCTAGGCATCACTTTCTTAGCTGTCTGTATTTTCCCCAAATCATTTTTTTCTCTTCTACATTCCTTGCCTTCAATGGTCAGCAGTAAGGAAAACAACATAGCATGTACTCCTACGGTCATCACTTTCTTGCTCAAGACTTCAAAATCTTAAGCAATGTTTTTTAGGTTCCTTCCGGCAGTATCGTTATTGTTGTTGTTTGTTCTTCATTCTTGAAGAGCACAATGACTTCAGAAAGGTGATGCCATGACTTGTAAGGGAATTGGATTTAAGTGAGAGAGGCCTGTGCAAAGTCACCAGTCTCACTTTCTCCTCAGGAGCCATCTGGGTCCAGTGGCAAGATATAGATCAGGACAACTGCAGATAGTGCCTGGCAGTAGCATTAACGCCAACAAGAAGAAGGAAGGAAGGAAGGAAGGAAGGAAGGAAGAAAGGAAGGAAGGAAGGAAGGAAGGAAGGAAGGAAGGAAGGAAGGAAGGAAGGAAGGAAGGAAAGAAGGAAGGAAGGAAAGAAGGAAGGAAGGAAAGAAAGAAGGAAGGAAAGAAAGAAGGAAGGAAGAATAAAAAAAGGAAGGAAATTTATTTATTAAGCACCCAGCATTTATTAAGCACCTAGCACCTACTATGTGGCTAGTGGATAGAGTGGCCAGGCCTGGAGTCAGGAGGAACTGAGTTTTAATCTGGCCTCAGACACTTACTAGCTATGGGACCTTTGGCAAATCACTGTTTGTTTCAGTTTCCTCATCTGTAAAATGGGCTGGAGAAGGAAATGGCAATATTTTTGCAAAGAAAACCCCAAAAGGAGTCACAAAGAATTGGGCAGCACTCAACAAGTATATTCTAGGCATTGTGCTAAGTGTTTTACAAATATTATCTCATTTGATCTTCACAACAGCTTTGGAAGGTAGAAGCTTTTATTATCTCCATATTATAGTTGAGGAAACTGAGGCAGAGTTAAGTGACTTACCCAGGATCACACAGCTTGGTGTCTAAGGCTGGATTTGAACTCAGGTTTTCCTGATCTTAGACCTGGTGCTCTATCCAATTTACCACTTAGGTGCCTGAAGTAGATAAAAGTAATTCATTTTAATAAATTTGGGAAAACCATAGTGAAAAAAATTCTCATTTGATGATTCTATCACCACTGACTACCATATTATATCTCTGCTGCCTTTTGTGGATAAACTCCTCGAAAAGGCCTTCTATCATAGGTGACTCAGCTTTCCCTCTTTTCACTCTCTTAACTCCTTACACCCCATGTTATCAAGCCACTGAGAATGTTCTCTCCAAAATTACCAATGATCTCTTAGTTGCCAAATCCAATGGCCTTTTCCCAATCCCCATTCTCCTTGGCCGTTTTCCAGCTTTTAACACTACTGATCATCCTCTCCTCCTTGATTCTCTCATCTCTCTAGGTTTTCAGGGCACCCCTCTCCCCCTTCCTGACTTTCCTCTTCCCTCTCTGACTCTTTCTCAGCCTCCTTTGCTGGGTCCTTATCCAGATCATGCCCTCTAACTGTTGGTATCCGAAAGGGTTCTGTCCTGGGTCCTCTTCTCTTCTCCCTCCATAGTACTTCACTTGGCGATTTTATCAACTCCCATGGATGTAGTCACCATTTCTATGCAGAAGATTCTCAAATCTACCTATCCTGCCCCAACTTCTCCGAAGACCTCCAATCTCATATCTCCAAGTGCTTCTCAGATATCTCGAATTGGATGTCCAGTGCATATCTTTAACTCAACATGTCCAAAGCTGAGCTCATTTTCTTTCCCCCTAAACCCTTTGGGGAAACACCATCTTCTGAGTCCCTCAGACTTATGACCTAGGAACCATCTTTGTTGCCTCACTATCCCTCGTCCCCATCCCCATATCCAATTTGTTGTTAGACTAGTAGCGTTCCTTTCTCTGTTGCATCATCTCTCAAGAAGAAGAACCCTAACCCAACTCCCTTCTCTCCTCTGATACTGCCCCCACTGTGGTGCAGGCCCTCATCACTTCCTGCCTGGATTTTTGCAATACTCTGCTGGTGGCTCCACCTGCCACTAGTCTCTCCCCACTCCAATCCAACCTCCATTCAGTCACCAAAGTGATTTTTCTAAAAAGCAGGTCCGACTGTGTCATTCTCTACAAGTATAAGTGGCTCCCTATCACCACCAGGATCAAATACAAAATGCTATTTGTTATTCAAAGTCTTTCACAACCTAGCCCCCTTTTGCCTTTCCAGTCTTCTTATACCTTACTTCCTGCCACTTACTTTTAGATCCAGTAACTCTGGCCTCTTGGCTGTTCCACAGACAAGACATTCCAGCTCCAGACTCTGGACATTTTCTCTGACCCCATGCCTGGCACGCTTTCCCTCCTCACCTCAGCCAGAATTCTCTGGCTTCCTTTAGGTGTAAAGGGCTTATTGAGGTATTGGTGGGGTGATGGGACCTGGACCCCTAAAAGGAAAAGACCATGTCTCCAGGCCCTGAATTTTCCCACATAGCCCTGATCTCTCGTGTCTTGCCCAAGGCATCTGGCCCAGCCCAGCCCACCTAGATACTTGACAATCCTATCACAGTGACACTTGACCCACTCAATCCATGGTGCTGTACTACATATATTCATTTTTTTTTTTACAACCCCTTTTAAAGGACAAGTTCTCATTTTATTAGTAGGTAGGAACATAGTAGTGCTATACACCATATTTCTCCCTTCTAGGAATTTATCTAGGATAGGCACACAGTGGATACATCTGTAGACTACTTGTACCCAGTAAGAAAATAGGATCCTAAACTACAGAGTCCCTGACTACCCCCTCTCCACCTGTCACCTCTCATCTAGGGAGAGGAACTAGGAGCTTGATGGAATGCAATATAGCTCCCCTCCCACAATCCTGATAGTCTTTAAGCTCCTCTTCAATTGCTCAGTGTTCCCATCTACACTGGCCATCTGCCAGGTGGAGATGAGGTCAGACTTACAGCCCTGAAATGTTTATAGGACACATGTAGGATGGAGTTTTCCCCTTAGACTCTTTCTCTTATTCTTGCTACAGAGAAACTGGGGTAGGAGGGTTACCATCAGGAAATAAAATCCCTACCTATAGCAGCTCATAAAAAATGAGTGGCTCTTTCAAGAGTCTCGCTGAGGTACACAATTGTTCCTCAAAATCTCTTTTCTCCCCTTCAGGACAAAATTTAGCAGCCAGACTGAGGATCAGCTGCTGTACCCTTTCTGAGGACAGCTGCTCCAGCTGCTGAATTCTCCAGTTCCTGATGTAGTTCCATCTCCCATAGGTTCTCCAGCTTCTAAGTGCTCTTTTTTATAACCAGAGGTCTTAATCTTCCTTCCAGGAAAGAGGAACAAGACCCTGCCATTACAAATCTCCAGCCTAATCTCTTGTTTGGGGGAAGAGGTGCAACATTATTTCTTCATCTCCCATCTATTTCCCATTATTCCCATTCCCTATTTATTCCCTAAATTCCCTGAACATCCAAAGACTGAGAGAACTCTACTCTCAGGCTAAACTCCTAAGGACAAAGAAACTCTTCGCTATCCCAATGATTCTATCATTCAAATCCCATTCTCCATCCTCCACTGCCCAATCTCTAATTCCCATTCCCCTGACCACCCACCCTAAATGTCCCATATACTAAAGCTACCCAACCCTTCCACCGTGCTCTTTGGAATGGAGGCTTCATTTGCAACAAACTAGCTCGCATCTTTGATCCTTTCCTTTCTCATTCCTTCCATCTTTTGGCTCTCACTGACACCTGGCTCCCTCCCTCCTTTCCAGCACTGGCTGTGTTTTCAGTCATTCCCCACCCCCCTCAGTGACTCTTCCTAATTCTCCCTCCACCACCATGCCTGGGTAACTTCTCCTCCTTTGATGTTAACTCAGTCCATTTCTACCACTCAATCAAAATAGTCCAGATAACATCAGATGCAAGTGGGAGAAGGTAAAAAACATGCTGTTTCTTGTATAATGTTTTTTAACCTCAAATCCAACATTACTCATCACAAACATTAACAAAATACTCATTTAAGTCAACTTTAATCTTTAGTGCTTTATAAAGTATTTTTTTAAATCTCCTTTTCAATGTCAGTACAAAGATAGATACATTGAGGTCATTTTCAAGGCTAGAGAAAAAAAACAATAGTAGTGCAGCAGTTCACACAGTAAAATATTTTTTTTTCTCCAACTTCCTGACACGGAAGAGTGTGCTTATTCACAAGGCAGACCTGCAATGTTCACCAATGCAGTCACACAAACAGGAATTTATTTAAACACGTATGATAAGTCACAAATGACGGTTATGCTTCCTCTCTTTTTTGCATGTTGGTATCTTTTTGTTTCCCAGACTTGTAGCAGAACTTGAGTTCTTGTACCTCGATGGGTTCCCGTACATATGGGACTGGGAAAAACTAAGCCTCAGTCCTTCAATTTCCAGCCTTAGAAACAATAGACTGTTTGTCTAACTTTAGCACTTCCTTTCTACTGGCCTTTGGGAAAAGGAATTCAAGGGGGATTTTTGTCCTGGCTTATTTATTATTTTTATCCGAAGGTTAGTGAAACGCTGTTCATCAGTATACAATAGCATTATTTCTGTTCCTAAATATTTTTATATCAGCTACCACCTTTGTCATTTTTGCTAGGACCATTTTCAAGCATTCAACAACATTAAACCCCTACTATGTGCCAAACACTGTGCTGGGAGCTGGAAACAATAGCTTATATTTAACAAATACTTTAAGATTGACAGGGATATATGGGCAATTCGGGAGGAATGGCACCTCTGTTGTGAGGGCTGCTGAGCCCTTTTAGGGGCTGTTCATCCATCTGTCCATCTGTCTCTCAACTCAACTCTCACCTGTGGCTCCGAGACACTGTAGCATGTACAGCCCCACACTGGTAAAAATCATTTTGGCAGATGGGCTAAACTAGGTTAAGGGTAACAGGGAGGTGTTGACCCTAAGCATGAGAAGATTTCCCCTGGGGAATGGGCAGGTAAGAACAGTTTGTTCCAGTGGCCATGATGGTGGCTGAAGCAGGAACTGCGGAGTGCTTAGAGCTTGGTCAAATATGGAAGACACCAAGGTCATAGACTGCATCCCAAGCCATTGCCAGTCATCTTGACTCTAATCTTGCCAATAGACTTCCATGATACCTGGGAGAGAGAGAGAGAGACAGAGAGAGAGAGAGAGAGAGAGACAGAGGGAGACAGAGAAAGAGAAGCTTTGTGTAATTCTGCCTCACTTAAATCCAATTCACTGGATTAGCAAGACATTGCCCTGTGATGTCATTGGTCGTCTTAGAAAATGGAGGAAAAACCAGACTGACAAAACCTTTTCCTTATCTAGAAAGTACAAGTATTATTGTTTTCACTTTACAGATAAGGAAACAACCCCAGAAAGGTTTTGCAATTCTTTCTGGATTCCTCCTACACATACTTCCTAAAGGTCAGGTTTTAGTAGGCTGTAGGCAGGAAGTGGGGAACAGATCCATTGTTCATATTGATAGCATATGGTGATGTGTATAGTTAGAAAAGAACTTTTTTTTTCTCTAGCATAATGTAAGATTCTAGAGGGCAGGGATTTGTCATCTTTGTAGTAATTATTTTACTGAACTGAAAAATGTGAATGATAATACCTGTGTGGTAAACTATCAAAAGGGACTCCAGAAACAATAGTAGGAAAAGATTGCAAAGAAAAAAAGTAGTTTAGGTTAGAAGAAGTGGGTTTTAGAGGCCTTAGAAATAATCTAGTCTCTCAGGTGAGGCTTACTTTACAGACAAAAGGGTATTTAGCTGGTTGGGCAATTGAAGCAAATTAAAACCAGAAAGAGAATTCAGATTTCTCAGTCAAAAGGGAGAGGATTCATGCTTGAAGTATATTGAACAGAAGTATACAAATGGAGAGAGATCTATAAATTAGACATTTCTTAAAATGATGCTGATGGATTAGGGGTTTGGGACAAAGAAAAAGACACAAACTGGTTGTGAAATATGTCCAAGGAAGATCCTGTGTGGCAACAAAATACACTATAAAAATTATTGGAGTTCATCAGATATGAACTTGGCCATGTAACCTAAAGCTGTGGTTCTGAGCCTCAGCTTATAAATTATTTGTTAAAACATAAATCCTTCCCTGTCACTTGTATTCAAGAAATCTGATTTAGCTTGAGTTGTTATGACTATGGACTACAAAGATAAGAGCCATCCTATCCAATGGGCATTCATTAGATGAAAATCCTTTGCTGTATTTCAGCTGGGATGAGTTACTAAAATGTTGCTCAAATACCAAGGCTTATTAGTTTCTCCTGAAACTATTGAAAAATTTACATAATCTCTTTTGACCTAAATAATTATCAGTAGTGTTTTTATGACTTATTGTTTAATCTTCTATTCTAGATCAATAATGAAAATGTCAATGATCTGACTTTCCAGTTAATTTCCAATTAATCTCTCTCATCTGAATGTTAAGTATTTTGTTTTAATCATTTAAATAATTTCAACTCTTAGATTCCTAACACTTCAAGTTTTTAACCCCTAAAAATGTTTAGCCACCTTATGCCGTGATTATAAAATTTATTTAATAGTTCTGGAAGAAAATCTTATTTTAAAAAAGACTTAAAAATTGAAATATATTATATTCATTGGTTGGTTTTCCTTCATCACTTATTTTAGTCACTGAAAAATTTAACCGAAGAGAAGAAATGATTTAGTCTTACAGAAAGTTGTTTCAGCAGTTCTTATAGGAAAGGAGGAAAATTTGACCTCATAGGTATTGAGATTTGGTAGCATGACTAGAATATGACTCTGGAAATAGAATGAGGGACTCAGTGACCACTGTAGGGGACAGAAAAAGGAGAAAACACTCACAAGTTAAATTAACAAGTATTTATTAAGAGCTTCATGAGTGATGGGGACAAGCCCTGTACTAAAGCCCTGGAAATATAAATACAAGCAGAAAGAAGGACAGTGTCTTCTCCTTATACATAAAAGGAAGCCCATAAGTGTAGGGGGAAATGAGTGGGGGGGAGGGAGAGACAGACAGAGAGAGACAGACAGAGAGAGAAAGAGAGAGAGAGAGAGAGAGAGAGAGAGGAGAGAGAGAGAGAGAGAGAGAGAGAGAGAGAGAGAGAGGGAGGGAGAGAGAGAGGGAGAGAGAGAGAGAAAGAGAGAGAAATACATAAGGTTGTGGTAGAACCAGAAATTAAGAGTCTGCAGCTGAACCTGGAGAGGAATGAAGATATGGGAGGCCCTGGATGGTTTCCTTAAAATGGAAGCTCTGACAGAAACCAGAGGAAGGAGGCTGCAGAGGCAATGTTCAAAAGAAATGTATTAAGTTTATATTAAATATTAAGTATTAAGGTGTTCTTTCCAGCTGACTGGAGACAGATTGAGGTCATGATCTCAATCATGGCCTCATGATTGTGGCAGCTCCTCCCAAAATGGCTTTCCAATTCTCCCTTATATACAGGTATGCCAGGGTATTGGCACATGCAGAGGGTGCATCATCATTCTTGTCTGATGAGCCCTCCCCATAGGAAAGGCTGGAGGGTCTGTCTCCAAGAATGACCTGGTGATGTGGAATGGAATTGGCTTGGAGACACTGTGGAGCATGAGTAGACAACTGGTAGTGTCTTCAGTCTGTTAACCATGTGGTTAGGGGAAGCCTTTTTCAAATGCCTTCATAAGCAGAACTTCAAAAAGCCCTCAGCTGGCCTCAGTCACTCTCTTTGCTTATGGTGTTTTGGCTCCTTTGTGGACAGCATCCAGGGAGAGACAGTGTTATAAGGGCAAAGACCTGCAAGGAGCCTCCTCCATGTTGAGGACATATGACCCTGAGAAACCGACACTGGTCTTCACTTTCTGCATTTGTTCTTTTTGATTCTAGATGAAGGGATTGGAGCCTCCCACCTTGTTTCAAAAGGTCAAGAGAGTAGGCATCTGGGCTTCACATCACCTGGGCTTTGTAGCCTGCTCAATACTGGTGCCCAGAGGAGCAGGAGTAGCTTTCAGAAGCCAGCCCAGTGGTAACCAGGTCTAGGATTTATGCAGAATCATATAGACTTGACCCTAGTGTTATGAGAGCATTGTTACAAGAAACTCTCTCCAGAGATGAAGTGGGATGGGGAGAGTGATCCCCTAAAGTGTTGGAGGAACATCTATCCTTTGGTTCTTGCTATATCTTTAAAGAAAAAATATCCCTCTGTAAAAGCCAATTGATGTTAATTGATTAAGTGAAACTGGGGTGCTAGTCATTGGTAATAAACAACAGGGGACCAGCTGCTTGTGGCAGTAGAGAAGGGACACCCCAAACCTTCTCATGGTACATTAGGAGGGAGGTGTAGCCAAACTGGCTTTGGCAGAGTGAGCCAAGGCTAGCTACATTGGAAAAGTTCTATCTCTTCCACTTAAGAGATCTTCCTTGTGATACAAGCAGCGTCTCCTACACTCTCACAAAGACTGGGCTAACTTCTTTGAAGGCTGTTGTTGAACTGGTTTGGGGGACTAAGGCTGGGACCATTGAAGTGCTTTCCTTGCTGCCTGAGTCCAAAAAGGGACAGAAGCAGAGCAGGAAGTGCTCCATCTGCTCCTTCAGGCTTCTGACTCCAGGACTGTCATGCACCCACAGAGCCAAGGAAGCTACATCTCAACCTTGTTGAATATCTTTTCCGTTCTATGCCTAAGTCAACCTCCAGGTTTGCCAGGCCTATTATATCCCTCTTATTCAGGGGTTTCAGGCTGGTGGCAATTGGTGGGCGACACGTGTAGAATCTCACACTTTGTGATCCTTGAGTACAGAAACTGGTTGAAGTGGGGAAACAGACTATGGCATTAGAATGTTTCCCATTTACTCAATGTTAGCTAACAAGGAGGATAGAGAGGATCTTACCTATGATTCCTGGTGCTTGCTTTGGGGCCATTTAATCCAAGATGGACAGTAATCTATGAAGTTATAATTGGGGAAACAGGAGGGGGGAACTTCTCAGCTGGTTTTTAGGTAGATAAGCAAAAAAAAAATGAGAAGCAATTAAAACTAAGTAGGCAGATAGAATAACAGCCAATTAATATAGGTTGGAATCTTCTCAAGGAAGGTCAGGGGGAATGCTGGAGGATGGCCTGGGGTCATTTTCTCAAGAATGCTAACTCAGACTCTATAATGGGAGTAAAGAATACATTTCTAATATACAAGTATCTTAACAATGGGGAAAGGTCTCCCTTATTAAAGCAGCCATGTGTAAATGCATAAATGTATACAGCATATTTTTTTTTTCTTGTAAGTACTATCAGTTAATCTGCTTTCCCTAAAGCAAGGATGTCAGCTGCAAGTACAAAATTCTAAGAAGCAAACACATCTTTATACACCTCATAAAAAAGGTTACAGAAATCACAAACCAGATACAGCAAAATGAATCATGGCAGTGATAATTTCATGATCCTTCAACAGAAAGGTATAGTTTATTCAAGAGAAAACACGATCACTAAAACGGGAGGCATCATAGATATACTCATGAAGAAATCCAGAAACTGAGGGGGAGGAGAAGAACACAATGGAAAATACTTGGGTCAAGATCAAGGTATAAATAATTAGATAATATTGCCATCAGAATGATTTCAGACCACTCCAAAATAAAGAAGAAATAAGTAAGAAATTGGGGAAACCAATCAGTCACAAACTTGGCAGGAGAGCACAGTGTAGTACTGAGGATAGACCTCAATTAACTGTGCTCTGCGGGAGCTCTCTCTGACAAAAACAGCACAGTGACAGTTTCTTGACTTACCTTCATGATAATTTTATCCTTGAAAAGGTGGAGGAAGCAGCAAGGGAAAATTGTATTCTGGATGCGCTTCTCGAAAATAAGGAAGAAGTGTTCAGTGAAATGGAAATGACTTAAGGGAAAGTGACCACTTCACACTTTATCTTAGATCTTGTAACAGAGGAGGAGAGTGAAGCTATACAAGGTGATATGTACCCTAACTACTAGGAGGGGAGATTTCAAAGTGTTCACAGACAGGACGGGAAGGTACCCATGGACTATACTTCAAGAAGGTAAGGAGATAAGGAGAGCTCATAAGAATGAAGTTCTAAGTGTGAGAAACGTGGTTTTGGCGATCACTGGACTTCCTAGGCAGGGCCAAAGTCCCGAAGAAGAACCCTGTGATAATCCCTAGGGAAGGCTGTACAGACCACAGGACTCCCAGAGGAAGACCAAGTGGTAGCCATCCCTTAATCTGTGGGGATCACAGGGCCTCCTAGGGGTCAGACCCTAAGGAAGACCCAAGTGATGGCCCCTTAGGATGGCAGTAAGATCACAAGGCTCCCGAGACAGGGCCGGAAGTCCCATGTGATGTCCCCTTAAGAAGGCTGTGCAGATCACAGGGTTCCCCAAGGGAATCCAGAGTGGTAGCCCTCTTAACACCGCAGTGGGGATCACAGGACACCCCAAGACAAGATCCAGGAGTAAGCCTGGCGAGCTTCCACTGCCTGTTGCTTCCCTTCACTTGACCTTAGGAAAATCCATGTGATTTGCCCACTCACACCCAAAGAACTCAGGACCAGAGTGGGCAGAGGAAGGCATTTTATTACACTCCCTGGGAGAGCAGGTATAGTGCTCAAGGGAACACTCACACTGATATAGCTGCAGGAGCAGGGGTAACCATTCTCTCCACTCCTGCTAGAGTCATGGTTAGTTTACAATCTTTGTTTTTTACATAGTTTTCCTAGGTTATATAGTTTATATAAATAGGATAATAAGGATACAGAAGCAAAAGTGAAGTTAATTAGATTTTCCTTGTCTTAGTTTAGGATTAAACTATATTCTTTTACTTCCCCTACTTTCCCTCTTTAACATATGCAAATTACGCAAATCAGTAGGCCTGGATTCTTGACCAAGACCAGACCGTAGATAAGCTTGAACAGGTTCAAGTGGGTTTGGCCTCTCTAATTCCCCAGACTGCCTTCTCAAAAAGTATGCACATGGGTACAAGCCTCTGACCTCTCACCTGACTGACCTTGAGGCCTGGTCTCTGCTAAAGCTGGGGTGGGGGAGGGCAGGGAAGCACACTTTTAGTTCTGTGGAAACAAAACTCCTCTTCCCATTTCTTACATAAGTACTCAAAGAGAAACACTTCTGATTAGGGAGAAAAGTAGATTTTATAGGATCATTGACTTAGAACTTGAATGGTCATCTGGCCTAACTACTTCATTTTCAAGACAAGGAAGCTAAGGCACACAGCAGTGTAGTGAATTGCTTGAAGTCACACAGGAGGCCGACTGATTACTAAACTTCGACTCCAATCCTCTTTCCACATTCCCCAATTATTCTTCTCAGCTATACCATGGAATTTCATAAAGAGGCAAATGTGGCTGTGCATTAAACCTGCCAACCAACTTAGATTTTTAAAAGATAAGAAGGTGGACATAAAGGGATCTATCTATTTTAAAAAAGATAAATGCAAAAAAAAAAACCCAACCTTTGGCACTCTGTTTTAAATCTATTATTTATTTTTAACTTTCTTTTCTTTTTTAATTCTGAGTTCCAAATTCTCTTACTTCCTCTTCCACCCACTGAGAAGGCAAGCAACATGATATCAATTATACATGTGTTAGACAGATAATATACAGGAGGCACTGGAGGTTTGGACTCCAGCCTCTAACAGGTTCACTCTTGATTTGGTCAGACAGGAGTTTTCTCTAACAGTATTGCTGATAACGGAAGCACTACAAACTCCTACAGTATTCCCTAATCACCCTTCTCGCAGGGGCCGGTGAGAAGTGGGGGGCAACTACCCCTATGTCTCGATGGGGACGATTGAGACAGGCACAACTTGTGCATTCAACCCTAAAGGGCTCCCCTAAGTCCCCTCAAGCCTCAACAGGGGCCAGTTGAGGCAAACACAGATTCCCCCCTCCTCATCCTTGATGGGGGCCGATCAAGGCACACAGCATCCCAGCTTGTGCATTCAACCATAAAGGTTCCCCAACTCACTGACCACCTGTTTTATAGGGTATCAGACAAAGAAGGCAAAGTGCCAGCAATAGCCCCACAAGTTTACATCACCTCATCCCTATATCTCACTGTGCAGTCTCAGTGGATGTTTACAGTTTCAGCACACATGTTTATATTATTTATCCTTATATAATGCTGCGCAAGCGTGGTGGAGATGTTTTGAACCATGAGCCTGGGAACTCATATCTAATACCTGGCAAACAGAGATTGTTATGGCCACGGATCCTGGGAAACTGAACTCTAAGAAATAATAACAAAAAACTACTTTACACACACTAAAAATCTACCTTACTTACACTAAAATTCACCTTACTTACAACATGTAATCCAGAGAAAGAACCATGCAGCCTGAATGCAGATTGAAGCATACTATTTTCTCTTTTTTTGTTGTTTTTTTCTTTCTCGTGGTTTTTTTCCCTTTTATTCTGATTCTTCTTTCGCAACATGACTAATGTGGAAATATGTTTAGTATGATTGTACATCTACAGCTTATATCAGATTGCATGCCATACTGGGGAGGGGAGAAGGGAGAGAGGTAAAACATTTGGAACTCAAAATCTTATAAGAGTGAATGTTGAAAACTATCTTTACATGTAATTAGAAAAAATAAAATACTATTAAATGGGAAAAATCATACATGTGAAATAATGCAAAACATATTTCTATAATATATTCTATATTTTTTTTAAAAAGCAAGAAAAATAAAATGAGAAAATTATACTCCAATTTACACTGACTTCATCAGTTCTCTTTTTCCATCATGAGTCCTTTGGAATTGTCCTGGGTCATTGTGATCAGGGTAGCCAAGTCTTTCACAGTTGATCATCATTACAACATTGCTGTTACTGCGCACAATGACCTCCTGTTTCTTCTGACTTTACTTTGCAACAATGCATATGCCACGTTTCTCTCTGAAATCATCACCCAGTCATTTCTTATAGCACAATGCCACTCCATCACAATCATATGCAACAATTTGTTCAATCATTCCCCAGCTGATGTGCATTGCCTGGATTTCCAATTCCTTCGGCACTGAATTTTTTTAATAGTTTCAGGAGGGCTAAATTTCTGAATTACTTGAGGCTGGTGAGGAAAGTTAAAGACAACAAAGAAGGGTTTACTTATGATTTTTTAGAAGTCATATTGAGGAAAAAATATAAAAAATGAACAGGCTGGTTGGAATGGATGAAATGATGATAATGTTTAGTTGTTTCAAACTCTTCGTGACCCCATTTGGAGTTTACTTGACAAAGATACTGAAGTGGAAAGGGACAGAGCCAAGATGGAGGAGTGAAAACAAAGATGCTGCAGTGGTTCACCATTTCTTTCTCTAGCTCATTTTACAGGTGAGGAAGCTGAGGCAAACAAGATTAAGTGAATGCCCATAGTCACACAGCTAGTAAGTGTTTGAAGCTGGATTTGAACTCAGAAAGAGAATCTTCCTGAATCCATGCTCAGCACTCTAACCACCAAGCCACCTATTTGCCTAAATGGTAATGATAAAAGATGGATAAAAATACAGCTGTTCAACTGGATTTTGCTTCTTATTTTTTGCCAAAAAGAACTTTGGGCTGGAGATGGCAGAACAAAAATGGTCAACAGGGATTTCACAGTCAAGAGTTGGGAGGTACTGTAGTTAGAGAGCACCTAAGGGCCCTTGATGTTTTCAAGTCACCAGGTCCAAGATAATGAAAGAATGGGTAGATATGATTATTGAGCCACTGCTTGTGATGTTTGAAGGATTGTAGAGAACAAAAGTAGGTCTATAGGATAAATGTCCTGATCTTCAAAAAAGAGTATAGAGTCTGCAAACTATATAGTCCAATGAACTTAACTGATTCCTGGGAAAATTCTAAAAACACATTATTAAAAAGGATGGTTACTGATGTGGTACTTGTAAGGAACCAATATGGCTTTATAAAAAACAAATCATAGCAGGGCAGAGCCAAGATGGCGGCAGAAAAGCAGGAACTTGCTTAAGCTCCCCCCCAAATCCCTCCAAACACCTGTAAAAAATGGCTCTGAACAAATTCTAGAGTTGCAGAACCCATGAAATAGCAGAGGGAAACAGATCTCTAGCCCAGGAGAGCCTGGATGGTTGGGAAGGGTCTATCGCACGGTGCTGAGAGTGGAGGGCAACCCAGCCTGGCTCGCGCCAGGACAGACCAGACCCAGAGTCAGCCAGGTGGAAGAGGCCTTGGGGCCATGAAACAGAGAGCTGTGGCAGTTACCAGACTTCTCAACCCACAAATGCCAAAGAGCAGGTTAGGGGGAAACTGCGGGATTGAGTTCAGAGCAGTCTGGCTGCCAGCTCTGGGGGTGGAGGAGGTCATGCAGCGGTGGCGGTAGCAGAAGCAGGAAGCTCCTAAGGCTGCCTCCAGAGCGCCAGCATCAGCGGCTTCCTGAGCCCTTGGCTCACAAGGTGGGAGGAATTTAGCAGCAGATCAGAATGGGAATGCAAGGGGCACTTTGTGGGTACAAAGGCAGATTCTCTTGCTGTGCCCTGCTTGGATCTGAATTGCGGTCGTGGTTGGTGGTTCTTGGGGGAGAAGGACTGTTGCTGTGACAGAGCCTGGGGTGATGGTGGAATAGAAGTAGCTCTGAAAACAGCAATGCTTGGACCCTAAAGCTTGGGACAAAGACCTCTCTATTCTACAAGCAGTCATATCCTGACAAAAAGCTAAAGAGTCAAGTAGTTGTCTGGGAACATGAACAGGCAGCAAAAACAAACTCAGACTCAAACTCAAACTCTAGATTCCTTTTTTAGTGACAAAGAAGATCAAATCATACAGCCAGGAGAAGTCAACAAAGTCAAAGAGCCTATATCAAAAGCCTCCAAGAAAAACATGAATTGGTCTCAGGGAAGAGCTCAAAAAGCATTGTAAAAACAAGTAAGAGAAGTAGAGGAAAAATTGGGAAGAGAAATGAGAGTGATGCAAGAAAATCATCAAAAACAAGTCAATGGCTTGCTAAAGAAAACCCAAAAAAATACTGAAGAAAATAACGCCTTAAAGAATAGACTAACCCGAATGTCAAAAGAGCTCCAAAAAGCCAACGAGAAGAATGCCTTGAAAGTCAGAATTAGCCAAATGGAAAAGGAGGTCCAAAAGACCACTGAAGAAAATGCCGCCTCAAAAATTAGATTGAAGCAAGTGGAAGCTAGTGACTGTATGAGAAATCAATATATAAAACAGAACCAAAGGAATGAAAAAATGGAAGACAATGTGAAATACCTCATTGGAAAAAACCACTGACCTGGAAAATAGATCCAGGAGAGATAATTTTAAAATTATTGGACTACCTGAAAGCCATGATAAAAAAAAAAAGCCTAGATATCATCTTTGAAGAAATTATCAAGGAAAACTGCTCTGATATTGTAGAACCAGAGGGTAAAATAGAAATTGAAAGAATCCACTGATCACCTCTTGAAAAAGATCCCAAAAAGAAAACTCCTAGGAATATTGTCACCAAATTCCAGAGTTTCCAGGTCAAGGAGAAAATACTGCAAGCAGCCAGAAAGAAACAATTTGAATATTGTAGAAACACAATCAGAATAACACAAGATCTAGCAGCTTCTACATTAAGGGATCAAAGGGCTTGGAATATGATATTCCAGAGGTCAAAGGAGCTAGGATTAAAACCAAGAATCACCTACCCAGCAAAACTGAGTATAATGCTCCAAGGCAAAATATGGATTTTCAATAAAATAGAGGACTTTCAAACTTTCTCAATGAAAAGACCAAAGGTGAATAGAAAATTTGACTTTCAAATATGAGAATCAAGAGAAGCATGAAAAAGTAAACAAGAAAGAGAATTCATATGGAACTTACTAAAGCTGAACTGTTATGTTTACATTCCTACATGGAAAGATGATGTGTGTAATTCAGGAGACCTTTTTCAGTGTTAGGGGAGTTGAAGGGAATATAGACAGAGGGCAGAGGATGAGCTGAATATGAAGGGATGATATCTAAAAAAATGAAATAAATTTAAGGGGTAAGAGAAGAATATATTGAGAGAGGGAGAAAGGGTGAGATAGAATGGGGTAAATTATCTCACATAAAAGTGTCAAGAAAAAGCAGTTCTGTTGGAAGGAAAGATGGGGCAGGTGAGGGGGAATGAGTGAATCTTACTCTCATTGGATTCAAATTGAGGAGGGAATAACATACACACTCAGTTGGGTATCTTACTCCACAGGAAAGTAAGGGGAAAGGGAGAAAAGGGGGGGGTGATAGGAGGGAGGGCAGATAGGGGGAGGAGGTAATCAAAAGCAAACACCTTTGAAAAGGGACAGGGTCAAGGGAGAAAATTGAATAAAGGGGGATAGGATAGGATGGAAGGAAATATAGTTAGCCTTTCACAACATAAGCATTGTGGAAGTGTTTTGCATAGTGATACATGTGTGATCTATGTTGAATTGCTTGCCTTCCTAGGGAGGGTGGGTGGGAAGGCAAGAGGGGAGAGAATTTGGAACTCAAAGTTTTTAAAAGCAGATGCTTATAAAAAAAATTTTTTGCATGCAGCTGGGAAACAAGATATACAGGGAACGGGGCATAGAAATCTATCCAGCCCTACAAGAAAGTAAGGGGAAAGGGGTTGGGGGCTGGTGGGGAATGGGATGAAAGAGGAGAGGGCTGACTGGGGAACAAGGCAATCAGAATATATGCCATCTTGGAATGGGGGTGGGGAGGGTAGAAATGGGGAGAAAATTTGTAACTCAAAATCTTGTGGAAATCAATGTTGAAAACTAAAATAGTAAATAAAATACATACAGAGGGAAAAAAACAAAAACAAATCATAAGCAAAACAAGGAGTAGAGAAAAAAATCACAAAAACTAAACAATTTTGATTCTATAAAATTATTAAGTTTTTGTACAAACAAAACCAATGCAAAAAAATTAGAAGAGAATCAGATAAACAGAGGGGAAAATGCTTCACATCAAGTTTTTCTGATAAAGGTTGTATTTCTAGGATATTTAAGGAACTGATTCAGTTTTTCTTTTTTAAAGAAGAGCCTAGCCATTCTCCCAAGTTAAGGAATATTAACAGGCAGTTTTCAAAGGAAGACATCCAAGCTATCAATAGCCATATTAAGATGCTCTAAATCACTCATCATTAGATTCCGAGGTTATGCCTCAACCCTATGTGATTGGCAAAGGTAACAAAAAGGAACATGACAAATATTGGAGGGGTTATGGGAAAACAGGTACATGAGTGTACTGTTTGTGGAGCTGTGAATTAGTTCAGCCATTCTGGAAAACAATATGGAACTGTATAGAAATGGTTATTAAATTGTGCATATCTTTTGTCCCATACTACTACTAGGTTTATATTTCTAAAGATATCAAAGAAAGAACTCAGAAGGAGAAGATACTTTTCACAACATTGGGTGGAGGGAGAGTTCTTGACTAAACAAGGAATAGAGATGATCACAAAAGATTAAATGGACAATTTTGGTTACACAAAATTGAAAAAATTGCAAAAACAAAATCAATGTAGGTAGAATTAGAAAGAGAATAGTTAATTAGGAAAAAATCTTTGCAATAAATTTGTCTCATAAAGTCTGATATACAAAATATATGGAAAATGTATATAATTATATAAAAAAGTATCCTCCTCCTCTAGCGATACAGTTAAAGGATATGAAAAGGCAGAATTAAAAAGAAATGCAGGGACAGCTAGGTGGGGCAGTAATAGAGTACCAGTCCTGGCATCAGGAGGACCTGAGTTCAAATCCAGCCTCAGACACTTGATGCTTACTAGCTGTGTGACCTTAGGCAAGTCACTTAACCCCAATTGCCTTGCCTTCCTCCCCCCCAAAAAGGAAAAAGAAATGCAAACTCTCAATAACCATATGAAAAAATCCTCCAAATCACCAATAAAAAAGTAAATGCAAATTAAAACTCTGATGGACTACCTCATAGTTATCATGTCATCAGAATGAATTGTTGCAAGAACTATAGGAGGGCAGACACTCTAATATAATTTTGGTACAATTGTTAAGTAGTTCACCAATCCTAAAAAGTGATTTGGAACTCTTGGGTAAGTCCTCTACACAGAGGTCCTAAGGCCTTCCTGGAGAGTAATTCTTCCCACCTTGGTCTATTTGACTGGAGGTCAATAAATCAGGAAGGCTGGCTAGGAGATGAAATAATTAATTAGCAACATCTGATAGGTAGTAAATCTTGTCAGAATATCTCTAGGTGGGTCAAGAACTTTCCTTCCTGATAGAATCAGGCCTGAGTCATTATGTTGTTAAATAAAATGCCACCTGATGGTCTGTCTCTTTTAACAGGACCTTATAAACTCTCTTTCTTTGACTACTCAAGGTTGCTTTTTCTGGGGATATGTTTTCCCAAAATTCTACAGTGAATAAACATTTAATAAATGCCTGCTATGTGCCAAGTACTACGCCAAAGGCTGGGCATACATCTCCACAGACCTATACTCAAAAAGTCACTAAACTGTACATGTCCTTTACCAGCTAGTACGAATTAGACATATAAGCTATCAGAGGTAGAGGAATAGGACCTATGTATACAAAAATATAAAAACCCCTTTTGTAGTAGCAAAGAACTAGAAACTAATTGAGTACATTACAATATATGAACTTAATGGAATGTGCCATAAACAAAACAAAACAAAACAAAAGGATACATATTCTTCTGATGGATCAGTAGTGCAAAGTAAGATAGCCATTGTGGCCTCAGTCAAATGTATAAATTTCTTTTGCTTTGAGGGGGTAGGGTGGATGATTATTGATAGTGATACAAAAAGGGAAGGAAAGAAATAAATGAACAAATATTTTAAAGAATACACAGAAAACAGAAAGCGGTTCTGATGTGTACATATATAAGAATGGTGATTATAGCATTATGGTGCTAAATTCAATATACATTTAAGAAAACAAACTATGTGATAGAAGCACACCATTCTGTATATAATCCTCTTTGTTCTTTGAATATGAAAATGTTTATGTTTGTTAACTTCATAATTAAATATTTTTATGTGGTTGTGCCATTCTAACATTATTTTTCTTTTTTGACAAGGTTACTAAGCTGTTAGTTCAGGAAATGTCTTAGTTTGCCTCAGTTTTTAGCAAAGCATTTGACAAAGGCTCTCATGCTATCCTTATAGAAAAGGAGAGAGAGGGGCTGTATAATAATATAATTAGGTAGATTCAGAACTGATTGAATGGCTAGAACCAAAGAGGATTCGTTAATTCTTCTATGTCAGCCTGGGAAAGAGGTCTTTAGTGGAAAGCCCCAGGAATAAATGCTTTGCACAGTTGTCGTTTTTTTTTTCATTAATGACTTGGATAAAACTGAAGCAGCATGTGTATCAAACTGTAAATGGCAAAACCTGGGAGGGACAGCTAACTCACAGGATAACATGGTCAGAGTTTGAAAAGATCATATAACAGACTAGAACACTGGATCAAAACTAAGAAGATGAAATTTAATAAGAATTATGTAAAATCTTGTATTTAAAATTACTTGTATTTACTTACTTGTATTTAAAATATCTACTTTACAAGTACAACATAGAAGAGATGTTTCTAGACAACAATTTGTCTGAAAAAAGATATGGAGATTTTAGTGGCTTGCAATTCAATTGTGTAATAACTGGTATGACTGCCAAGTTAGTTAATGCAAGCATAGGCTTCATTAAGAGGAACTTAGTGTTCTGAGCTAAGGAGGCCATCTCTAAACTAGTCCTCCTGTACCCTGTCTTTCTTCCGCCTCTAGCTGGAACTCAGACTCCTGGCTTGGGTCTCTGGATTGGAACGAGGTCACCTTCCCCACTACCTCCAAACCACACTTGTCTCTCTCATGCCCTTTGTCCATCTCTTTAATTCCAACTCTAGATCCTCACATGTCTTGTCTTCCCCTATTAGAATAAAGCAGCTAGGTGGTGTGATGGATAGAGCACTAGCCCTAGAGTCAGGAGGATCTGAGTTCAAATCTTGCCTCAGACACTGGCTGTGCGATTCTGGGCAATACCCTTACCCACAATTGTCTCCTAAAAAACAAAAGTATTCCACTGCTCTTTGAGGGCACAGGGACTGTTTTAATTTGCTTGTATTTATATTCCAAAGGCTTAGGACAGTGTCTGATGCTTAGTCAACATTTAATAATTTTGATTTAATAATCATCAGATTGTGAGCTCCTTGAGGGTAGGGACTGTCTTTTGCCCCTTTTCATATTTCTAGCCTAGCTTGGCATGTAGTAGGTGTTTAATAAATGCTTATTGATTGAGTGAGTGACTAAAAAATGCTTTGTCATAATCAGGCCACAAGTGGAGTATTATATTCAATATTGGGTGCCACATTTTATGAAGGATATGGATCAATATTCTTCTGGTGACCAGAAGAAGACTACCAGGATAGTAATAGGTTTTAAATTCATGCTGTATGAAAATCAGCTGAAAAAAAGCTGGGTTTTTCAGATCTAAAGAGAAGATTTAGAAACTATCGTGATGTTTGTCTTCAAGTATTTGAAGGGCTGCCACAGCGAATGTATTCTGTTGGCCTCAGAAGACAAAGCCAGAAGCAATGGGTGGAAGTCACATTTAGGTTTGATCTAGACTTAGTATAGATTAGGGGTAGGAGAGCTTTGGCTGAGCAGGGGAGCTAACCATTCTCTTTATGGTTTCCATCCTCCCATGGGTAATACCTCTATTTCCTAAATCCTCCCTCCAAGCTTTCAGAGGATCCCTCCAGGTGTGATTTTCATTTTAGTCAAAACTCTCATTCCAAGGTGGGGAAGTTGTGCTCCAGAGTCTTTGCCTATGGCCACTGCCTTGATTTAAAATTTATTTTTACTCCCATTCACCAAATTTACTCCCACCAAAAAAATGCCAGGAAGGTCCAGATTAATTTATTCTCCTCTGCTTTTGGTGAGCTAAAATCATATGTATCAATAAAATCTCCTTTTCAGTTGGAGCCCAACTGAATTCTCTACCTCTGTGTCCTTAGTCATCCAAGCATCCCTATTATGTATATTTAATCCCACAGAACACCAACATGATGTTAATGATAATATTAATCCTGCAATAGTAACAGCTAGTATCTATATAGCACTTGAAGATTTACAAAGCTCTATACATATGTTATCTGATTTGATTCCCACAAGGACCCTGTGAAGGAGGTGCTATCATATCCATTTTACAGATGAGGCTGGGGTGGGGAGTGGGGTGGGGGAAGTGTGGGACTTAAGCCTCTTGAGGTGGAATTCGAACTCAATTCTTCCAAACTCCAATTCCAGCAATCTTAACCTATAGCAGCATGAATGACACCTTAGAAAAACCTCTTTTTGTTTTTCCTAAATATTTGCTAAAGACAGAAAACTGACTTAATCTTACAGAAGCTGGGGATACAGGCCCAGGCTGAGAGAGTGTTTTCAGTTCCATTCTCAGGAACTAGAGTCCTGTCACATCTTCCCCACAGTGGAGCCAATCTTTTTTCCAGCATTCATTCCCAGGCAGTGGCGGCAGCAGGGGCAGCTTGCCAGTATAGACGGTATCTTGCTCTGTCTCAGTGGCCCTTCATTTGAAGTAGAATGCACAATGGAGCAAGGGCATCCCAGTTGGAGGTATTTGACAGGGCAGGTGGCAGCTTCTATTTCTCCCCACTCCGTTGCTGTGGTCCACACTCTCACAGCTCCTGTGTGAGGACTGCTCTTCAGCAAGCTTGTACACTCACCTCTCGAGATTTTAATCTCCTCTTTTTTAGAATAAGAAGAAGGAATTCTATCTGTTTCAGAGCACTACAGACAGGCTCAGAAGACGATCCATTTCAGACTCTTCCTAGTTTGTGGGGTGCCATGTCTCGTTTCTCTATTTTATCCTCTTTCTCCGCCACTTCTCTGTTTCTTTCTACTTCTTCGGCCATCCAGATTCCCACACCATCATAGTGACTCTCAGCCCAAGATCATGATTGTAGATGATGAACCAGGTTGAGATCTGGCTGATTGTGCATACCTAAGCATTTTGCTGAAGATTTGGAAAAGATATTCATTCCTTGTAGGCTTGTTTGTTCTTCATTGTTAAAAAGGACTGTGACATCAAGGAGGTACTGCCATGATACGCAAGTGAATTGGATTTAAGTAAGGGAGGGCAATGAAAAGTCACCAGACTCACTTTCTCCTCCCAAGCCATCTGAGTCCAGTGGCAAGATATAGATCAGGATGAATGGAGATGGCCCTGGATGCAGTGCGAGACCTTGGCCTTTTTAAGCTAAGGTCTTTTAACAGGTCTCAGTTTGCCTGAGGCAGTGCGCATTCATTGATTAAGGCTAGGTAAGAAATGAGGCAGAGAATGGCCTTTTTATCTAGTAAAAAAAAAAAAATCAGTCTGGAAGACCCTCAGGGTTTCTGACTAAAACAGAAATAATTGCTATTTACACTCACTCTAAGCCAATCAGGGCCCAAACTATGGCCAAGTGGGGCTAGGGCTGGGACTACTGTTGGCCAATCAACGAGAGCCAGAGTGATCAGGGTTTAAGGTGTGGTCCTTAAGAAGAAAAAGAAAGGTTTCAGGGATCAAAATTTATATTCCTTTGGGCAGAACACCCTAGGTAAGGGTATGATACCTAATGTGGACAAAGGAAAAGGAAAGAAAAGAGAGAAAAGAGAAAAGGCTAATCATGGACAGGATCTCATGACTGGAAGCCATATCATTACCTTTTGGGTCCTCAAGGGCAGCTATAAATTCTTTTCTGATTTGCTGAATTATATCAAGGCACTGAGAAGGAACAGTGATAAATCAATTCCTACAGTTGTAGAACTACTATAATGGCCGGTTAACAGAGGACATAAAAGCAGTTGATGGAGATGATCTCAACCTTCACTAGGAAAAATATCCTGATTGTTGAAGATAAAATTAATGATAATAATAATAATAGGTAGCAGTTACATAGTACTTTAAGGCTTGCAAAGCACTTTAGAAATATTCTCTCATTTTATCTTCATAACCCTGAAAGGTAGGTATTACCCCCATTCTACAAATGAGGAAATTGTCACAGAGGTTAAGTGACTTTCCCAGGGTCGCTCAGCTATTAAGTATCTGATTTATTTGTTCTAGTCTACTCTGAGGCTAGATTTGAACTCAGACCTTCCTGACTTCAAGCCTAGGGCATTCTCCACTGTGCCACCTCACCACCTCAAATTGGCACAATTAATATGATACAAGCTTTACTTTCTCAGCTCAAGAAGTATAATCTCCAAATGGTGAAAGTAGCCAGCTTGCTGGTGAAAAAGACACCTCAAAGTGTAGGCTGCAGACCTGCCTCTGTGGGATTTAAAATTCCAAACAAATTTGTCCTAAAACATGCCTTTGACTATGATGAGTATTTTAGGGATTTAAATCATGTTCCTGTAATTAATGAGGCCATGAGGTGCAACTTAGTGTACAAAGAAGCTTTGACACATTTTGGGGGAACTCATCAACTTCACCTCTGAATCACCAGCTAAATTTGTTCAGTGTTCCAGTCCTGTGACCATCTGGTTACCAGAGCTTTTTGCATGTACTGTATCTTGTCTGTTTTATATTTTAGATATGCTAGACAGTGGTTACAGTTCTGATTCCCAGACTAACATCTACCCCTGGATGCATTATATTGCTTCAATATCTGTTTGACAAAGTCTTTTAACTACAGCAACACTGAATTTAAATAGTTAAAAGTATTGTAAATGTAAGAGATATTCAAGGAGAAGATATACTGATTTTTAATTGGTAATTTAATTTTATATCTTAATGAAAACTCAGAGAAATGATTGAAAATGTTTGACAGCATTGCAGTGTCAGACAGAGCAGTCAGTTTCAATATCTGTTCTAGTTCTGTTACAAAATTCAAGAGATTTGATTATTTCCTGATAATCCTATTGATGAGAAATGTATGGCTCTTGCCCTTTTCCCCAAATGAATTTGGGTGCCTAATTTTTGAGGGAGAGGGTGACTCAAGTTCCCTATAATCCTGGCAAAAGGAAGGAGGTGGCACAGCAACCACACTGGCTGCCCGCCTGGCACAGCCTTGTGCCCCTGGGCACCCTGCAGCCCCCCCCTCCAGGCAAAGCCTGGGAGTATCACCCAAGTTCAGTCCATCCTGCCCACCCTCCCCAGCAGCTAGAATATCCTAGAATTTACATTTTTCTTTCAAGAACTTTTAAAAATTATATTTTTCATTTAGTATTTTATTTTTCCCTAGTTACATGTAAAAACAATTTTTAACATTCATTTTTAAAACTTTGAGTTCCAAATTCTCTCCTTTCCTTCCTCCCCACTCCACCTTGTTCAGAAGGCAAGCAATTCAATATAGGTTATACATGTGTAGTCATGCAAAACATTTCCATAATAGTCATGTTGCGAAAGAAAACATAGACGAGAAAGAAAAACCTCAAGAAAAATAAAGAAATAGAAGTATGCTTGAATCTGTATTCAGACACCATCAGCTACAAGAACTTTTTCTTGCTGTTGCTAACAAGGAGTCAAAATTGGAGCACAGAGATAATTTTGCTGAGATGAACAATACAACAAAAGGCCAAAACACATTTCCCTTGAGCTGTCTGTCCCACTCTTCCAGATTTCCTTTCTGTCACCCTTGTCAGAAGCAGTTTCTTTGAACATATTCTGAAGACTATGACATCTGCTTTTGAAGTCTCTGATTCAAAATGCTTAAAATAAAGGCTGTTTCTTTGTGGGGGTGGGGGAAGAAGGAGGGTGAGAGAGGGAGGAGGAAGAGGGGAGAGAGAAAGAGACAGAGACAGAGACAGAGAGAGACAGAGAGACAGAGAGAAACAGACAGATAGACAGAGATAGAGAGGCAGAAAGAGAGACAGAGAGAGACAGAGAGAATGAGGAGAAGAAGGAGGAAGGAGGCAGACAAAGGAAAAGACAGAAAGACAGATAGAGGGAGGAAAGGAGGGAGGAGAGGAAGAAGGGAGGGAAAGAGAGAATGACAGTCCCTATAGTCCTTGGACCAGAATGTGCTGAGAATTTAAGACAGGTCCTGTAGGCATACATCTCAGCTGAACTGCAACTCTGGGTAAAAGGAGACTACCCAAGAAAAAACTTCCTGATATATAAATATAATGGGCTGCCTAAGAACTTAGTGGTTTCACAGTCACGGAAAACCTACTGGAGGTCTTAAAGGAAAAGCTGGGTGACCACTTGCCAGGCATCTTACAGAAGAGGTTAGTTGGATAGATAGTCTCTGAGGTCCTTTTTTATTCTGAGGTTCTGTGATTCTCTGTTTCATAGGCTATAGGCTTTTTATTATCTTTTTTCTTTTCCAGCAGGTTTTTTTTTTTAGAATAAGTTTTCTTATTTCTATAATCCTTGAATTTACTGGTAATTTCCATTTTTTGAAAAGATGACTTTTAAAAAAATTTGATAATGACAATCTGAAACAAGAAGTAAGCTGTCCTTTGACATATTACATGTTTACATATTAAATACTAAATATTTATAAATATTCAATGTTAACTCATATCTATATGTTAAAGGACAGGAATTCTACAATAAAAAGTATATATTAATATATAAAATATTAGCTATTTATAGATCATATATTAATATGTATGGATAGTAAATTATATCCATGAATTAAAGGATACTGTATATTCATATATAATAATTTTAAAGTATATATTTATATAACATTAATATATCATATATTAATATTAATGCATATTAAATTATATATATTAAAGGACAGTAAAACTTTCTACAATATTAAAAAGTATGCATTTACATATAAACATTGGATATTTTTATGGAATACATGTATGGATGCTAAATTATATCTATGTATTAAAGGATAACATATTAATATGATAGTTTAAAAGTATATTATATACTATCAATAAATTATATTAAATATTAGCAGATGTTAAATTACATATTAAAGGATAATACATGTTTATATAATAGCAAAAGCATAGTTATATATGACATGAATATATTAGATGTTAAATATTTTAGATATAAATGATATTAAACTATATCACCATATTTGAAATAATAGTTTGCATCCCCTTGTTTCTGATTTACATCATCAAAGTTTTGAAAAACAGCTGACATATGCTTTCCCTTTTTAAATTATTTCCTATTTATCCTGTTTACAACTTGCTTTTTATAAATTTGTTGTCTACACCATTAGACTATAAGCTTCTTGAAGGCAGGGACTGTCTTTTGCTTCTTTCTGTATCCACATAGTAGGTACTTAATTAATGTTTACTGAATGAATGAACACATATAGTTCATGTAGCATAGAGATGCATAGTTTTGTGACATTGGACTATATTTGGCTGCATTAGCATTATCAGAAGAGGTTGGCATTTTGTTCAATCTGCATATATAAATGTCTAAATGTGGCTCTTTGCGAATGGCAAGAGTAAAGGCATGTGCTAAGCCATCCTCACAACATGTAACATTTCTTTATGAAAGTCTTTATGCTTCAATCATGACTTCAAAATGCAGAACCCTTGGTTTAAAGTGTACATTTGAATATTATTTTAAACAAATCTGCAGTTGTGTTCAAGAGGAACTAATTCAAAGCATGTTTAAAAACAAAATATTTAGCTTTTGTGATGTGCAACTTGGTAAAACTGTATTCACCACTTCTTTCCTTCTCCCTACCTGATGCTAGCCTGTTATGTACTGTAGTACAATAGAGTTATACCCCATGGTCCTTATAACATTTGTAGGCTTCATTTCACAATAAAAGAATTAATGCACTCTAACCAAGCCCTACCCTAAAAATCAGGGTTCCCACTAAAATCCTCCAGGTTTTCCCATGAGACCCACCCAGCTCAGCTCCCGGTGCCTTTAAACATCTCAGAAAACATTAAGCACTTTATATAAACAGTTTTCAAATAAACGGCCCTTACGCATCGTGAAGAAATTGCCATGTTCATCAGCCTACCTAGCTCTTTTTAGAACATAAAGGAAATATGAACAAGAAAAAAATATATTGAGATTTCTTAGCTTTTGGCCCAGATCCTTCAAAGTCAGTCTTGGTTTCTTTCCATTTTCTTCCAGTCTCTTGCCCACCTCCTTCCATGACCCTCTTCCTTCCACATCACAGAACTCAGTACTTTTCCATTGTGGTGATGGTCTTTCCCTTTCCCAAGCGTGGACAGTAGATTTTTTAAAAAGTTTAAGCTCATCTGAGAGTCCCTGTCTCTAGTTAGATCTTAAGCTAGGGATTAGGGAATTACTAGGGAGCAAAGAGTTAGGATGTCATTGAATTCTTTGCTTTTTGTCCTCTGGTTAATAAATAAGAAAAAAATACAATAATAATAATAATAATGATAGCTAACTTTTATATAGTACCTACTAGCTGCCAGGCATTGTACAACTATTATCTTAATGGATCCTCACAATGACCCTGGGAGATAGGAGCTACTATTATCTTCCAGCAGTGGTTAAATGACTTGCCCAAGGTCACACAGCCAGTAAGTCTCAGAGGCTAGACTTGAACTCTTCCTGACTACAGGTCTGATACCATCTACTACATCAGCTAGGTAATCATTTCTCTATTCTTTCCCCTCATAAAGAGGTAGCTAGGTAGCATAGTGGATAGACTTCTGGGCCTAGAAAGCCTTCCCCTTAGATTCCTACTAGGTGTGTGACCCTGGGCAAGTCACTTAACCTCTGACTCAGTTTCCTCATTTATGAAATGGGGACAGTAACAGCACCTACCTACCTCCCAAGGATGGTGTGGGCATCAAATGAGATACTTTTTATAAACTGCTTAATACAGTATCTGGCACATAGTAGGCTCTCAATAAATGCTTGTTTCTTTCTTCATTCTGCATCACAAACGTAGGGCATAGCTCAACCCCAAACTCTGGTCTCCGGAAAAAGCTGATTATTAAGCTTTTGTTATCTGAATTTTCATTTCCAGGAACATATCTGCTATTTATAATATTGTTGCTATGGAACTACTTACCCACTGCCACACAGCTACCTAAAGTCACAGTAAGAAGGCTTACAAAATATCACCAGCGGCAGTGGCAACGATAACAAAAGAGACCTGGATTTTTGTTTCTTTATTTGTTAAGCTCTACCAAAACAAATGGAGGCAGGGAATAGAGGAGAAGAAAGGAGAGGACCCTCAATTACTGTCCTCTGCTGCTGAGGAGGAAAATTCACTCCCACCTCTCAGCGTCTTGCTCCAGTTGGAGTATTCCAGTCTGGTTGTGTGCCTGCTAGAGAAGATGATGCTGGGTGAACCTGAGGAAGCCTGGCTGCTTTCCACTTTATTACACAGTCATTGCCTGTTTCTTGGTCTACAAGACCTCAGCAGGCTTCACTAACCCCGCCCCCCCCACCATATCCATCTGGTGCTCGAACCTTCTGCTGGGGCAATATCTCATCCTCTCTCTATCAAACCCTAGACATGGCCTAACCATGAGCAAGTAATATATCTCCAATTATTTACTTCTGCCTTTATTTTTGTAGTGTTCTGCAGTTGTGTTCATATATGTGATGTTTACATTTCTCCCCCTCCCCCAGGGTTTTCCAGTACCCTTAAGGGGTTTGGGAGGGTCCAGCCTCTGCCATTGGCTCAAACCTCTACCAATTGTGTTCCCTCAATCTTAGGGATCCCCCAAACCCAAGTTTCATTTAGCCACTTACAAGACAGATTAGCTTTTACAGAGAAATATTTTTGTCAAAGCTTTAGCGAGCATTGGGGGAAACTGTGAAAATGAGAAATCCCTAAAGATATCAATAAAACTTTAGTTTCAAAAAAGCACCACAACAACAAATATACAGTCTCCCCCAATACCTTGGGGGCATGAAGGGTGATTAAATCAATTTTAACCTAGCCCCGTCCCAGCAACTTCCAAGTCTAAAGCATCCCTGGCTTCTTAGGGCTTCCCAGCTGGGCTGGCAGCAACATTCAGCCTGGAATCCTGGCTCCATGTCACTATGGACCCACTTCTTGGGTCCAAGCCAGGGATTTCATTATATATACCTAGAACTAAAAAAGGACAAACCAAACCCTAACTCCAGTTTTTAGGGCCACAGGGCTTACAGGTAGAATGGGAAGCCCTTCCCACACACAGTTTAGTGCATGGTACCATGCTGTGGGTGAATGAGGCCTTCAACTCTGAACCAGAGAGAGAGAGAGAGAGAGAGAGAGAGAGAGAGAGAGAGAGAGAGAGAGAGAGAGAGAGGAGGGACAGACAGAGAGAGAGCCTTTCTGGCTACATAATCAATCCCTCTTGTGGAAGGGAAATTCAGAATATCTTCTCCCAAAATCAGGTACCTGTTGCCTCCCATATGGATGCTTTTATCTTAAGTAAAGCCTTACTACATATAATTTAATGTTTTTCTTCTCCAAACTCTGCATATATATTCAACCTTTCTCTGTCTGGTTCAGATGAAGGTGAGGTTCATGTGATGCCTACTTCCTCTACCTTTTCCTCCATGTTTGTATAATCATTTTCTTGCACACTTTGATTATGTGAACCAGTAAGTTCCACACATCCCTTCACTCTTTCTTCCACCATCTGTTCTTTTTCCCTTTCCTTTTTTCACTTAAGATCATCAGACAGAACAAAATGCAACCCAAGCCCTCTATGTTCCTTGAAAAACTAGGGTTCTGTAGGAACATTTTTCTCCTTCTCTTAGAATATAAACACTTTCTCCTCATATAGCTCAGTCCACTTGCTCCACTGCTTATCTTTTGTAGGTCTCTCTTGACTCTTGCGTTTGCATTTCAAAAACTCTATTCAGCTCTGGTCTTTCCATCAGTGAAAGATATAGTTCCTTGTGTAGGGAATGACAGTTTATCTGAGGCATAGGTTTGCTCAGAGTTCTAAGAGAAACAGCTTACTCTGCCTTGGAGATCCAAGACAGTAATTGCTCATTTCTGAATGTGGCCCAAAACAGATACTCCACATCCCAGATCCAGGGGCATTTTCACTGACTGACTCTCATGCCTGCAATTCTCTACCTCCTAGTCTCTGCTTGCTGGCTTCCCTGGCTTTAAGTCTTAGCTACAGTTCCACCTGCAAGAAGTCTTTCCTGATCTCCCTTAATACTAGGGCCTTCCCTCTGTTGATTATTTACAATTTATAATGTATCCAGCTTGTTTGTATGTAGTTGTCTGCATGTTGTCTACCTCAATTAATCTGTCGAGTTTCTTGAAAACAAGGTTTATTTATTTATTTATTTTGCCTTTCTTTGTGTCCCCAGCACTTAGCACAGAGCTTGGCCCATGGGATGTACCTTAATAAATCTTCTTGACATGACTTGAATGTGATAAGCTGCTGAATAATGGAGTAAATGGGGAACACAGAATGCTTCAATGATGGGTACATAAAGAATCAAATAACTTTTAGGTTAATAACTGGGGAACTATGGATACCCAAACTGTTCTATGATCATAGGACACAATGTAATTTACCTAACTGTAATCAGAAGATGGGAATTTGGTTATTAACTGATGCCAAGGTGAATTTATTTGCAGAGGGACCCCAGGGTCTGAATTCAGAAAGATAAAAGTGAAGTCAAAGGACAGGTTTCAGAACTGTGTTAAAGAGAAATTCTAAAATTATCTCTATTTTGTTGCTGGTTATTGCTGAAAAGTATAAGTTTGACTATAGAGGTTTATTTGTGTGTATTGTAGGGTTTTGTTTTTGCTTTTATAGATATGTGTGTGTGCGTATCTGTATATATACCTCTGATGTTGTTATGTCTTTTGACTTATTAAGTAAATAGTTATTTTAAAAATATAATATAATATTGTAAAGTCCAGAATTCCCCTGGCTGGGGAACCCTGTACCTCCCCCAAAACTATGGGGTATTCTTTTTATACCAAAGGAAGAGGCCACAGAGCTCTAGATTGATCATAGGTAGTAGTTTAATCAATCATTATAAATATTTACAAACAGGGGCAATCTTTGGTCTGGTGAGGCAGCCAGACAGTTTAGTGGATTCCCTCAAAGAACCCCCAAATCCCAGTGGTAATTATAGAAAACAGACAAGGGGAGAAGTTATTGAGTGTATAACTACTGATTAGTGGATATTTTTGGTTTTCTGTTTAGTAATAAGCTTGGGAGTTAAGCCAATGTTATGCCCAAACATAAGTTTGTTTATCAATCATGTCCCGGTCACATATATGTCAAGATATCCTTGTTTTGGCTTTCATAGGTCATAGTATCTCAAGTTATGACTCGGTGTCTAAAATATAATTCAGTATCTAAGTTATGGTTTCTAAACAGGTCACCATGTTCAGGCTTCCACCTTTCACAGAGTTTAAGTTTTTATGGCTTTTCATTTATTACTGTATTTTATGGCTTTTCCCCAATTGGGACCCCATACATATCATTTTGAGCAGCTGGGTTTGTATAAGCGTCAAGACATTTGTTGGAAAACTAAAGTGCTGAGTAGGGGGAGTATATTTCTCCCACTATAGGATTACCTCTAGAATTCTGAGAAAATGTAATTATGGTCATTCTATGGGAGTCTATACTTGTCCATGTGAGAGTGGATAAGCATAATGCCCTGTGTGAGAGGTATGAGGCTAGCCTACACTGTAGGCTAGATACATATCCATTTTGTTTTTCCTGTAGAATTGTATTTGATTTTCTAGGTAAATTATTCTTTATCTTCTGCCTTTTAGGAATATCATCTTCCAAACTTTCTCCCTTCTTAATAATGATATCTAGCAAATTTTGTGTGCTTTTGTTTGTTGGCCTTTAGTATTTGAATTCTGTCTTTTAGGCTACTGTTTTGTTTTTTTTTAAATCTGAAAGTGCTGGATTTGTACCATGAATTTCCTTGGAGTTTTCATTTTGGGGTTTCTTTCATAAGATGATCAGTAGATTAATTCAATTTTCACTTTTCCCTCTTGTTTGAATAGTTCAGATCACTTTTCAGGTGTGACTCCATTTTTTTTATTGTGGTTTTCAGGAAGTCTGATTATTCTCAGAATTTTTCTCCTTGAATCATTTTCCAGGTGTTTTGGATAGGAAATACCTTATGATATGGCGCCAGTAAGCTCAGCCCTTCTAAGCAGGTATAGAATGCTCAGCCAACGCAATCCCCAATTGGACTTCGGAACATGTGCAGACATCGTGTAACTCGTTCTAGTCCTCTGACTCCATGTGAAGAGGACTCCTTTTGACAGACTATGTGTATTCAATGGGGTGCATACTAATCAATGTGGGCCTCTGCTGTTTTGGTCTTTTGGGTTTTCCTGTGCTTTGTCATTTCCTCGTTTACATATTAGGACTATCTTTGTCTCAAAAAAAGGAGCTTGGTAGAATGATTTCTTTCTCAATTTTGGTAAATAACTTGTGTAGTATGTGTACTAATTTTGTTTTTTTAATTTGAAAGAATAATCCTGTGAATCCACCAGGACCAGGAGTTTTTCCTTTGGTAGTTCCTTTATAGCTAGTTCTATTGCCTAACAACACCAAGAAAACACAGCTGCTCCATCAGCCACCACCACACCATCCATACACGGAACCATCAGTTACAGCAAATGGTGAAGGTTTGAATGCTGTGGATAAGTTCACTTACCTTGGTAGTGTACTTTCCAGGGATGTACACATTGATAATGAGGTTGATGCACACATTGCCAGAGCTAGTTCAGTGTTTGGGAGGCTCCAAAGAAAAGTATGGGAGAAAAGAGTATTAGACTGACTACCAAACTGAAGGTCTACAGAGCCATTGTACTGACTTCATTGTTGTATGCCTGTGAAACCTGATGCCATGCCAGGAAACTGAATCACTTCCATTTGAATTATCTTAGAAATATTCTGAAGATCACCTGGCAGGATAAGATACCAGATACTGAGGTCCTTTCTTGAACTAAACTGCCAAGCATTCAATTCTGCTTCAGAGAGTGCAACTCTGATGGCCTGGCCATGTTGTTCGAATGCAAAACATACACTTGCCAAAAAGACTATTTTATGGAGAACTCACACAGGGCAAGGGTTCACATGGTAGTCAGAAGTGACACAAGGACACTCTCAAGGTCTCTCTCAAGAACTGTGGAATTGATTGTGTGACATGGGAGACAATGGCACCAGACTGCTCAGCATGGCATGCCCACGTCAGAGAAGATGCTGTGCTCTATGGGCAAAGCGGAACTGAGATAGCTCAAAGGAAACACAGGATGAGCAAGTTTGGAGTATCCACCCCAAATGTTCACACAGATTATTTGTGCATCACTTCATTGTAGGAGGTAATGAAAGAGATGAAAAGCACATTTCAGAGACACAAGGAAGACTTGTACAAACTGGTGCAAGATGAAGTGAATACAACATGAACAATTTATACAGTAACAACAATATTATAAAGTGAAAAAACTGTGAAGGACTTAAAATTCTGATCTGACGATTCAAGAGGACCTCTGATAACTTCCTGACAGAGAGGTGATGGATTCAAAATGCAGAATGAGATTTTTGGACGTGGTCCATGAAAGATTTTGCTTTGCTTGACTTGTATTTTTTATGAGCATTTTATTTTTCTTCTACTTGGGAATGGGGAGGGAGAAAAAATAAATACTTGGGTTTATACATATAATATCTATATGCACATATATGTATATATGATAATATATGTGTTTATATATATATACACATATATATATATATATAAATGTATGTATATCTGTGTGTATGTGTAGGTATTTTAAAAAATAGTGATTGTTAAATTCCCTATCAGAAACTCTTGATAGAGGTTTTCAGTTCCATGGCGGGGCAGCATATTCATAAAAATATTAAATATATTTCTTCCTCTTCTAGTATAGTAGCTAGAAGTAGTTGCTGCTGGGACTCATAGGGGTTCAGGCTATACGAAGGGTATAGGGTTCTCCATACTCAGAATACAGTGTTTTCTGCACCTATGTTAAATTCATTGCTGGGCAGAACCCAACTTCTCAAAAGAGAAAGTAGGCTCATCATTATCACCTCAGGTCCAGGGGAAAGTTGCTAGCTGTAGTTACTAACTCTAAAAATAGTTATGGGTTTGAAAGTCTAAGGGGTTTTCCCAGAAAGGGAGCAAGTAAAAGAGGTACCTAATGTATCATATGAATCACATATAGGACAGTTCATTTTATTCCCCCACACAGAGAGGAATGATATGCAGAAGAGAATCATAGCATGTATCATAGCATGGTTAGAACAGAATTCAGTAGATTAACTTATTACTATTGGTTCAGCTGGAAGACCAATATTTAAGTAAAATTGGGACATAAGCAATTTTTACAGGATTAATCATGTTATATTTCATTTTTCATTGTCCACACTTGTTCTTTCAGGTGGCATCTGTCCAATGCAAACTTCTCCTTGAATACAGCCCATTCCTGATGCTTCACTATTTTCTTTGTTTAAAGATACCACCACTCCTGCCTTATTGTTGGGAGATGCCACCTCAGCAATTGCAGACTTCCAGCCTTTCCAGGTTCTGATAAGGCTTTGTATAAAAGGAAAGGAGACACAAAAAGGTAAATCCATTTCAGGCACCTATCTGCCTGCGTGAGACTTGAGTTCATGTGTGGCTAGGAGGAGATTAGGCAATTACCCTTCTCCTACCTGACCCTCTGGCCTTCTGGATAGCTCGGAGTCATCCCCATGCCCATGCTTCAAAGTGGGAAGGAAAAGAGTGGTAATGAGGCAAGATGCCCCTTTAGTATAAACATGGAATTTTGGCTCAGCCGGCATTCAGGGACCTCAACCCATTGCTTACTCACATACAGTCAAATGATGGTCCCCAAAGTTCCCATGAAGTCCACTTGAATTGCATCTGGGCATTCATGCTGCTCCACTTTGTTTCTCTACCTGGAATTCTATGCAGGAAAAGTAGTTGGCTTTTCTAAGTGAGTTTTGACATTAAACAGAAGGCTTTTAGGGATTTTCATTTGAAATTCCTTCATTAAATCAAACAGTTGGTTCACAGACTATGGTGCAAGAGGAATTGTTCCATAATAAAAATTTGAATAAACATTACAAAATGGACATTAATAACAATCCATGGTGAATTTGAGGCAGATGACCTGGATATAAATCCTTGTTCTGCCACTTATTACTTAGGAGCAAGCCCATCAATTTCTTTAGACCAGGGGTGGGGAAAGGCCACATGTGGCCTTTAGACTAAGGGACGAATGGAGACATACACAAAGAAACTAAATGAGGCTGGAAAACTACCAGTGAGGACTCCTTATAGGCATGAGTTGGACAAGATGGAGACTATGGTCCCTTCCAACTCTCATATTTTCTGATTCTGTGAGTTTTGGAAGAGAAAAACAGAGCGACTAGAAAGGGCATTTATGTCATTAAAAAGGACTTGAAACCACGAGAGATGAGTCAAAAGCTGTAATTTCTGCAGCATTACTATCCCTGTGCTCAGACTGGGAGAAGCACCAGGCAGTGCAGCGTTAACTGGCACTTAGGTGTTCATAGCTCATATTCTAGAATTTACTTGGCTATGTAGATTTCCAGAATAATTGGGCAATTCATTTGTGATTTCCTTATTCAGACAAGTAAGAAATAAGAAAAATGCCATCATGTTGTTAATGATGAAGAGAGAACCCTTAGTAGATGCGCAATATTAATTGCTGTGGATTGTGTAAAGTTGGGTAAAAATAATTTCTGCAAGTGACCAAGTGCAGCCCTAAAGCATTTTGAAAAACTGATGAGAAATTTCAAATAAGTAATAAACAAAAGGAAAGAATAACAGATATAACAAAGTTAACATGTTAGGGAAAATTATGAAGTTATTGATCCAGAGAATAAAGATTCCCCTTATTTTTGTATGAATGAGTAAAAAAAAAATATGCTTATTATGTCAGCACTGTGCTAAGTTCTGAGTATGCAAACAGAAAAGTGGAGACAGCCTGTGCCCTCGGGGAAACAACACATGAGTTTTCAGCTACAAATTAGATGAAAAAGTTCTACAGTCCTTAGGATGCTGCAAGAAAGAAGATGGAACGAATCTTTTAAAATGTCATTTCCCTCGATAAAATCATATGTTTCTGATGTCAGACCATTTGAAGGTGCCAAGGACTCTGATGTCAAGAATTTACTTTTTTGGGTTTTCAGGAGATATGGTTGCTGAGGAGGCAGGAGCTTCAACAATACCAGAAGTGGTTGCTAGGACAATGACTGCAGGGCCTGGGCTGGGAACAGAACCAATGGGTAGGGGTTGGGGGGTTCCACACTGTGGTTCCAGAGGCTCTTGTGTTCAGGGACCTAGGTTATCTCTATCAGGCACTAAGAGGATGTAGTGGTCCAGGTGGTGGTCTTGGTTTGACTCATTGTAGAATGTCATCCATTCTACCAACTGTTAAGTCTTGTGTTTCAGGAGGTATCATTCAGTTGAAGTACATGAAGTCCAAAAGAATCTCAAATCTCAATTAATCCAATATTTACTAAGTGCCTACTTGTAGTGTATTAGCCTAAATTTCTCAGTTTCACGGTCCATTTCCAATCTATTGCCAAGGACAGTTGACCTCCCTTTTGTAATATCTCTAGATCCCCTTCTGACCTAAGCCAGAGTCCTGATTCAGGCCCTCATCACCTCAGGCATTGGTTATAGCTGTAGCCTAGTGGTGGGTCTGCCTGCTTTCAGTCCCTCCTCACTTTAATCCATTTTCATTCAACCACTAAAGTGATTTTCCTAAATTGAGTGCCTGATCATATACCACTCAATAAACTCCAGTGGCTCCCTATCACTTCCAGGATCAAATACAAAATGCTGTGTTTGGCATTCAAAGCCCTTCTTAACCTAGCCTCCTCCTACTTTTCCAGTCTTCTTATACCTTACTCTTCATTCCAGGGACACTGGTCTCCTGGCTATGCCACCAACAAGACCCTCCAGCTCCAGACTCCAGACATTTTTTCTGGCTGTCTCCCATGAAATGTTTTTCTGGCTTCCTTTAAGTCTCATCTAAAATTCCACCTTCTACAAGAAGACTTTCCCAATCCTTTTTAATTCTAGTGCCTTGCCTTTGTTAATTATTTCCTTTTGATCCTATATATAGTTTGTTTGTATATAATTGTTTGTTATCTCTCCTTGAGGGTAGGGACTATCTTTTGCCTCTTTTTGTATCCTTAGCACAGTAGCACAGTGCCTGACAAATAGTAGGTGCTTAATAAATGTTTTCAGATGGATTGATTGATTACTGTTTGCCAGGCACTGTATTAAGTACAAAGAATGAGATAATCCCTACCACCAAGAAGCTTACATCCTAATGGGAGAGACAACTACATATACGAGGTATACATTACACTTATTATAGTTTAAACTAAGATTTTGGGTGCACCCTGTATAAATATATGTAGCAAAACCATAAAACTAATAAATCAAATACACAAAAAAATAGTTAAATAAAAGGTAGTTTGAGAGGGAGAGCACTAGTGATTGGGGGGGACCAGGAAGGGCATTGTACAGAAGATGATGTTTAGGGAGTACATTCCAGGCATAGGGGATGGCCAATGCAAAGATGAAGAGATGGGAAATGGAGTATTATAAATGAGGAACAGAGAGGGCCATTATTATTGAACTGCACAGTGTGGCAGGGGTGGTGATGTATAATGAGGTTAGAGAGATAAGCTGGAGACAGGTTGGGCCCAATGAACCTGTGATGCCCTTATTCAGATAAATTCACATGCTTCCTCCAGGTCATAGGAAGCCCCTGTAGTCAGCTGAGGGGAACTGACTGTGGTCAGATCTGTACGTAAAGAAAATTATGGTAGTAGCAAGCAGTGTGTACAGGACGGACTGGAATGGAGAGAGACTGGAGGCAGAGGGACCAAGTTGGAGGCTGTTGCCATGATTTAGATGAAAGGTGATGAGGCCCTAAATGAAGGTGGTAGCTGTGAGTAGAGAGAAGGATCCAAACTTAAAGGATGGTGGGAAAATAAAAATGGCAGGATCTGCAAACTGATCAGATGAATGGACTGAGGGATAATACCAAGAAGAGGAGCCTAGGAAACTTGAAAGACTGTGATAGAAATAGAGGAGTTTGGAAAACAGGAGGATTTCATGGAAAAGATAAATTCCATTTTGGACATACTGAATTTAAGATATGTCTAAGACTCCTATTTTGAAATATCCAACAGGATATTTCCTGTGGCAGGACTGAAGATCTGGGAGTCTCCGGCATAGAGATGACATTTATACCCATTGAATCTGAGTCATCATTTCTACTCATTAATGCTGCAAGTTTATTACATAACTCCTCAGATGGAAGACTGTATTTCCTACCTGGATTTTTTTCAGGTATTCTCGAGTATTCACAAGACTTTGGTTATTCACAGAACAGAACAGAAGCAGGTACTCCTGACCTCACTCTCATATATATATATTTTCTACAGTCTTCCAGTTTTTAGTCTTTAGGCTGGTGAGCCTGCTTCTGGAAATGCATGGTGATCCATAAAGGAAGTACTCTGCTCCCCAGTCTGGAGCATGATTCCCCAAACAGCTGGTTCCAGTCTGCTGACCACAAGATGAGTCAGACAGTTGATTACCTATCTAGCCAGCCAGAGCATAGCTCGCTACTTGATTGCTCTTTCTTTCCCCTGCCTGATTGTGTTCTGGTGAGAGGATCAATGATGTAGAGGACAGCCTGCTAGCCCCTAACTCAGCTCCTCACTCTTTCTCACTGTGCCCCCTTCCCCCTTATCCAATCAGTTGCTGAGTCCTGTTGTTTTTAACCTTCCTAAGATATCTAACATACAACCCTCCTCCCCTTCCTCTTCTCCTCATCCTAGTGGGGAGTCATACCCATACATGAGAGATCACCTGTCCTTCACAAGGTGTCTTGGGGTTTGGGCACTAGATTTTTTTTTTCTTTCTTCCTTATTTATTCTATCATTATTTTTCCCAGAAAACTGGGGCAATTAACTCCTTTTCTCTTATAGTTTTCATTTATGATCTCTTGAAATATAGCTCTGAAAAAACAGGCTTTGATAAAGTCAATTGTGATTCAAATGGAGTTACTTGACTATGCCTTCAACCCAAATCATTCTGGCTCACACTGATTGACCAACAATAAGTTCCAGCCCAAGCCTCACTTGCTCATTGTTCGGGCTTAAGGGTGAGTGTAAATAGCAGTTCCTCTTCTGGCCAGAAACTGAGGGTCTTCCCCTCCCACACTGACTCTTTTGTGAAGGCAAACTAGGCCATCTTTTGCATCAATTCTTACCTAGCCTTTAATTATTCAATGGGCTTTGCATTAGACAAATTGAGACCTGGGAAAGACCTTAGCTTAAAAAATATCAAGGTCTGCCACTGCATCTTGGGCCATCCCCAGTCATCCTAACCTATATCCTGCCACTAGACTCCAATGACTCCAGGGGAGAAAGTGAGGCTGGTGACTTTGCACAGCCCTGCCTCACTTAAATCCAATTCACTTTCGAGTCAAAACTTTCCCAAAGTCACTATCCTCTTTGAGAATGAAGGACAACAGGAACAACACCCCCCCCCCCATCTTCTCTGATATGGCAACCAACCTGATGCACATCCTTATGACTTCACACCTGACTGCTATAGACTACTGGTGGGTCTTCCTGCCTCTCTCTCATTACAATTCATCTTTGCTCAGATCTGACAAGGTCTTCCTTGATTCAATTAACTTCACTGGCTCCCTATCACTTCCAGGATCATAGAAAATCTTTATGGCTTTTAAAACTCTTCATAACTTGGTCCTCTCCTACCTTTCCCCACTCATGTATTCTACATGATAGTGACACTGGCTACCTTGTTGTTCCTTGCCATCTTAACTGGGATTCTTTCCCTCTTCATCTCTGCCTCCTGGATGCCCTGGTTGCCTTCCAGCTTCACCAAAATTCCCACCTTCTATAAGAAGTCCTTCCCAGAGTCCTCAATAATCTTATTGCTTTCCCTCTGAGATAATCTCCAGCTTAATCCTGTATATGTCATTTGCACGTTGTCTCCCCCTTAGATAAGGAGCTCCATAAGAGCACTCAGAGACTGTTTTTTTCTATATCTTTTGGCCTAGTACAGTGTCTGGCATACAGTAGGTGCTTAAATGCTTGTTGACTTGTCTTGGCCTGTGAATAAAGGCCTGGTTCTTTCCCTTTTTGCCTTTGTCCTTTCCTGTTTGGGGGAAGGAGATTAACAAAGGTGGTGACCTTGGGGGCTTTAGAAGGTCATGAGGCTGAGCCAGCAGAGTTTGGAAACCGTAGTCCAAAACAGGATTTGCTGGAAGCCAGATGGCGAAGAGTGAAGTCTCAAGTGATTTGCTTCAAGTAACTGGCTGAGCAGTAACAAAGAGGCAGACTCATGAACATGGCGGCACAAATTCTATTAAATCTGAGTTTAATCTCCTCAGAGACTGAGGGGGCATGGGGAAGATTGGCTAAGTGTTGGGGAGTGGGGAGGCAGTAATGATGGTGCTTCAGTTCTTGTGATAACTCTATGGTAAATAGCCCCTTGTGAAAGCTAATTGGTGTTAACTGTTTAAATGTAACTGGGCTGCTATTCACTGGTGGCTGAAAATAGGGGAGAACACCCAAGAATGGGGGCTTGAGTTGATATCACTAGAGAAGAATAGGGTCAGCTCTTCAGGGTTATACCTAGAACCCTGAGGAAACTGAGGGGAAGATGTTGCTGGCCTTTCTCTGCTACTGAAAAAGCATTTATACAGCAGTTTTTTTGTGCAAGGTACCCTATTAAGTGCTTTTTACAAATACTGTCTTATTTGATCCTCACAACAATCACAACCTCACAACCTTCATTTTTATAGAGGAGGAAATAGAAGAAAACAGAGGTTAAGTGACTTGCCCAAGGTCACACAGCTAGTGTTTGAGGTTACCTTTGATTCAAGTCTTCCTGACCTTAGGCCCAGCACTCTATGCACTGTACCACCCAGTTGCCTCTCTTTCTCTGGAAGGGAAAGGAGAGGTGACTAGTCTCCTTTCTCTGGAAGAGTAAAGCCAGAGGGGGTTGCCATTTCCTTCTCCTGCTCATTTTACAGATGAGGAAACTTGAGGCGAATAGAGTTAAGTGACTTTCCTAGGGTCACACAGCTAGTAAGTTGGAGACCAGGAAAATGAGTCTTGCAGGAGAGGCATTCTATCCACTAGCCACTATAGTGTTAATGTGATTAAAGATCTTCCCTGCCCATTCAACTGGGCCTTTACTTACAGTCTTTACTTACTAGATGTAAAGCCCTAGGCCCACACCCTTTTGCTAAGTAGGTCTTGGGTGGTATGAAGCCCTCAGGCCCCTAAGGAGAGAAGCTAAAACCAGAGCCAATATGTGTACTGAGTTCTGGCCAATCAGATGCTGGCTAGGACTGTATATAAAGAGAGCCCAGAACTGAGAGCAGCAGAGCTGAAAGCAGCAGAATTCAGAAGTCAGAAGACAAGTCAGAGCTCCAGTGGACAGGGCTGCAGAAGAGAGTGCTGAGCAGAGAGTAGAGAACACAGGCAACCAGACAGTTAGGATTCGTGAGTGATTGTTTACGGGAAGGCCCTAGCAGGGGGGAAGGTTACAGGATGACTTGGTTCCTTGCTATAATGCTGTATTATAATTTCCTTGTTGTTGCATTGAGTTTTGGAATATAATCACTGCTATATAGAACTGGGGTTATTGGTCTTTGGGATTAGATACTCTGGTATCTAAATAAATGTTATACTTCCTCTGCCTACTCCATAGAGTTTTTCATACTTTTGATTCCAAACCGTTCAGGCATGCTCATGGTTGTCGTCTGTCCTGCCTTACTGATACAGCCACCTAGCTGCCCAATCTGTTTGACTAGTGCTCAGTAAATCACAAGGCAAGGCTACAAGAAAAAAATTTTAGTTAGCATCAACTATTGGGATGTTGCTAGGTAGACATCAATGCCCCAAACAAAGGGAAATACACATTATATAGGATTTTACATAGCCACAGAAGGCTCTGTGAAGTTACTATCTGGTGAAACTACTCAGCCATTTTCCTGGGGAGATAGCATAACTGGTACTGGACAGAAGACAGTGTTAACCTTAGGGTTAGAAAATGTTAACCGTGTCCTCTGAGGAGTTGTCCTAGATCTGGTTTATTACAGTAGGATATAATTAATTGTATTTGAGTTTCTCTTATGGTAGCGGAGGTCTCCTAGATAGAATCGGTCTAGTTTGTGCTTTTGAATAAATACAGCCTGAGGGTCTCTCTCTATTTGTAGAAACCTATAAGCTGTTTCTTTGACCTCTCACATTACTTTTTCTGGAGCAGAAGATCTTTTCCCCAAACTCTTTCCCCTTATTATATATATGTAGTTTCTATTTCATATATCAGTAGTGCCTTATAAATATTAACTTCCATAAAACTGCAATATTTTTAAGTACCACACTCACATTTTCTTCGAAGTGTTAGTTCATAATGCTAACATGACTTACCTAATCCCCAAAGGCCAGCACCCCAAAAGAGCAATTTCACCAACAGGGCAAATGCAAAATAATAATGGCAGTGTCAACCATAGTTATGATTACATTAGGGCACTTACAGAGTAGTTGGTGTTCTTAGTCAAACAACAAAACTAAAATTCTTAGAATAAAAATGCTGAAAAAAGTAAAGATTAAAATATATACCCAAGCAATAAATGTAGGAAATCTTCTGTAAAAAGAAACAAAGCAAAACCAAAATTTGCCCAGTATCTATCAAACAAAAAAGAAAAGAAAGGGAAACAGTTATTCTAGCCCAGTTCCACACTTGCTCTGGAGTTAATGCGACAACCCCTATTTATACTGGGCAAATTGGGTTGGTGGCAATTTCTTCCGGATTCTAGGGAACTCTAAGGAATGGGGGAGAGGAGCATAGAGGGAGGAGAACAAGGCTTTCCCATACGAAGAATTCCTCCTGGGGGGCCTAGATAGAATTGTTCTCTTCTCTATTGCTCCTGAAACTTATTGGGTTGCGAATTTTATAATAAATTCATCTATGTTATGTAAAACCAACCAGGCATGACAAAGTTTTCATATTTCACCACATTCAAATTATGAATGGATTTGATATTACCAGGTACCCTTTTTAACTAATAAGCTGAACAGGCACTAAAATGAATCTCCCCAATGGAGAACCTGCCACAAAAAGTATTGAAGCTAAAGCATTCAATATGGTCCTGATTTCCTGGTGCTCGAGATATTACCATTAATGGTTCCCAAGCTTTTTTTTTGTGGTGCCTAGCACTCTGTTTCCAAAAAAGAACCTTTTAGATCTTTTTTTTTTTTTTGTAGTCCCTAATCACATTGAAGGTGCACAGGCCCTCTTCATTGGGCAGGTAAGCTAACAGTAACTGTAGCCAACAGTGACTGTAGCAGTGATATATTTATCTATATATTCTATTGCTGTGGTGCTTGTAACATCAAAACATACAATTTAGTCAGAGAATTCTGCCCTGGCATTTGCCACCACCATTGTCTATTTGACTGACCAAGGCCAAGACACTTACTAGCTATGTGACCTTGAGCAAGCCACTAACCCTGTTTGCTCATCTCTTAAAAGGGCTGGAGAAGGAAATGGTATACCACTCCAGTATCTTTGCCAAGAAAACCCCATATGTGGTCAGAGTTGGACATGACTGAAATAAGTGAACAACAACAAAGGCCAATATAGTAAACAGATGGACAGATGGGACAGATAGATAGATGGACAGATAGATGGATGGATGGATAGGTGGATGGACGGATAGATGGATGGATAGATAGATAGATAGATAAACAGTAAAACAGCAAGGTATTCTTACCCACATGGAGCTGAGAAGCTATTAATATTGTAAAGATGGGTTTTACAATACTAAAGAAGCAATTTTGCTCTTGACCCTGCCATAGCTAAGATCAAGGTTCTGTTACTGAATATTCAGTAGCGGCAGGTTAAAGTTCTTGAGGTTGTTGTTTCTGTCCTTTGTTCTAGAAGAGGATCAAGGACATCAGGAGGGGAGTGTCTTGATTTGCAAATGAACTGAGGTGAGGTAGAGCTGTGCAATGTCATTAGCTTCAGTCTTTTCTCCACAGTCATCAGAGTCCTGTGGCAAGCATAGGTCAAGCCAACTGGCCCTGGATGCAGTGGGAGAGTGAGTAGATAAATGCTAATGTTTGAAAAGACCAGTTAGATGTTGTGATAGCCTCTAGGAAAACTATAAAAATTTAGTTCCACAGTAGCCTGGGGAAGCCATTCAACTAGTGATTAGTGGCCTGCAGGACACCTGGCCTTGAATCCTGGTCACTCAGGGGATACAAGAGTCTGATGATATGTTGCCAAGAACTGTCTTGATCTTAGCACTGTGGGTGCGGAAGTTCCCCCAAAGTAGATAATTTGATGGATGACCATCTGGAGGGAAGGAGTCTTTTAGCTGAGCATATGGGGCTGATCGGCTTGGCCCTCAAGAGCTACACAGACACTAGGAAACAAAGCTGTTCCTCTTCTAGCTGGGCTACTGAGTGCACCCCTTTGCAGATGATGAAAGGCAAGGAGAAAAGCACTCTATCTTTGGGCCTGTGCTTAGGCAAAGTCCTGCTGGATTGCGTACTTGAGAAGTAGTGTTTAATTGCATCAGAACAGGGGATTTTGAAATGTGACCCCCTTTGCCCCCCAAAAAACAGCTGTGCAGGAATTCTTAGCTATTCACTGTCCAAGAGTGACTCTTAAGCCCACCCTTGAGAGCACCTACCTTACAATGTTGCATAAGTGATATCCTTCCAAAACCACATGGGGAAGGGCAGGATTTTTTTAGAATTTTAAAGCCTATCTATACAATGCCAATAGCTTCTTAGCTCCATATGAGAAAGAATACAGTTATCCCTTCCATATCCCGACTTTCCCCATTGGGGTTTTGATGTCACAGGTCAGCAAAAGCAAATAAGTAAATGGGAATGTTGGGTAGTTTTGCAGAAGCTGCAGCCAATATAGAGCCTATGACCAAATACTTAAACCCAAATTTTACAATAAGATACTGTAAGTACCCCATAAAAGAAAAAGAAGCAATGCAGACTTTTTCTCTAGTATGAAGGGAGGGCCATAAATTTTATTAAAAATCTTCCAGATTGTGGGGACTCTGCATCCCTAACCCCCATGATGTGGAAGGGATAACTGTACCTTCCTGTTTTACTATGACCCTTTCTATCTATAAGACTGGTCCAGCCATTTTGGAGAACATTTGGGAGCTATGCCCAAAGGGCTATTTAACTGTGCATACCCTTTGACCCAGCAATACCACTACTAGGTCTGTATCCCAAAGGGACTGAAGGAAAAGGACCTATATGTACAAAAATATATAAAGCAGCTCTTTTTTAAAAATAAATTTATTTTTTATTTTTAGTTTGCAACACTCTGTTCCACAAGTTTTGGGGTTCCAAATTTTCTCTCCCTCCCTCTCCTCCCTTCTCCCCTCCAAGATAGCATGTAATCCAATGTAGGTTCTACATATACCTTCAAAATGAACTTATTTACATAATAGTCCAGTTGTAAAGAAGAATTATAACCAATGGAATGAATCATGAGAGAAACGAAATCACAAAAGGAAAAAAGAGCAAATAATTTGCCTCAATCTGCATTCAGACCCCATAATTCTTTCTCTGGATGTGTATAGCTGTTTCTGTCATGACTTTTTTGGAACTGTCTTTGAACCTTGCATTGATGAGAGGAGTCAAGTCTATCAAAGCTAGTCCTTACAGATACCATGTGTCTGTAATCATGTATAATGATGTCCTGGTTCTGTTCCCCTCACTCAGCATCAGTTCATATATGTCATTCCAGGTTATAATGAAGTCCTTCTACTCCTTACTTCTTATAGCACAATAATATTCCATTCCATTCATGTGCCACAATTTGCTTAGCCATTCCCCAATTGATGGGCATCCCCTTGATTTCCCAGCTCTTGATTTCCCAGCAGCTCTTTTTGTGGTAGCAAAGAATTGGAAACTGAGGGGATGCCCATTAATTGAATGGCTGAACAACTTGTGGTTTTGATGGAATACTATTGTGCTGTAAGAAATGATGAGCAGGATGGTTTCAGAAAAACATGGGAAGACTTGAATCAACTGATGTAAAGTGAAATGAGCAGAACCAGGAGAACATTGTATATAATAAAAGTAATATTATAAGGACACTCAACTGTGAAAGATTTAGCTATTCTGATCAAGACAATAATCCAATTCCAAAGGACCCATTATGAAAAATGCTCTCTACCTCCAGAGAAAGAACTGGTGAATTCTGAATGCAGACTGAAGCATTCTCTCTTTTGCTTTATTTTTCTTACTTGTTTGTTTGTATTTTCTTTTCAACATGGCTAACAGGGAAATGTTTTGCACAATTTCACATGTGTAATCGATATCTAAGTGTTTGCCTTTTTTTTGTCGAAGGGAGAAGGCAGGGCAATTGGGGTTAAGTGACTTGTCCAAGGTCACACAGCTAGGAAGTGTGTCAAGTGTCTGAGGCCAGGTTTGAACTCAGGTCCTCCTGACTCCAGGACCAGTGCTCTACTCACTGTGCTATCTAGCTGCCCCTAAAGTGTTTGCCTTCTTAATGAATGGAGGAGGAGCAGGAGGGAACGTGAGAATTTAAAACTCAGAATTTTAAAAAATGAATGTCATTTGTAATATAATGAAGAGGAGAGCAGAAGCCAGTGGGGAATAGTTTGTGTGCATGGTCTCTACCATCTTTAGTCCAAGGGCAGCACATAGTGGAGGTGACTTGGGATATGCAATCTTGCAGTAGTATGTTCCCCCTATTCAAAGGCCCAGAGTCCCTCAGGGCTCAAACTTATACAGAGTTTTAGACAACAGGCCCAGATCATATTAATAAAACACTGCTCCACCATATATAGGGGAAGGTGGTAACACATTTGGGACCAGTGTAATGAGAGCATTTTCTAAAAGGCCTGATGGGGCATGAGGACTGGGAGGGTGTGGCCCCAGGAAACTTAACACTGACTGCTCTCTCTAGCAAGAGGCTGAGGAAGGGGCAATGTTCAATCTCTGGATTTGTTAGGGAAGCTGAGGCTATACCAGTCTAACCAGTGATCAGGGGCAATAGTCCCAACCTGCTAGCTTCCACAAAACCCCATCTTTTGAATATTAGTTTTCTTTGCTACAAGTCATGAAACACTAGAGTGTCAGAAGAATTTGAATTGCAGGTTGACCAAAAGGGCAATGGAAAAACTTACAGCAAGCAGGTTTAATAGAGATGCTATGATATTATAACGAATGATTTTGTACAAGAAATGGCATAAAAGATATCATCAAAGTCATTTAAGAGACAAAAGGGAGAGGGATAGTCATAGCAAAAGTCAAGCATAACAGGAAAATGAAAATGCTACTCACCTCAAAAATTAATATACAATTTGAAATGTTAACATACTAAAATAATAAAATTCTAAATATCTGCTCACACCTCCATAGAAGAGTTATAGAAAGGCATGGGTGAGAATTACACAGAGTGAAAAGGTCTTTACACTGGCGGAGAGAGGCCCTACCTCAAAGAGACAAGTCTATCTATGTGTCTAAGTGAGGGTGGGTCTCTGATGTGGTTCTGATAAAAAGGAGGAAGACTAAAATATGACTTCTTTATTTGAACTTTCTTGGGGAACTCCCTCTTCCTCACTAGCAACAACACCAGTTATCTTCAAATATAGTGATTAAAGATTGTCTACCTGGGCTATTTTTGAGAAACTGACCCAAAATAGAGACATCTCTCTTTTCATCGGCTTCTTGGGCATGAGATCATATCAGATCGTCTTTCTGAGAACCCAGTATATCTGCAAGCTGAATGTTAGCAGGCTATTCATGGTATAGCTTTCAGCAATACAGATGGTAGCGTATAAGACACCATCATAAGACCTGGCCTATAAGAAAGATCCATAGAATTACTTCATTCTGTAATAAGTTCAGTTTTAAAGAATGAAACTTTCAGAGTGAGAACCTTCATCAAATTGCCTGAGTTCTTTGACAGTAATGCCAAATGGTATAATGTTCTTGCCATTATGTTAATAACTCTGCCAATAAATGTGCTGAAGTGAATTTGTGCTGCAGATACGTCCCACTGGAACTGAATCTAAAAGGGCCAAATTAAGGTATTCCAAAACTCAAAAAGATGCCATGTTCTGGAGAGCTCATAGCTTCTCACCCATACAAAAATCAAAAACAAAGCAATATGTTTTCATATATAGTGGCACATGGATGGGAATGAAACTTAGAATAACAAGTTGGCTTACAGAGAATATTTATAAATAGAAAAGATATGCAATATTTACATATAAATATCAAATGTATACATATATTCTATATGTATCTACATGTGTGTATATATGTATATATGTGTATGTGTATATATATCTATATATACAGAGAGAGGCAGAGACAGAGAGAGATGGTCATTGGATAATAACTTACCCAAGGTCACACAGGGCGTATCAGGGGTAAGATTTGAACCTAAGTCTCCCTGAGGACAGCTAGTGGATAGAGCCCCATGGCACAGTGGATAGAGCGCTGTGCCTAGAATCAGGAAGACTCATCTTCCCACGTTCAAATCCAGCCTCAGACACTTGTTAGCTGTGTGACCCTGGCCAAGTCACTGATTCCTGTTTGCCTCAGTTTCCTCACCTGTAAAATGAACTAGAGAGGTAAGTGGCAAACCATTTCAGCATGTCTGCCAAGAAAACCCCAAATGGGGTCACGAAGACTTGGACATGACTGAACAACAACTTCCTGACTATAAAATCATTTCTCCAACATACCTTCCTTCTTTTGGCCTCAGTTTTATCAGAAAATGAGGGGCTTACACTAAATTGTCCCATCTAGCTCTAGATCTATGATCTTAAATGATAAATTTCTTTTAGTAGAAAGAGTGGAGACAAGTAGTCCTTTTTTAAAATTTCTTAAATTAATTAATTTTAGTTTACATCACTCAGTTCCTCAAGTTTTTGAGTTTTAAATTTTCTCCCCCTTCTCTCTCTTCCCCCCTTGCCACCCAAGATGGCATGCAATCCAACATAGGTTTTACATCTACCTTCACACTAAACATAGTTTCACAATAGTCAGGTTGTAAAGAACTATAACCAATGGAATGAACCATGAGAAAGAAGAAACAAAACAGAAACAAAAACAAAAACAAAAAGAGAGCAAATGGTTTGCTTCAATCTGCATTCAGACTCAGTTAATTCTTTCTCTGGATACGAATCACTTTTTCCATCATTAGTCTTTCAGAGCTGTCTTTGAACCTTGTATTGCTGAGAAGAGCCAAGTCTATCAAAGTTAGTCATCACAGATACCATATGTCTGTAATCATGTATAATATTCTCCTGGTTCTGCTCCCCTCACTCAGCATCTGATCATATAAGGGACTAGCAGTCTTGACCATGTATCCTGGCTTTTGACACGTGGCTTTGGGAGAGCCACTTCACCTTGCTGGGGCCCCTTTCCTTAGCTACAAAATGAGGGGATTGGACCAGATAGTTCTTAAGGCCCTTTTTCAGCTGTGATATTCTACAATTCTAATTTGGTGGGTGGATATTCAGGCATTTTCCTGGATTATCCACAGAAAAGTACTTTGGTCTGTCATTGATGTCTCCCTTTACAAAGTATAAGAATCCTCATTGCCACCCACCAAGGATAAGGCCTTTTTCCTCCCTACCATTGAAGATGACTCCTTACGTAAGCCAAAAACATCTGATTAATATCACATCTTAGCAAGAATGAGTGATGTGCCTGAGCCAAGTCCTCCAAGGTGGTATTCCAAAGGCAGAGCAGATACAGAGATAAAAAAGAGCCAGTTCAGGGAGATTAAGACAAGAGAAGGGCTACAGAGACTCTGATATGAGATGCTGGAACTAAGCAGGAACCATAGCTGTAGAGCAGCAAAGGACATTGCCGTAGCATGGAGGAGAAAACCCAGACCTTGCTCTTCATAGATACCCTGCATTAGGAAGATTGTGCATATCTAAGGGAAGGGGGTCACCACCCGAGTGATCCCTACTTTTTTTTCCTATTGGAAGGGCTTCAGCCAGAGTACTACTCTAAAAACTGAGTGGGTCCTTGAGAGAAGTGGGGCTTACTTTGATTCCCCCCAACCCTCTCCCCCCACTCCCGCCCTCGGGATTATATTGCAATTCCATCACATTTTTAGGTGGAGATTTTTTTTCTACTTAATTAAATACTTAATAGTATTTTTTTTTGCAATTATATGTAAAGATAGTTTTCAACATTCATTTTTGTAAAATTATGAGTTCCAAATTTTTTTCTCTCCCTCCCTTCCCTCCCCCTCTCCAAGACAGTAAGTAATCTGATAGAGGTTACACATGTACAATCATGTTAAACATATTTCCACATTAGTCACATTGCGAAAGAAGAATCAAAACAAAAGGGAAAAGCCACGAGAAAGAAAAAACAAAAAACAAAGTGAAAATACTATGCTTCAATCTGCATTCAGACTTTGTAGTTCTTTCTCTGGATGTAGTTAGCATTTTCCATGAGGAGTCTTTTGGAATTGTCTTGAATCATTGTATTGCTGAGAAGAGCCAAGTCTGCTATAGTTGATCATCTCACAGTGTTGCTGTTACTGTGCACAATGTTCTCTTGGTTCTGCTTACTTCACTTAGCTTCAGCTCATGTAAGTCTTTGCAGGTTTTTCTGAGATCTGCCTGCTTATCATTTCTTAGAGAATATTAGTATTCCATTACATTCTTAAACCACACATTCCCCAGGTGATGGGCATTCCCTCAATTCCCAATTCTTTGCCATCACAAAAAGAGCTGCTATAAATATTTTTGTATGTGTGGGTCCTTTTCCCTTTTTTATGATCTCATAGTTGCTGTGTACAATGTGTTGCTGTTGCTGTGTACAGTGTTCTCCTGGTTCTGCTAACTTCACTCAGCATCACTTCATGAAAGTCTTTCCAGGTTTTTCTGAAGTCTGCCTGCTCATCATTTCTAACGGCACAGTAGTATTCCATTACAAATTCATATACTACAACTTGTTCAGCTACTCCCCAACTGATGGGCATTTCTCAATTTCCAATTCTTTGCTACCACAAAAAGAGCTGCTATAAATATTTGTGTACATGTGGGTCCTTTTCCCTTGGTATTGCTGGATCAATGGGTATGAACAGTTTTATGGCCCTTTGGGGATAGTTCCAAATTGCCCTCCAGAGGTGGAAGGATTTAAAAAAAAAAACTGATTCTGTTTGCTTAAAAAATGGACAAATTTTATGCTTTGCTTCCTGAATTGCCCTATCTGTTCTTCTGTTCTCATCCATGATTTAAAAAAAAATGTAACAATATCCCCTTTTTATTTTTGGCATCACTATTGATAACACCTTCTTCCCCCTTTAATTAAAAACCAATAGAAAGATGGCGGGGAGGGGGGGGGGAAGGAGAACCTTGTAAGAAATAAGCATAGTCAAGCAAAATGAATCTACACAATGGCCATGTCAAAAATCGAAGTCCATACCGTGTATCCATCATCTCTTTGTCAGGAGGAGCTTAACATGCTTCATCCTTTGTCCTTTGAAGACATGATTGGCCATTACATTGATCAAAATTTAAGCTGTTTTTCTTTACATTGCTGCTGACCATGCATAAATTGTTCTCCCAGTTCTGCTCAATTCGCTGAGTCATTTCACAGTATTCAAGATTCTCTGAAATTATTTCTTTTGTCATTTCATCCACCACAATAACCATCCATCACATTCATACAGCCCTTCTCTAGTTTTCTAAGAGGTAATCTAAGGCATCCCTATGAATTCTGGTTCTTTGACTTCCTTCCTCTTAATTCCCCATTCAGGATCAGGAAGATTGTTTTGTTTGGGATTATTAGCTCCTGGTATTATCCTCCCTCTGAATTTGTCTCTGAATTTTCAACCCTCCTTTGTCCATTGTGAAGTTCATCTGGATGCCACTCTAGCCTTTCCTCCATATTTATATGATTTTCTCAAACACCCAAATTATGAGATAGCAAATTCTACACCTCTCTTCCTTCTTTAAACACTGTTGTATTTTTCCTTTTGCCTTCCTTTCTCTTTCTTTACTTCGAACCTCAGAACAGAAGTAATCTATCCTTAGGATGTCAGCCAAAACCCAAAATGGCAAAATACTGTGGAATAAAATGAAGAGTTAACACTATGTAGAAAGCCTTCACAATAGTTTTTGAAGAGCTGTAGTCTCTGTTTGGAATCTCATACACCTAACTCTACAAATTTTGCTCTGCATGGAAAATTCTTTGCCTCTCTACTCAGCAAAGTCCAGAAAAACTGCCTGATTCACTTTCTCCCTCCCTTGGGATGTACAGACAAACTTATTCAGCCCAGAACAGGGCTGTATGTACTTGGGATGCCACAGAACACATGAAGCATCAGTTGCTTTGTCTAGGGACTCTTCCTCAAGCTACTTCTGTGGCCTCAAGACAAACAGCTTCTTCTCTCCTCAGCCATTTCAAATCCATTGACCCAGCAATCCAGAAGCTGGCTGAACATACAATCAGTTCTTGTTACCTCTCTTGTCCTCTAATGGATGCCACGTTAGCTTCTCCTTGTAGAAGCTAATGAACAGCTGGAACCATTTGATATTGGCCTCCTTGGCAGGAACACCAATTATTTTCTCTCCTTCATTGGAATGTGTACATGACATCACCACATAGCTCCTTCCAAACGCTCAAATACACTTACCTTTTTAGATTTCTCTAGGCTCTAGTTTTTGTATTTCAAAGTTTCTACTTGGCACTAGTCTTTTCATCAGAAATAGCTGAAATCTTCTACTCCATTAAAGATCCAGTTCTCTTATGGGACTGACCCAACTTTGCAGAGTAAGTGATGCTTTGTTGCAAGTCTATACCTTTTGACTTTTAGAATATTACATTCCAAGATCTCTCATTTATAAGACACTGCTGAATCTTGTGATACTTTGTTATTCTTTGATACTTGAACGGCCTTTGTTCTAGATGCCTGCATTGTTATTCTTTTAATATGGGAGCTCCTGTTTTGGCTATGACTATGACAATCCTTGGACTTTTTTTTTGTGAAGATCCTTTCAGGCTGTGATTAGTAGTTTCTTGCACCTTTAATTTACTCTCTGGTTCTCAGGTCTGAGTAGTTTTTGTGACTGACAAAGATAGTACAAAAGTCTTTGTAAAATGTTTTAGTAAAAGATAGGCAAACTACATAGTATTACTCTGATGTATCAGTAATAATCCTATCAAAAAAAAGGAAATAAACTTAGTTTGGCATGAACTGTTCTTTGCTAAAAGTTTTTTTTGTCTATTCATTCTTCAGTTTTCTTATATGGTCATAGGGCTATTCCATTCAATTGGCACTGCTTTCTTTTTCTTTCATTTTTCATTACTTCATAAAGGTCTTATATTTCTTTGTATTTCTCACACTTTGATCCCAATGCCATTCTAGTACTTCATTAGATCAGTGTACTTCAATATTTCATGGCCTGTTCATGATGAAGTCATGGTAACTCATGTGACCATGAGGATATGGCCTTTTCTAGGTACAGCTGCTGGCTCAGGCCCAATTGCCTCTTCCTCGGCAGACTTGGTGGGATGGACTTGTCTACCTGTTGGTGGTCAGGAATTTCCAAGTGTTGGTGGCTTTTGACCTAGAAGGAACTTCTGTAGAGAAGTGGCAGCCACAAAGGCAAGCACAAGTCAGGCAGAACCAATGTAGGGTCAGGACAGAGTACTGTCTGTCCAGAATTTCATTCTGGACCGTCTAAATGGAGAGTTCAGTAATGGGGTGCAGGGTGCAACTGAAGAACTACAGCGGCCAAGAACAGGGCAGTAGAGATGTCTGGGTGCAGATGGCCTAGGTAGGACTAGAGCAAGGGCCTGAGTTCAGAAAGGGCTGATATGGGATCAGTGAGACGCACGAACTCGGTCCATACCCCTCAATCCCTGGAGTTGGCAAGTCATTTTAATTACTTCCCATTTTCTCCCTCTCTGAGTGTTGTAGGCGAGAGGTAAAAGTTATCTCTTCCCTTTTGGTTAAAGGAATTCTTCCTTTAATAACTGTATTTCATGTTTATGATGTTTGAAATGGTTATATATTTTTAAAAAACAAAACCTAGATGGCCATCTAAAATAAGTTTGTCTGACTATGAATGAGTAAATCAAGTTTATGAAAAGCCAAACCCAACATGAGAGGAAATTTTTCCCAGTCTAGGCTGGGTGAGGGACAGAGTCATCAAGAGAGCATTTGTTATTAATATCAATTTTCCAGAGTGCATTAATATAAGTGCAGCTCATAAGCCAAATCTTTTCCTTTTGAACTTGGAGAGAGAGAAAGGCTTAAAAGAAAGCTGAAAAGTCATGTACTGTGGGGGGATGGTGAAGTTTTTGCCTGAAGGTGTCTTGGCACTAATTTGGCCCTGGCTGCTATTAGCAACACTTGGTGTTGACCCCTGGTACATGCATTTGTAATGTGGCCCCTTTCTCATAAGTCTTAACCCATTCGAGGCATCCTCTACCCCGACCTGGGACTGAAGGAGGCATTCAGTAACCATCCTTTTAATAATAGGTATTAAAATATTGCAAAGATTTGAAATCGAGCTAACTGGCCTATAGTTTATAGGATTCATCCTTCACTCTCTGCAGTGAGGAACTGGAGGATGTATAATGCTAGCCTATTCTTTACATTTTCTGTTCTTTCACAGGTAGTTTTCATTCTCTTACTCCATGAACGCTTGTACATTTGATATTTGCCTGCTGTTGCCTGATTCATTTTCTTAGCACCTGTCTTAACTTTATTTTAAGATATTCTCAGTGCTTCTACTTCTAAGGAAGCTTTGAATTTTACCCTTCTAAAAAAATGACTTTCCTGGAGCCTTTTCTTTGATTGTCTTTCAAGTTTGCATTTTTCCTGTTTCTTTCAAGTTTTATAGTACTGCATGTTGCTCATTCTTTAACTTTTTGGATAGTGTCCAATCCTAGGTTTGCACTGGAAAGAATGCAATTAATATTTTATTAATAAAAGGAGAACTACTTGCCAATTGTGTTGCTTTTTTAAGAAAAAATTATAAAGGACACAATGATAAAGTTAGATTTCCCAAACCCAAGTCATATATAAAATATCTAATGAAGCTGAAATATATAACTGTACATACTATCTTGAACCAAGAGTCTTAGGTTTCTGGAGATGTCATCAGCAAAGCAGAAACTCTTACAGGTTTTATCTAGCTGGAAAGGTTACACATTTTTATTATGAACTAGAGAATCATCAGCAAATATGAACATTTGTATATACAAACAAGGCCAGAAACAGAGGATTGTACATGAAACTATGATTTCTTGAATATAGCTTGTTTTTATACATATGTGTCTATATATGTATATGTAGGCATATATACACCTGTACAGAGGTTGCATTTAACTTGACAACCCAACATTACCTTACTTATCTCTGTTCCCTTCCAAACTTCCTTCTGGTTTCTTGTGTATTTTTAAAATGTTTCATTGATAACAGTTTTATTTCTTACCCTACTATTTTTTGCATCATGGTCCCTTCCTCTCCTCTCCCTTCAGTATCCTCCAAGACAAATAAAAGCCTTCTCTAATAACAAGTATAGTCAAGTAAAACCATTTTGTTTTGTATTGATCTTGTTTGAAAATGTTATTTCACATTCTGCACTGAGAGTATACTACCTTTCTACCAAGAGGTGGAGTCTAGACTTGGCACAGGGAGCCTTTGCAATGTCTTGATGGGTGTTCAACTTAACTAAAGTGCTCCTTTAGGAAGATTAATCTGATGAACATGATTATTAATTGACACTATTAATTAATACTCATTATAATCATAGCTGACATCTATATAGCAACCCTTTCTAAGTTTATAAAATGTTTTTCTCACAATAATCTTTGAGGCAAGTGGCGCAAACACCATTCTACAAATGAGGAACCTTGATCTGAGGGAGGCCATAAAAATCTCCTCACTTAGAAAGAATTTTTACGTTCTTGCAGAAGTAAGAGGTGAGGGGAGGTATCTGGTGACAACTTGACTATAGTTCCAGATGGCTGCAGTATTTTTTCTTTCATGTGGGAGTTCTAAACTCTGGACAAGTCACCTAATCCGTTTGTCTCAGTTTGCTCATCTATAAAGTACAGATCATAACAGCACCTCCCTCCCAGGGTTGTTGTGAGGATCGAATGAGAGAATAATTGTGAAATGCTTAGGATGGTGCTTGGCACACAGTAAGTTATATATAAATGTTAGCTATTATTATTATTTCACAGGTGAGGTAATTAAGTACCAGAGACTGACCTGTTAATGGTCATGTGGACAGCAACTGATTGTTTGAAGCTGTATTAGATCCCAAGTGTCTGGATTCCAATCCTAGTAATCCATCATCATTATGTCATAATTGAAGCTTATGTCCCAGCAGATGATGTAGAGAAATTCTATAGAGAATTTGCCAAAGTAATAATAGCTGACATTTACATAGTGCAAATTTGGCTGTGATGCAAGGGAAAATTTCCTAACAATTAGAGACATCTTGAAGTGGAATGAGCTGCCCAGGGAGGTGGAGGGTCTTCAAGCAAAGGCTTGATGCTACCACTTGTTGGGCATGTTATGGAAGGACTTTGTTATTCAGGACTAGGTCAGCCTTGTCCTCTGCAGTCCTTCCCAAGCTTGAGATTCACACGATTCTTCAAAAGACTCTTTGAACAGGAATATAAAACACACTCTCTTTCTCTCTCTCTATATATATGCATATATATGTATAAAATATATAAATATATATGTGCACAAATACATACACACATGTACATGTATCTTTCCTAATTTTCTGCTTCCCTTCTAATCTCTGTTGCATTGACTTTGTATAAAAACTTTTCAATTTAACATAATCAAAATTATCCATTTTGTGTTTTGTAATGCTATTTCTTGGTTGGTTATCAATTCTTCCCTTCTCTGTCTGACAGGTAAACTATTCCTTGCTCTCCACAATTGCTTAAAGTATCAGTTTTTATACCTAAATTGTGAATCCATTTTGACTTTACTTTAGTATACAGTGTAAGATATTGGTCTATGCACAGTTTCTGCCATACTATTTTCCAGTTTTCCAGAAGTTTTTGTGAAATAGTGAATTCTTAACCCAGAAGCTGGACTTAACCAAGAAGCTGGACTTTGCTATAGTCATTGACACTGTATCTTATGTACCCAACCTATTCCACTGATCCACTACTCTATTCCTTAGCTGGTACCAAGTAGTTTTGATGACTGCTACTTTATAATACAGTTTAATATGGCTAGGCTCCTTTCCCTAGCATTTCTTTCATTAATTCCTTTGATGTTCTGGACCTTTTGTTCTTCCAGATGAATTGTGTTATTTTATCCAGCTCTATAATTTTTTGGTAGTTTGATTGGTATGGCACTGAATAAGTAAATTAATTTAGGTAAAATTGTCATTTTTATCATATTAGCTTGGCCTAACCATGAGTAATTGATGTTTTTCCATTTATTTAGATCTGACTTTATTAGTGTGAAAAGTATTTTGTAATCGTGTTCATATAGATCCTGGGTTTGTCTTGGCATGAGCCCAGAATTCTTAATAAAACTCACATGAGTATGGTGTGTAAAATGACATATCACTGGATACTTTCTCAATCTGAGCCCTCAATATCCACTCTATAGTCCCTGTAAAGAAACCTCTTTATATTTAATTTATTAGTATGTAAACTTGTGTCAGTCTGTCCATCCATTCATATAGACAGCCAAGTATCTCGTAAGAACAGCTAATTTGAGTGAAGCTACAGGGTCGTAATGGAAGGTGAAAGGAATTTATATAGAGATACAAAAATTTCAGGGAATTCTCTTCTCATGGGAACTAACTATGACTATTGGTTTGACTCACAAAAGAGCTAAAATAACTCTGAGATTATAGAACAGGCTCCCCGAAAGGCCTATCAACATTCTCATGTGCAGAAGAGGGAAAATAGAGGCATCAGTTTGCTGGAAAACCAGGATACGGAAACAGCAATTCAGTGGAGAAGTAGTAAAGGGCAAAGCACTGCAGAGGCAGCAACCCAGCCACGGACTTCAGCAGCTCACTGGAGAATGCACCCCAGCAGGTGACAGCAGGAGACATTTAGATGATAGCACAGTGCCTGACAAATCATAGGTGCTTAATCAATGTTTATTTCCTTCTTCTCTTCCTTCCTTCCAGTTCAAGCTCTCCTACTCTATAACCTTGGGACTTTTGGGACCCCCGCTACTGCCCGTAGCAAAGAAGAAAATACTCTCAATAAAACAGCAATAACAAAAATGTTTATATAATGTTTAAAGTTGATAAAGTGTTTCACAGACATCTCATTTTGTTCATCGAACCCTCTGCCATAGTGCTTGGTGTGGTACTTAAAGAAAAAGCAACAAAAAATTCTTCTGGTTTGCTTATCATCTTTTGCTGCACAATTAAGGAAGTGAGCACACATTGCCATGCAGAACACCTGGGCCTGGTCTCAACTTTACTATTAACTGTGTGTCCTTGGGTAAATAACCTGTGGGGAACTCAGTTTGCTCATCTGTAAAGAGCAGGGAATGATCTCTATGTTTCTTCTCTTTCTAAAATATTAATTTAGTTACAGTAAAACATGGAAGGGCTATTCTAGTCTACCTTGAAAAAGAGAACAAAACAGGATGACATTTACCTTATCCTTCCTCTTATTTCCTACTTCCTCTTATCAGTAACCACTGGTCTCTCTCACATATGTACTTCAAATAAAGGGAGGAGGACTTAATAAAATTGGGAAATGGCCCATTTTTGATGCTCAGTCATCCATCCACTTTAACACCCCTACACCACCTCAGTACTCCATCCTATGGGCCATCCCAAGAAATGTGGTAATAGCAACAAGCCAGGTAGGAAGCAGGAAACCTGTGTTGTAGCCCTAATTATGCCATTAACTACCTATGCAACCTTGGACAAGGCAAGGAAATCTGTGGGTCTTTTTTTTTTTACTTGGGTAGTAGCCATTGCCAAGAAGGAAAGTCCCTGAATAGGGAAGATTCTAAAACCATGACAGGAAGTGATGAAGGCATAGCTGCCTTCTAAGGCCATGTCATCAGCATACCAAGCATATGAGATTCTCAGATTTACCTTTCTTGGTGAGTCTTAAAGAGCAAGTGCAGATATACACTATATATAGCACAAAGGGGAAATAATCAACAGAGGGCCCCCCTTCATTCTCTTCTTTTCTTTATAGCTACGAGTGAGGAAGTTCTGCTTTGAGTGGCTCCTCACAGTGAGGTGGGAGAAAGGATGCTGCCCTATATTTACTGAGGCATGGTGGTTGTGGGCACATGAGCATCTCCACCACTTTGGATTTGTTCTTTCTGATCTGAGTTAAACAAATATCTCAAGATGGTAGTGGGCAGGAAGTCATCTGGTCACCTTGGAAAGCTCTGGAAGTCTGCAGCTATGGTGGTGGTAGCAGTATCAACAGGCATGGTGGTGGCTGATTGCAGAATTGTCTGAACTGGGAGTAGCGAGACACCCCAAGGACTGACAGATTCAGGAAGGATGACTCATTGAGGTAGAGAATTGTGGGCTCTAATCTTAAGAAAGGCCTAGGTCCTGGGCGCCTGGCTGAATAACCCATCTTGCCAAGAGGAACGTTCACCTAAGTAGGCCTTCAGGAGGACTCCAAGAAGGGAGAAAAGGACTTCAGGGTAAAGAGTTGGGAGATGCTCCTTTGCCATATGTGTTCTCTCTTCCTCTTCCTCACTCCAGTTTTACTGTGAGGTTGAGCCCACCCTCTCATGGACATTCTCTACGTGGGAGATTGCTCTCTGGACTTTGGGGGGTACGGAGTATGTTTTGTACCAACCATTCTTATTACACTATCTTGGTCTTTTCTAAAAACTAATGGAGGCTGCTACTGGCTGACTATTGATAGGGAGCATACTGGTGGGGACTCTGGAAATATCATGTAAAGAGGATACATAGCACTGGATTATCCCTGGAACCCAAGGCAGCAATTATCTAGCTGAGAACCCAATCTGCCAAGGTGACTGTAGATTTGGGGGAGTGGCCCCAGAGGGAATGCTTTATCAGCAGTGGGAGAACTGAGGTGGGTAACAAGGGAGAGAATATCATCTTAGAGCTAAAGAATGAAATATCCAGCACTTTTTCACAGCACAAGAACTGGTCAATTTAGTCAAACTATTTAAAAAAATCAAACTATTGTAGAAAAGAATCACCAAACTGATACATTTGTGTTCATTAGTATTAACCAAATAAATCTATATTATTAATTATTGTTTTATTAACTAATACCAGATGCTAGGAGTTAGGTCTGGCAGGCAGAAACTTAATCCCTCCCATTACTCAAAGTTACATTGGGAAGGTGACTTTTCAGAATTCTTGCTTTCCTTTGAGGCTCAGAAGCCACCTCCTCTATTGAGACTTCCCTAGACTCTCCAATCCCTTCATCAGCCCTGCTGTGGGTGCTAGGAGAGTTATAACTACCTGAGCGGCTAACGTCTATCAAAAGGGGGAGAGGTTAGAATCTTGCACAGGGCAGGAAAACAGATGATTGGGAGAACATTCAAGGATAAGGGAAAGTGTACTATTGGAAACAAGGATTGTCGATTGCAGGGAGCTTGGCTGACCACACACTGGTTGGGCCATGTACCTCCTTTTGGAGATCCCTGTTCTAAAGTTCTTCTTTGTGAATGACATTATAATGATTTCATCAAGCCCTACAATACTGCAGAGCGTTTCCACTAATATCCAGGATCATCTGTAAATGATCAAAGCAAACGCATCAGTTTCCAATATTTCAGAACACCTAATAAGTTAGTCTGTCAATAAGCATACTTTGGATAGTTTTTCAGATGAATTATGGGTGATCCTATCCATCTTCTCAGGGAAGAGACCTTCTTAATTGTCCCTTTAAAATCACTTTGTAATTACTTTTATAACATTTGAATGCTGGGAGGGGTAGCCTGAAGACCCACAATGCAATGACTTCTGAATGGCTGAGAGACCTGAGCCCATGACATTGCACATCGCATACAGGAAGGAGATGTGAACTACTGATTTGTGCAGTGACTTTAGATTCAGAGGAGAGAGAAACGGAGTTGAGTCCCTGCTCTCAAGGAGGTTACATTCATCCATAGGGAAGAATGTAATGGATATTTGCATTTACAGCTGGGTAGAAATCTTAACTGCTAGGATAATTAACTTATTTGTCTTACCCAATCTTCTCCATGATAGCCTGTTAGGTGGGCTAGAAGGCAAATGAAAACATTGGCACTGAAAAGATGTTGTGGGTATGAGTTTATTAACTATTGTAGCTATCTGACATGAAACAATTACTTACAGTGCTTAAGAATGAGATGCAGTTAGTCATAGCCTGGCTTTTCTGTCAGATGACAGAAATGAAAAATCTGATGACATTAAACAAAATCTGCTATGTAGCTTTCAGGTATGTGCATTTTGTTTTTCTTTTTAACATGGAGCTCTACCTTTGAGGTAAGCTAAGGAGAAATGTGGCAATGGTTTACAGAGAACAGGAAATTTGATTCTGAAGCAATCTGTTTAGATCTGCTATGTGCAAATCCAAACACTGATATTTCTTAGTCTTTCAATCTAGATTGTTGGGAATTGGAGTGCTAATCTTCCTGGGTCAACACTAGTATCATCTGGTAGCCCCAAGAAATCTAAAAGATGAATCCTCAAGTTCAGTACTGGGGAAAAAGAGTCTGTTCCCTTCTCTGTCCTGAGGGTTATTTTCCTCACTCTAATAAGCACACTTCCTTGAAAGAAAGCAAAATATGGTGCAGCTGGGCCTGTGCAGTGATGGACATGATATTCCTTTAGCTCTGGTTAATGATTTGCACCTGCAAAGCATGTTTTATTAATGGAGGGAGGTGAATGCATTTTACACCCAATAATAAAGTTTAAGATTAACTGAAACAAACACAATGAGACCAGCGTGCTAAATAATATCACAATAGAAACTGTGCATTAATCTTCCAAAGCTGACGTCCAAAATGAGCACTGAGAAAGGGGCTTAAACTCATCTGAACTGAATAGCAGTACTATGCCCCTAAAGTGAAATACCGTACATAGGGTAGCGCCTGAAAGAGTTGTTCAGTCAAAAACCAAACAATGAAAAGGAGAAAGAGCCTTGTAACTTTAGACATCCCAATCACAAACGTGTGAAAATGAATTGAAATTGTTTTAATTGGGCCATTCGCATTATACAGTAGGCAGCTTGTTTGTAGTAGTTTGCATGATGTCTCCCCTTTTAGTTTGTAAGCTGAGTGCAGGGCTGTTTCTAGCCTTTCTTTGCATCTTCAGTGCTTAGCACGGCGCCTGGCACACTGTGGGTGCTTAATAAATGCTTCTTGTCTCCAAAGGGAGGCTAGCAGCGCCTTACCTCCAGGATGATCTCGGCTTTAACCTGCCTACATCACCTGTATGTACATAGCTGTTTGCACGGGAGCAGGGGCTGTCTGGCCTGTTTTTACATCCTCAGTGCTTAGAACTGCACCTGGTACACAGTAAGCGCTTAATAAATGCTTCTTGCCTTGGTCTGGTAATCAGGCCACTGCAGCCACTTTAACCCGACATTTAATGGGATTAAAGGGTGGACGGAGGCTGAGGGGGCCGGGCAGACGGGGGCTGCGCATCGACTTTCCCGAACGGTTTAGGATTCGGTCCGCTCACGGGGTGTGCGTAAGTTGAGGGGAGCTCCGTCAGGTAAGCCGACCCTTCCCGCAGCCCATCGCAGCTGCGGCAGCATCTCTCGGACCTGACCCATCTGTGGCCATCAGGGAGGCCGGGGAGCCGTTCTCCTCCACGGCCCTTCCGCCCCAGGCTCGCCTCGGCAGGGACTGCGGTAAACAGTTCGCAGTAAAAATAGATGGCGGGGTGATCTCAGCTCTGCCTCTCCCCCCTCCCTCTCCAGGCGCGCGTACACCCCGCAATGCTTGCAAACAACCGGAAGGTCGGTGTGTGTGGTGGGGCGGGAGGCGGGGTCGGGCCGCCGCTCTGCCTGGCGCGCAGGCGCAGCCCCGCTCTCAGCCCGTGCGCAGGCGCGGCACCGCCCCCGGCCGAGCCACGGGGGCGTGCCCGGTTCCCGCCAGCCCCTCCACGTCAATCAGCCCTCCTTCTCCCACACTCGGCACCTTGTTGTTAATCTCCATCCGCAGCTCGCGCTGGGGTCGCCTCGTCTCTTTCCCCCGGTCTGAGGGCTCGGAACGTGGGCGGCGTGCGAGCGACAGAGAGCACCGGAAGGCGGCGGGCGCCGAGGCCGCGGCCTCAGTGAGCAGGCGAAGCCCAGCACCGCCGGGCCCAGGCCGGAGCCGCGGAGCCGAGCCCCGCGGAGCCGCCTCCGCGAGCCCCTGGAAGCGGGGCCGCCCCGCTGCGGCCTCTGCCTCGGCCCTCCCCACGGCCCGGCCCGGCCCGGCCCGGCCACCCCGCGCCCCCCCCGGCCGGTGCCTGTCCCCGCCGGCGGGCTGCCTGCATGTCTTGGCTGCCCTCAGCCCCGCCGCCCCCGCCGTCCCCGCCGCCACCGCCGCGCCGCCTCCCCCGCTTGCCCCGCCGCCGCCGCCGCTGCCGCCGCCCGGAGCCCGGCGCGCTGAATGCAGGTGAGGCGAGGGCGAGGGCGGGGGAGGGGAGCGGGGCGGGGAGCGCGCGCTCCCGCCCTTCCGTGGCCGGCGCGGGGCTTGGCGCTCCTGGCAGCCAGGGAGGAGGGCGTGAGGTACGACGGGGCCGCGGGGGGCGGGGGAGGGGGAGGTGTGCGGTGTGCGTGCGTGTGTGCGCGGGGGGAGGGGCCGTTTCCCGCGGACCGGCGGGGGAGTGTACGTGTGGGAGGCTCCTCGAGTGTGCGTGGGTGTGTAATGTAGGCGGTGGCCTACTGTCTATTTACACCCCCTGCCCCCGCGTGCGTGCGTGCGGATGTGTGTGGCGCGCGGATGCGCAGGTATCTTCAGCCTGAGGTGCGGACTGCGTCCGTCGTGGTCCCCGTGCGCGCGTGTCAGCGGCCCACGCGCGCCGTGTCCGGACTCCCTCCGCGTCTTGGGGAGTGGGCCGGACCCTGCCGGCAGCGAGGCCCAACCGCCCGCGGGGACGCGGCCCTGGGGTGGGGGCGCCCGGGGCAGACCCCCTGCCCCCAGCTGGGGGGGGCGGTGAAAGGGAGCGGAAAAGCGGGTCCAGTCCCCCATGGACTGCGTGGGGGCGCGGGAGGTGGGTCCGCTCGGGTGGGGGTGCTCCGTGAAGGCCCCGGTGTGGATGCTCAGGAGCCGCCGGCTCCTTCTTCCCTGGCCGGGCTCGGGGGGCGGAGCTGAGGCTGCGGGGGGGTTGGCCCGCACCGACCCTGGGTGATGGAGCTGCTGCCCGAAGGCAGAATATCATAATAGACTTCATATCATAATAGAAGTGTTTTGGGTCTTTAAAGACCCACTCGCGTCCCTGCCTCGCACCTTCCCTGGTGGCTGCCTTTGGCTCCTCGGGGGGAAAGCATTTTTCTAATGACCCGACCTCGGTTTCCCAGATCTGCGGGCAGTTTATCTCCGATGAGCAGAGATCGCACCCCCAGCCTGGCTTTAAAAGTCCTGTGCTCTCTAGAAGGACAGGGAGGGAATCTATTTACTACCGGAGACACCGGGATTGTTCTGAGCCCTGAACTTGTGGACGAAACCGCGTTATTGGGACGGATAGCGAAACGCTTCTGTTAGTGATTTCAGCGTGTGTGGCTCCAGGTTACAAAACCAGGATAGAAGAGCTGTATTCTTAAAAGTCTACCCCCAAAACGGCCTTCTTAACATTTGCTGGTTATATTTATTGAGTCAGGTTGTCTTTATGGGGGGAGGGAGGGAGATATACATTTATATATATAGCACGTACTATATGCCCAGCGCTTTACAGATGCACTCTCATTTGAACCTCCCGATAACCCTTCAAATAGTTGCTGGTATTGTCTTGATTTTACAGTTAAGGTAGTGAGAGGTTAGGGCACTTACCTGGACACGGCCTCCAGCCTCTCTTCCATTATATTATATCGTGTAATGTCAATATTAGTATTAGAGCCTGTTGCATACTAAGTGTTAAAACTTTATATCCGTTTTAATTTATTTGGTTGTGAAGCGGTAGAAATTTTGGGGGGAAACCCCTGGTGTATTGATTGAGTTGTGAAGCAATATGTGAATTAGCATTTATTTTTCTGTGATTTTAACTTTTTTAGAAGGTCTAGTGTAAAGTCTTTAAGTACGGTTTTAGTCTATTGTAACAGTTTTTTCCTGACGAACAACAAAAGTCTGTTTTAAAGATTTATGTATTTTTGGAGCCCTGTTTCTTGGTTTGGTTATTTTTACAATTTTTTTGTGAAGAAGTTGATTTTAACCAGGACTCAGGGGTTCTTGAAACTCTTTCAGGAGGTCCATGATGTCAAAACTTTTCACTGCAATACTGAGGTGTTTATCAATACGTACAACTCGCGTAAACAATAGTTCTTTGTGGGGAAGTTCCTTAATATTTAAGAGAGTAAAGAGGTCTTAGGACCAAAACATTGGAAAACTGCTGCCCTTAAGGTATAGGGACAGAACCTGTGATTTTACCTATGTTGAAAACTCCCAGGTGAAGAAATTCCCTCCTACCAATGCAGATCAGGTGCCTTACCTGCAGCTTACTCTTAGAGCCACAATTGTCTGTCGCTGGGAGAGCTTTAAGTGACTTCTGGGTCGCCTCTAGTTTGTCAGAGGTTGAACTAAGACCAGATCTTCCACTATATAGTGCTGCCTGATTAAAATTTTAAATAATTTATTTTTACATACCCATAATGTACTGGCACCAAGGAAATAGTGTAGGTGATTCCATTATTTCACTTTCACAGTCATTGAGTCAGAAAATCCTTGAAGATTTTGGTTTGTATGAAAATATACTATCATTCAGTTAGGAGAGGCATAGGTGGTGAGGGGTTAGAGTATTGGGCCTAGAATCAGAAGACCCGAGTTCAAATGTGGCCCCAGACACTAGCTGTGTGACCTTGGCCTAGGTCTCTTAACCTCTCTGCCTCAGTTTCCTCATTGTAGAATGGGGATAACAGCAGGGTAGTTGGAAGGAGCTGCAAAGTGGCAAAGTGTGGATAGAGTATCCTGGGCCTGGAGTAGGAAGACTCATTTAGCTGTGTGACTAGCAAGTCACTTAACCCTGTTTGCCTCAGTTTCCTCGTTTGTAAAATGTACTGGAGAAGGAAATGGCAAACCACTACAAACTTTCCACAAGAAAACCCTAAATGCGGTCACGAAGTACATGACTGAAAAACAACTGTACAACACCAAAAGTTGAGATGGAAGTGTGATAATATTCGCAAAAAGTGCTTAGCATGCACAGTACCTGGCACGTGGTAGGTAACTAATAGATGCTTACTCCTTTTCCCTTTCCTGCTCCCCTTTACCTACCTAATCAGCAGTGCTAAAAAGTGACTTGTCCCTTTTGGTTATGTGTACCCTAAGAAATGGTATGGACGTGAATAGTTTATAAATTGTTAGAAGAGCTGAGTTGAATTAGCTGAATTTCAATGGAGGGGAAATGTAAAGAGATTATTGTGGAAGTTTGGAATTGCCAATGATTTTCAAAACAAGGCTAGACCTTAGTAACATTAACATTGAAGGGGCAGCTAGGTGGTGCAGTGAGTAGAGCACCAGCCCTGGAGTCAGGAAGACCTGAGTTCAAGTGTGGCCTCAGACACTTGACATACGACACACTAGCTGTGTGATCTTGGGCAAGTCACTTAGCCCCAACTGCCCTGCCTTCCCCCTCAAAAAAATATTAAAAAAAAATTAACATTGATATTTTTGTCAATCCAGGAAACCATTGAGGTTTCAACTTGTCATTTATGTGTGCACATTGTGACGAGGACTAGAACAGCTTTGTTCGTTACAAAATGCAACAGGCTTCTGTTAGGGACAGAACCTAATTTTTAAAAAATTAACTGGTATACAGGAGATTCTGAATTGAGAATCCTTACTCAAAACCATTAGTGACAAAGGTATAACAATCATTAAAGGAACATAATTTTTTGATCTTAGAATTAATTTTTGATAAGACAAGTCTTTATTAAATAAGCTATTTCAGTTACGTTCTGTAAATGCTTATTTTCCCCCTTACATTTTTGGGTAGCATATTTCATTGTAGTTGCTGTAAATCTAGAAGACAAAAATATTTAAATTTTGGGAAAGGGAAATTCACTACACTTATGATGTTAGTGTTACTGAAGAACCCTGCGGCAACACAAAAAACAGCTATCTATGAGAAAAATGTCTTATAAATGTTTTATAATGCTAATGTGGACATCAGACACTTTTGTTAGAAATTGGCCAGGTGGTGGAGTCCCTCCAAAAACTCTAGCTCTAGTTCTGAATCTTGCCAGTGAACCAGCTGGGTCACCTAAGGCAATCATTTAATCTCTCTGAGCTTTCCTTTTCCTAGAAAATGGGTGTCTGCTCTTCCCTACCTCAAAGGGTTGTTGTAAGGATCAAATGGAGTCCTAAAAATCAGCAGTTCAGCATGATGGGGTGGGGTCCCCCAAATACCATACAAGGGGGTCTGAGGTCAAAATGATTTTTCATGATAGTACTAAAATCTTCTAATTTGGAATATATGTAACCCATATAAAAGCCCTCTCAGTATTTAAGAGGGTAAAGTGATTTCTGAGACCAAAAAGTTTGAGAAATGCTGATCTAGTCTAACCACTTTATTTTGTTGATGATGAAACTGGTCCAGAGAAGGTAAGTAACCAGGGTTCCAGTAAGAGTGAGATTTGCATTTTCTCTGACTTCAAATCTTATTTTTCCCCTATTTCTTTTTTTTTTTTTGAAGATAATGACCTATATTTGAAAAAAGAAACAAACAACCAAATATTTAGTACTAGTCTTAATTATTTCATTTAGAAATGTTTTTCTGTGGAATTTTGATCAGCAAAGAATGAATTTCTTTAGTTCTGAGAGTTTTCAAAGACAAATGGAGTGAAGCTCTTCCTTAGACATGTTTGTTATACAGAATTTTCAGTTATATGTACTGTAGGCTGTTTATTTTCTTGTAATGGAACCTAGGTAAGAATATTTTTTTGCAGTTTCCTGGACCCTGTTATTATTTAAGACTTTGAATTAAGAAAATTTGGAGTTTCAAATGTTAAGGATCAGGAGTTTTTTCCAGAGATCCAAAAGCTTAAATTTTTTTTCTTGCAACACAGCATGAATCTTTGAGTCCAGTGTAAGCCTCTCATTTTGGGTTGACCTTTTCACCTGTTGCTGTTTGCTGTTGCTGTTACCATTCTAAAATAGTAGCCTGTGGGCCTCATGCTAGAAAGGATCATTTTTTAAAAAAGATCAGATAAAATATAACAAACACTACTTTGACTTCTGTCTCTAGTCTCTCTCACTCTCTCCTTCTCCTCCTCCTCATTTACCAGATACTATTATATATAGGACTCTGGGATGGAAGACTAGGAGATGGTTAAAGTCTCGATAATAGTAATACAGTGGTGACAGTACAGTTAGAAAAGGGGGAATGGATGAGAGAGAATTGAATCAATTGGAATCTAGAACTTGATTGGATTTGCCCGGGATCACACAGCCTGATCCCAAGGCCAGTGTTTTCTTTTTTCATTTTTACCATACTAGCTTGTGTCTAGAGTATTTCTGTTGGATGGAACATATACATGCACATGGTATGGTAGTAAGAGTATAGACTAAGATAAACCCTAATTTTTCCAAGCATAGCTCAGGGTGCCGTGTTCCTCCTTACTACTGTCTTTTCCTTGTGAATTTACTTTGTATAATTTTGTGTATACTTTGTATTTGTGTGCATGTCGTATTTCCCTTTCCCCTAGTAGAATGTAAACTCTGAGGACAGACTGGTAGAGTCAGAGGACCTGAGTTCTTTTACCAGTCAGTAAGCATTTTTTAAAATGCCTCCTATGTGGGCAGCTAGGTGGTGCAGTGAATAGAGCACGGGCCCTGGAGTCAGGAGGACCTGAGTTCAAATGTGGCCTCAGACACTTGACACGTACTAGCTGTGTGATCTTGTGCAAGTCACTTAACCCCAATTGCCCTGCCAAAAAGCCAAAAAAAAAATGCCTCCTATGTGCTGGACACTGTGCCAAGTGCAGGAGAATTCAAAGAAAGTTGGAAGACAGTCCCTGCTGTCAAGGAGCTCACAAACTAAGGAAGCAGACAAACATACAAACAAGCGATATACAGGATAAATACAAGATAATGAAAGGGGAGGCACTGGAGGTGAGAGGAGTTGGTAGAAGCTTCCTGTAGAAGGTACCTTTTTAGCTTCGACTTGAAGGAAGCCAGGGAAGCAGGGAGGTGGAGATGAGGAGGGGGAGCACTCTGGCTGTGGGAGACAGCCAGGGAAAATTTCTGCAGCCAAGACTTAGTGTCTTAGTGTTAGGGTGACCTTTGACTTAGGAAAATTACTTTGGTGGCAAATCAAGGATGGCCTGGAGTAGGCCAGGCAGACCAAGCAGCCAAAGGTTGCAGTAGTCCATGTGTGAAGAGACGGGTCTGCACCAGAGTGGTGGCATCATCAGAACAGAAGGTGGCATATTGCAGAGATGCTGCAAAGGTGAAATCCATAGGTCTCAAAACCAGATCAGATGGGGTGGGGGCGAAGAGGATGAGAGAGAATGAGATATTGAGGATGACACTTAGGTTGTGAACCTGAGTGACTGGAAGAATGGTAGTGCTCTCTACCGTAATAGGGAAGTTTGGAAGGGGGAACGATACCAGTTTCAGTTTTGGACGTATTTACAGGGCATCCACTTGGAAATAAGCTATAGGTGGTGGGAGATGTGAGCCTGTGGGTCAGGAATGATGCTTCATAGATCTGTGAATTCTCAGCATTAATACTTGTGAATCCATGGAAACCAGTGAGATGCCAAATGAAGGCCTGGAACAAAAACATTAGTAGGCCTAAGTGTAACTTGTACAGGGAGACTTGTACAGGAGAGATTAATATCCCCCAAAAAAGGGAATATGAAGAACAGCTAGGTGGCACAGTGGAGCACCAGGCCTGAAGTCAGGAAGACTTGTCTTTTTGAGTTCAAATCTGGCCTGAGACACTTCCTAGCTGTGTGACCCTGGGCAAGTCACTAAACCCTGCTTACGTCAGTTTGCTCATCTGTAAATTGAACTGGAGAAGGAAATGGCAAGCCACTCCAGTATCTTTGCCAGGAAAATGTGGAATGGGGACACAGAGTCCGACACCACCGAAAAACAACAGAAACTAGAAGAGGGTGATTTGACGATGTCAAAGGCTGCAGAGAGGACAAGAAGGAAGGATGAGGATTGAGAAAAGGCAGTGTATTTGGCATTTATTACCTTTAACTCTTCTCAGCCTCCATTTCCTTAACTGTAAAATTAGAAATTGGCCAAATGGTGGGTTCTCTTTGAAGCTCTGAATCTAAGGTTCTGTGATTTTTCATTTTCCTGCCTTTGAATCTGTGGCTCCTAGTACAATGTCATGCACACATAGGCATTTAATAGGTGTTTGTTCAGTTGAAATTGTTGGAGAGGAAGATTGGTATTATCTGACAACTGTTTTTAATTGTCAAGTTCAGTGACCTTTAATTAGGAAGTATAGAAGGTGAGAAAATAAAACACATGGGAGGTAATAAGCTCAAAGTAACATAAGCTACTTACATAAATGCAGAGAAGAAAATGTAAAGGAGTGAGTAGAGTGGGGATTGGGTTAGGCAAGGAAGACCTTAAAAAGATGAGCCTTTTAAGTCATGGTCATGGGGTAGAGGTGAGGGCAGGAGGAAACATGTGATGCGTGGATGACAAAAATTAGCTTGTTGCTGTAGAGGGCTAGATTATGGAGTAATTTAGGATGGTGAGCAGGAAAACCTTTGCTGATGAATTCGATCAAACAAGATGTTTTAGCTTCTTATGCTGGGAAAATCAGTGAAAATGATCATTGAGGAGCATCTGATTATAGATGAACAAGACAAGCAACTAACTAGCTGTTAAAGGAGTCCAGGTGAGGAGAGGTTGGGCCCAAGAAATTATGTTCTTAGTCTTTAAAAAAAAATTAAATATCTTACCCAACTAATCTATTCAATGCCATCCCAGTTAAATTACTAAAACATTTTCTGAGTTAGAAAAAATCATAACAAAGTTCATTTGGAAGAACAAAAGGAAAAGAATTTTCAAAGAAACTGGGAGATTGAGCAGTATTGTAAAAAGGATAATATCAATTATTTTAAATTAAAAATTTCTTGTAAAACCAGTATAGCAAAGAATAGAAGGAATGCAGAAAATTTGGAAAAAAACTTTCATGGACAAATCTCTCAGATAGGTTGTGAATATGCTGAAATACTGCTGTGATATAGGAAATGATGAGCTGGTGGATTTAGAAAACCATGGAAACACTGGAATCTGTGAAGGAAGATGCTGTCTACCTTCAGAGAAACATGACAAATGGAAATAATGCATTGTATGGCCTTACATATATGGGTATGAGTATATGTGTATTAGATATCTGTGTATGTATCTATCCATTTTCAATTGTAGCAAAATCTTGGTGGGGAGAAGGAGGGGGAGGGAAAAATAAAGCACACAGCAGAGAAAAAAATTTACAGGAAGCAAAGAAAGGCTGGGTAACTTTGAAAACAACGTAGTATTATTATAGGTTTTTTTAAATGGAAATTTATTGTTTTATATTGTTCTGCTGAGTACATGGAAATGCCCATTTTTTGGTTTTGTATTTAAGTTTAAAATGAATAAAAATTTACAATAACAACAAATTCCTCCCCTTACCCTCCTTTTTAAAGCCCCAGTCATTTTCTGATAAGTAGCTAGGTGGCCTTAGACCATTGTACTTTTTTTTTCCTTTTTAAAATAGTTGTTTTATTTATTTATATTTAATTATTTCAAAATATTTGTATTTATTTTGTTAAATATTTCTCAATTACATTTTAAAATTTTTTTAAATTTTTTTTTTATTTTTAGTTTACCACACACGGTTCTACATAATTTTGAGTTCCAGATTTTCTTCCCTCTCTCCCCCCTCCCTCCCCAAGATGGCGTGGAATCTCATATAACTACCATGTATAACTTCGCATTGAATTAATTTATACACTAGTCAAGTTGTGGAGAATTATGACCAATGGAATGAATCATGAGAAAGAAGAAACAGAACCAAAAAAAAAACCCCAAAAACAAAAACAGAAGAAAAAAGGCGAGCATGTAGTGTGCCTCAACCTGCATTCAAACTTCACAGCTCTTTCTCTGGATGAAGATAGCATTTCTCCATCGTGAGTCCCCTGGAGTTGTCCTTGCACCTTGCGTTGCTGAGAAGAGCGAAGTCTGTCAGGGTTGGTCCTCACGGAATCCATATATCTGTGGTTGTGTACAGTGTTCTCCTGGCTCTGCTCCGCTCACTCAGCATTATGTCATGTAGGTTTTTCCAGGTTGTTACGAAGTCCGTATCATCCCCATTTCTTAGGCACAATAGTATTCCATTAACTTCATATACCACAGCTTGTTCAGCCATTCCCCAATTGCTGGGTATCCCTTTGATTTCCAATTCTTGGCTACCACAAAGAGAGCTGCTATAAATATCTTTGTACATATGGGTCCCTTTCCCTAGACCATTATACTTTGAAACAAGAAAACCAGAGTTTAAATTTCTTAGTTACTAGCCCACCATGACCCTGGGCAAGTCCTGTATGTTCTCAGAGCTTCAGTTTCTTCATCCCATAAAGGAGGGATAATAATAATAGCACCTCACAGTAGATTTTGAGAATTAAATGACATAAACGTGCACATCACTTTGCAAACCTTAAAAATGCTAAATTTTAGAGACTATTAATGGATGATGGGATGCCCTTCACTGAGCCCTCCATTGGAACAAAAGTAGAGAGGGAGTAAACAAATATTTAAGTGCCTGCAATATGCCAGGCAGGTGCTTTGCTGAGCACTATAGGAACATTATCTCTCTTGAGCCTCACAACAGCCAGACTGTTATTCACATTTTACAACCAGAGAAACTGAGGCAAACAGGTTCAGTGACTTGTCCAGGGTCACACTAGAGCTAGCAAGTCTCAGGGCTTATTTGAACTCAGGTTTCTTGACTCCAGACACCCCCCACCCCCATACTTAATCCACCTAACCATATAGTAGCCTCAAAAAAAAACCCGGTTGACAAAGCAACCACATTTGATAACTAACGTTCTCTACCTGTAGTGTCCCACTTTTCCGTAGATAGAGGAGGTACATTTGTATTGTGGCTTTCTACTCTCAACCAGCACTGTTTATGGCCAGTTAGAAAGTTTAGCCTTTTTAGTGTTGTTTTTGTTTACTGAGGCTGCTTTTGGTTCGTATATATCCAGTGCCTGGCTTTTTATTTCTGTAGTCACTTAGCAGATGTTTATTAATTGATAAGAGTGCTCTTTTGGTAACTGTTTTACTGTTTATCATAGCAGAGATTTAAAGATGGAAGGGACTTGGGGATATATATATATATATATATACACACACACACACACATGTATATGGGGTGGGTGCCCCCCATTTTATAGCTGAAGGTATCTTTGCATGTTTCCCAGAGTTTCCCATTCCCAGTGTTTTATTACATATGTAACTTATAATATACATGGATATGGGTGTGTGGATGCATGCACCCACAAAACCTTGTTGATGACATCTTTGAGAAATATACCTTAGAGTGGAATCATAAGGTCAAATGTAGAACACTTTAGTGACTTCATTGGAAAAATTTGAAATTTTTCAGAAAATTTGAATCAATTTGCAGATCTGCCAAAAGTGTTCTTGATTTCTTACAGCCTCTCCAGATTTTCATCTTTTAGCTTCTTTGCTGATTTGAGTGTGAGAGAAGAAATCAAAGTTTTGATTTGCATTTTTAGTGATTTGGAGAATTTTTCTGTGTGTGTGTTGATCATTCCCATGTTTTCTTCTGAAAATTCTCCATCTCCTTTGACCACTTAAATACTGGCAAAATGTTGGCTTATAGAATTCTAAAGGAAGGAACAAAACTGAAATGTTGGGGAAAATTAGTCATAGTGGGGAATTCCATATTAAGTTTAACATTAAGAATCTTTCAGGTGACTGTTTTCTCCTCAAATATCCAAAGCTGTTTTTTTTATAACTTGAGGCTACTAAAAATAAAATTTTCTTTGAATCATCCTGCTAAACAAGAAATTTAGGAAAGGAGATGCCAGTCTTTCTCCTTGTAAATTTTTGTTTGAGCCTTTAATTGTGTTTTGGAACTACACATTTAGGTTCTGAGTCTACTGAGTATTTTTTTTTTTGTTTAGTTTCTTCTCTGACCATCAGGACGGAAGCTTCAGAGGCTAAAATAAAGTTCTGATAATTTAAGAATAGACTTGTTGAAGGCAAATTTGGAAAATGGGAATGAGGTTTTTTGCATGATATTAGCTTTCATAACCTTTTAGAGTCCTGACTGCTTGAGAATTTCATTACAGATTATATTTATAAATTTGTTTGAAGGAGCTAAATCAGTTATTTAATTTGCTTAAGCTTTGCCCATCCTTCAGTAAAAAGAGAAATCTGATTGTTTTATACTATCACAATTTTTTAGTTATATGAGGTTGGCCTACATTATGGCTCTTTATTTTTCCTTTCTTAGAGAGATGGATGTTCACACTATTTTCATTTTCCCAGGCACTGTGCTGAGTTTACTTTGTCACCTCATTGCTTAAGTAGATACCATTTTATATGTTACCTTTAAAAGAAGTTAGAAATCTAAGATTAAAGACCAGTTTTGTTTATTTATATGAAAAGTGCTTGGGTCTAGTCATTTATAATCAAAGCTAATCTCATTGCATTATGACTTAATTTAGAAAATTTATACATTATCATGGGCTCACTAGAGATTTAACTCTAATAGGACCTTACCATTTACCTCTATATTTATTGTCCTGAAGGATAAGAGACACAGTGGGATAAAAAAAAGATCGAATTAAGTAACGAATTGGGTAAGCAATTATTAAGGGTAAGGCCCTATGCTAGGTCCTCTGGGAGAGTCAAAAAGTATAAAACTTCAGTGTCTATTGTATAGTTGGAAGGAGTAAGATGGTAGACTCCAATAGAAGACAGCTTTTATCACATAAATGTTAAATGAGTTTACAGTTGATTGAAGAATTGTGAGTAAGAAGAGATCACTTGTTTACAATTTGGGGTCATTCCTTCTCGGGAGAAATGAGGGATATTCAGTTGCTCCAGGGATAACTAAGCCCACTAAAAAACCCCTTGATGTAGAACAGAATTTCCTGTCTGGAAGATTTTGTGCTTCTGAGGTTGCTGGAATTGTTTCATTGCAGAGATTAGACCAAGGGAAGTTTGTCCTATTGTTTGTGGTTGGTTCCAGGGCTGTATTTTAGGAAAGACAAGGTACATGCTTGAGTTTCCATAGAACAAGATGAGTTGGAGACTGGAGGCTAGTTCTTAGATGAAGGGAATATTCAATCTGGGATGGTAGATTTAGGGCTTACCAAAGTTGTATCTTCTAGTATCTGAAAGATGATGCTGAGGGAAGTTACTGAGAGAGGTGAATTTAGGTTCTGTGTATTGAAACTTATATCTCCCCACCACCACTGTTTTCTTAAACATTGCCCTGTTATAGCTTTGGGTTGGGAGTGGGGGGAGGAACATATACTATTCTCTCCCATTAGAAAGTAATTTCCTGCAGAGACTGTCTTCCTTTTATTTGTATCCCTTGTGCTAAGCATAGCACTTAGATATGGTAAATGCTTAATAAATGATGTTTTTGTCATATATACATTCAATACCTACCCATGTATACGCTCAATATGTTCAAAATATTGCCCAAGTCCCTGTCAGGACTTTATGGAAGAGGTAGAATTTAAGTTGCATTGTGAAACACAGTAGTACAGTGTTAGTACTACTATTGCTTGCCCATCTTTCCTATTTTTTTATAATATCTGGAGCCCAAGGCATTCAATATGTTTTCAGATGTCTCTTTGATAACTAAAATATCTACATTAACCATAAATATCAATTAGCTCTGAGCCCCCAGTTTGTTAAATAGAAACTTTTTCCAATAAGCTTCCACTTATCTACATCAAAACCCCTAATTTCCTAAGCTGTACAATTTATCAGTTTAACAAACGATAAAACACATAAATAATTATATCATCAGCTGTGAGAAAGATCACAGCCAGAATCACCACTATCACTGTCACTGCTGACTTCTCAATTCTGAATACACAGGTCCAGCTCCCTGGGGATGCCACTTAAAGTCTCTTCAAAGTTCTGAGATAAGCTTTTTGTTGTTACAAAGTACTGGAAACAAAACTTGGGGGGAAAAATCCATGGAGGACTAGCTGAATAAATTGTGGCATATGAACACAATGGGATTTTATTTCACCAAAAGAAATGAGGAATATGACAAATTCTGAGAAATATGGAAAGGCTTATATGAATTGATACAGAGTGAAGTGAGCAGAACAATTTGGACTCTGTATATACAGGTCCTATCCTTTCTTCCTGACCTTTCAGATAAAAGGGCATATATATAATTTTAGTTGACCTGACCTTCTTTGGTATAGTTTTAAAATAGTTTTCCAGAACACTTGAACAAATTCTTGGCTCTTTAAATAGGTATAGTTTTAAAATAGTTTTCCAGAACACTTGAACAAATTCTTGGCTCTTTAAATAGTAAACTCAACCACCTGTCTTCCACCAAGTGCTCTAATGGTTATTATTTTTTTTGTCATCTTTGCTTAATATGATAAGTGTAAACTGGAACCTTAGAAGAGTTTTGATCTTATTTGGAACATTTCTTCACCTAAGAAGAAATGCTTGTTTATATTGATCACTAATCTATTGAGGAATGGCTCTTTTTCTTATAAATTTTTTGTGTATCTGGGATATTAGACCCTTGTTTAGATGCTTGTTGAAGATTTTTTCCAAATGGTTTCCCTTGTGATTGTAACTGAATTTAACTTTCTTGTGCAGAAGCTTTTAAATTGTAATTTAAATAGTTCATCTTCTCATTTCTGATCATTTTTTAATCCCCTATTTAGGTATGGGTAGGTCCCTCTACCCATAGTTGCAAAAGGCGGTGCTTTCTTCAGTTCTTTTACTTTTTAAGTGCTGAACACTTAACTCATTTGATCCTTACTACAACCGTATGAGATGAGTGCTATTTTCCTTTTACAGTAGAAGAAGCCAAGGCAATCAGAGGTTAAGTGATTGCCCAGTTCACACAGCTAGAAAGTATTTAAGACAACAAATGTTTTTTGATTAAAGTGTCTTAGTCCAAATTTGGATTTAGATTTACTAATTTCAGGCCCAGATCTCTACTTCATCGCTAGCTAGCTAGCTACCTTGCTACCTTTGGTGCTTATATGACACCAAGTTTTTGAGTCAAGAAATCTGTGAGTTTTTATGAGTTCATTAAAGTTTCACTTAATTTTTAGTTGACTCTGCAGAGTTCCATAGGTTAACCATTATATCATGACTAAATAGTGGTATTTTTGTTTCCTCTGGATTTCTCTTTATTTGTTTAATGCAATAGCTTGTATTTCCAAAACTATTTAGTAATAGCGGTGAGTGGGCAGTCTTTCAAACTCTAATCTTGTGGGAAAGGCCTAGTGTTTTTGCTAATTCTTGGTTTTTATCAGTAGAGATTACTGTTTTGAGGAAAGTTTGCTAGTGTTTTTTATTTTAGAGACATTGTCCCTATCTCAGTCCAGGTTGGAAGTACAGGAGCCACCTATAGGCCCTATTCCAGTACTAATTGACACAGAGAAGTTTTGACCTCCTCTTTCAGCATTGCACCAATTCAGCTCTTAAGTAGCTTGGTGGCCTTCTTCTCAGAGGGTCACCATTTTGGTGCTAGTGTACCAGTTGGCTATTTCAACTTCTAATGCCCAACTCAAGCAAAACATCAGCCTTAGTTTCACCATTAACTGGGGTCAGAAGCATGAGCTACATGCCTGATTTTTTTTTAAACATAAATGAGTATTATATATGTTTTTGTAGCCTCTTGGCTAATATTTTATTCAATATTTTTCCATTAATGTTATTAGATATTGTTCTATAGTTTTCTTTTTCTTCCTTATTGCTCTCTATGGTTTATGAACTGTATTTCAAGAATTTGGAAAGCTCTTTCTGTATTCGCAAAAATTTGGTATAAAAATTTGTTTCTGTATTGACTAGGCTTTTATTTTCACTCCTCAATTCAGTAATTTTTAATAAGATTTAATTATATGTATACTCCAAATCTCCTAGACTTAAACTTGTCAATTCCTTACTATATAATTTATTAACAACGGAAAACGTACTAAAACAAAGACATCAATAATTATTTACAGTACCCTATGAGAAAGATCACTGTCAGAATTATTTTCAACCTTCACTACTACTGTTTCTCAATTCTGAAAATCGGGCCCACCATTCAGCTGTCTCAGGATTCAAATTAAAGCCTCTTCTCAAGAATTTTCTTAATGTTTCTTTGTAATATGAGTTAAAACAGTTCTCATAGGAAAGATGTTCACTTTTTACCCACCACAGTTAAGTATCTTTAGAATGACAGTTAAACAGTCAGTTTTTCGAGATTCTGTTCCCTCTTAAAGGTGGATTAATAGTATCTGTTTCTGTGGGAAAGGCTATTGATAGAAAGATGAAGTATTTATTAAGTGCTTATTATGTGTCAAATATTGCGCTAAGCTCTAGGGATAAAAATAAAAGAGGGACTGTTCAATCTCTGTCTTCTCTAATGTGACAAGGGGAATTGGACTGATCTGGGTCATTGAAGGCAGAATGGTAGTAGCATAGAAGCCTGGAATCAAGGGATGATGTCAAATGTCAGGGTGTTTGTAGGAGTGGAATCCATGGAGTTAAATGGAGACTGAATCATGTATGGGGATGTCTGGGAAGTACTTAAGCTGGTGTTAGTTTTTTTGTTTTTTGGGGGGGGGATCTTCTATCCATTGTTTAGTTAAGGATTCCCTTCCTCCCATCGTTGGCAAACACCCCTTTGTTTTCCCTATTTAACTTGATTTCTATATGATGTAGCCTTCTTTATGTAAATGTACTATGTTTTTAGAATTTATGGTGGCATATGGTGTAAGATGATGGTCTATGCCTGCCTTTTGCCAAAATGATTTCCAGTGTCTCCAGAAATTCTTGTGAAATAGGGAGTCCTTTACCAAGTAATTTTATGTTCTGGGGTCGAATCCTACTTTCTTACTAAGTTACTGAGTTTGATTATTTCTGATTCTTATTTAGTGTGCTCCAGTGATAAACTTTTCCATTTTAACTAGTACTGAGTTACTTTTATGATTATTGCTGTATATGTAACATAGTTTGGTGTTTGGATATTTTATAGTACCACTTTATTTCTACTTGTTTTTCTCTCCCACTCCCCTTCTGAGCCTAGAATTTTCATTTTTCCAAATAAGTTTTTAACTAACTATAAAATAATTATATGGTTATTAATTAGAATAGCATAAAATCTGTAAATTAATGTTATATTGATGTTTTAATTTAGTGTAATTTATAGGTAAAAGATGCATTTGAGAAGATCCCTAAAGAAGTTATTAGTATTGGCTAATTAGTTGGAGAGAGAGGGCTTCATTTATAATAAAAATTTAAAGTAAGTGGTGTCCTGTTTCCATTTCAGAGGGTCCTGAATAAATACCGATGATGAGATAGCATTGCATTTTTTTCTCATTTCTTGGCTCTCTGCTTAAAAGTTATTCAATGGGTTGTTAAAGGAGATGTAGACTCCATTCCTTAAAACTGGGGCAACAGTTACTGTCAGCTTGGAGGCCTGAGAAGAAGCAAATGTGGCAGTTAGCTTGAGACTTTAAGGGGTTTAAGTTTACAAGAAAATCTACTCCTTTGTGGACTTGAAGTTGTTTGTTTGGTAGTTTGGTTAAGGATTGAAATACACATGGGTAGCTATATTTCACAGTTATTGTTTTATGCTTTCGAATGAACCAAAAACATCCTTTTGCTATGGACCAAACTTAGTTTATAGCTTTTTAAATTTTTTATCTTTTTATGCAATTATTATATTTTCAGCCCTATTTTTAGGAGGACAACTTTTCTGCTCAATATATAGCACATCATATTTTTGGTAGTTGAATGCTTGTGTAGAACAGTTAATGTTTCAAGGCCTAATTCATGCCTAAAAGTTAGTCAACTGAATGTGCTCAATGCTGGCCCTTGCTCTTTTTCAAATTCTTTTATAATTCAGCTTTTGGAACTCCCCAACCTTTTCCTAGATGGAGCTCCCTTTCAGATTTGGTCTCTGCTCATTTACTAAGGTTTATCTGATTTCCTTGTGTATTTTACTGAAATAGGAAAGCTTCTAGTTAGCATTTATATAACCCTTAAAGGCTTACAAAGCACTTTACATGCATTATGTCAGTTGATTCTTACAAGCCTGCGTAGAAGATGAGCCACTGAGGCTGAGAGAGGCGAAGTAATTTGCCTAGGATCACACAACTGAGGCCTTCCTGATCCCAAGTTAAACATGCTATTCATAAACTGCCCATGTATGTTTCTAGGTACAATGAATTCTGAACTCTGTAGTTCTTTCACTTGATCTCATCAGCTTCTATGGGTTCCAATTATCACCTCTGTGCTGATTCTCAAATACATTTATGCCACCCTAACCTCTTTGCTGACGACCATACTCACATATTAGACTACCCTTTGGGCATCTTGAACTGGATGTTTCCCGTAGACATCTTAAACTCATCTTTCTCCAAGAGACACTTTCTTCTTCCTAACTTCATGTTATCTTTCAAGGTACTGCCATCCTCCCAATTATCCATTCTCATAAACTAGGTATGTCCCCATCAAGTCTTTATCGTACCTCCTCCTCCCCACATATCTAATATTTTGCCAAGGGCTGTTATTTTATTTTTGTAACATCACCCCTTTGTCTCCTGCCTTAGCCATCACCCTGGTGTAGGCTCTTATCACCTAATGTTTGGACTACTGCAATGATCTGTTGCCGGGTCTGTCTGCTGCAAGTCTGTCCCCATTCCATTCTACCCTCTGTTCATCCTCACTTTCCTTTTCACTTAACTCCAATGGTTCCAGTATGTAATACAAACCCCCCCCTTTTCGAGTTCAAAGCCCTTCATAGTCTAGCTGTTTCCTCCTCCCCACCATCCCATCCTAATGTATGTTATACCCCCATGTACTATGCAGTTCAGTGACTTGCTCCATGCTGTTCCATGAACACTTCCCAACTTCGGTTTTCACTGGCTATTTCCCCTGACTGGAATGTCCTTCCTTATATCCACTTCCTGGCTTTTTTTCAAGTCCCAGATAAAATCCACCTTCTGCAGAAAGTCTTTCCTGATCCCTCTTAATTCTAGGCCTTTTCATCTGTTGATTATTTCCTATTTATTCTGTATATAGCTTGTTTGTATACAACTTCCTGCATTTTGTCCTCCTCACTAGACTGAGCTCCTTGAGGGCAGGGACTGTCTTTTTATCTTAAGCATGTAGTGATTGCTTAATAAATATTTATTGACTGACTCATTAAAACAAAGCTAGTTTACCAAAATTCATCTTATTTACAATTTATTTCATGTGTTTCTCTCTGGTCTCTTGAGCTTTTGCTGTTGGCAGTTTGATTTTAGTTTAGGCTAAAGGGAAGGAAAATATTTATGGCTATTTTAAGATTGTTTTACTTCAAAATTGGTTTTCCTCAGCATAGCATTACATGGTTAGAGGTTATCCTGGAGGTCTTTGGTATAGAAAGTCCTTTGTATTTAACATTTTTATTAATTTATTCACCAAGGAATAGAATAGTTGAGTTTGTCATGGTTGTGATCTTTTTCTTAAAGAATTACTGAAAGTGTTAGTATTCTATAATATATAGAAGAGGGACCAAGCAATATTTGGAACCTTGTTTATATGTTAAATATTGTTAAAATTCATTCTTAGATTTCTACACGTGTGTGATATTTCTGCTCCCTTAAGCAAAGTATAAGCTTTTTATTCTCCAGATTATAAAGCAGATTATATATACAGCGAAGTTTTGAAGTTTAAAGGGGAGAAAAAGGATTTAGGATGGTTATGGGAAATGGTTTCCCCCCCTTAATAGTATTTCATTTTTTTCCAATTACATGTAAAGACTGTTTTCAACATTCATCTTTGTATGATTTTGAGTTTCAAATTTTTCTCCTTCCCTCCCTTCTCTTCCCTCTCCCCAAGACAGCAAGTAATCTGATAGAGGTTATACATGCACAATCATGTTAAACATATTTCCATATTAGTCATGTTGTTTTAGAAGAATCAGAACAAAAGGCAAAAACCATGAGAAAGAACAGAACAAAAATCCAAAAACAAAGTGAAAATAGTATGCTTCAATCTGCATTCTGACTCCATCGTTCTTTCTCTGGATGTAGTTAGCATTTTTCATCAGGAGTGGAGTCTTTTGGAGTTGTCTTGAATCACTGTATTGCAGAGAAGAGCCAAGTCTGTTATAGTTGATCATCTCACAGTGTTGCTGTTACTGTGTACAATGTTCTCTTGGTCCTGCTTACTTCACTCAGCATAAGTTCATGTAAGTCTTTGCAGATTTTTCTGAGATCTGCCTGCTTATCATTTCTTATAGAATGTTAATGTAACATTCCATTACATTCTTAAACCACACATTTCCCCAGTTGATGGGCATTCCCTCAATTCCCAATTTTTTGCCATCACAAAAAGAGCTGCTATAAATATTTTTGTACGTGTGGGTCCTTTTCCCTTTTTTATGATCTCTTTGGGTTACAGACCTACTAGTGGTACACTGGATCAAAGGATATGCACAGTTTTATAGCCCTTTGGACATAGTCCCAGATTGCTCTCCAGAATGGTTGGATCAGTTCACAACTCCCCCAATAATACCTTAGTGTTCCAATTTGGGGTATATTTTTAAAAAGTAACTTAGTTTTTTTCACAGTTTAATTTTAATGCCTATTCCATTTTTTCTAGTGGATTTTTCTTTTTTACTGTTTATGAACTTTCACACTTGATGACTTTTGCTCTAAATCATCTGTGATAATTCTACAGTTGCCCTTGCAACTTGTATCAGTGAGCTTTATTTATTTACTCTCTCTTTAGTTTAGAGCAACAAAAATTTTTCATTTCTGCTTGAAAACATTTGTACTGTATGTTCTTGTTTGCTCACCATTAATACATATTACTTTCATTTGGGAGAAAAGGGGTACCATTTGTCTAAAGTTTTTTCATTTGGCTACAGTTAAGATGTTTGAGAAGGATAATTTCATAAGATTTTGAATATCTTATTAGATTATAGGCAAACATGGGAATAATTTTAACGTTCTTGCTCAAGTTTCTTCCCCTTGACCTGAGGCCTCTCTTTCTGTTGTTGGATACGCTACAATGGGGAAGAAAGAATTTATTTGAGCAGTCAGATGTGACTTTGTGATTAGTGTTTCAAGACAAGTCATGAAGATTTTTTACCTCTTTTTTCCTATAAAAGGTTTTTTTTTTTTTTTTTTACTATTAGGCATTTACCTCAAAGACATGGCTGCTTTGGGGCAGTTCCATAAAAGTTGAAGTGTAGAAAGAAAGAGAAACTGTCCTTGCAGTTTTCTGTCAGCTGGCATTGCTTGGTATAATTTCTGCTCTGAACTAGGCTTGAGTCGAACCTAGGTTCTGAACCTGTGGTAGGTGTGTATTCTCTTTTCTGTGTATTCCAATAAGTAGAGAGAAGAGAGCCTCTAGAGGCAGAGCCAGCTCTGGGAGCTTTTCTGAGTCTTCTTTAATCTTAGTGCCTTCTTGCTAAGATTTTCTACAGTTCATATATCTTGTATATATCTTGTTTGTATAAAGTAGTTGTATTCATGCCTTTCCTTCATTCCTTGTGTTATGCACGCAGTAGGCATTTACTGTAGCCTGTTGACTAGTCGGATGGATTTCCTGGAAACCCCCTCTACTAATTGCTCCCCTTAGTGATTTCTAGCCTTGCAAGGTTCCTGGCTTATCACACTACCTTTGTAATGGGCTCATAATTTTGTAGACTGTATATTTATTGGACTTAATGTGAGGAGGAAGTAAGTCCTTCCCCAACTTTTAAAGTAACTATAACCAGAGAACATATCAAGGTACAGTCCAGGTTTGATAACAGTAAAGCTCAGCTGTCCTCCGCCCTTTCCTCTGATCTCCCAAAAGCCTAAAACTTACCAGTATGGCCTCTATTTGTAAAAACAAAAGACCTAGAGATTAATGTCAAGCGCTTAAAATTTACATTCATCTAAAAATGGGGTTGGTGTAGTTGATCTCAAAGATCTCCAACTGTAAAATTTTACAATCTTCTTTTATCGTGGCAGTATCAAAGCAAAAATCTTAATGTCTTTCAAGTAAATCAAAAATTCCACCTTACTGGATATATGTGGTTTAAACTGTGAACCTGCTATACGAATTTAAGCTCTTCTCCAGCTTCAGGTATATACTCTTGTACATTTGTAAGGTCCAGAATTCCACTGGCTTGGGAACCCTGTACCTCCTTCATAACTTTGGGGTGTTCTTTTTATACCAAAGGAAGAGACCAAGTATTTTTTTTTTTATTGTGGCCTAGTAACAACCAGTTGTTTAATTTCTTAATGTTCTTTTTGGGGGGGAGGCCAATTAAGAGAATTCTTTTTTTTCCTCTGGTACCTGTCACCCATACCTTTTTGCATGTTGTAGTGGAAGGAGCACTGTGCTTAGAAGACCCAGGCCAGCCCAATTACTCTCTGATCCTCAGCGCCCTCATCTGTCAAATTGGGAATGATAATACTTCTGTGAGAAAAGCACATTGTATGTAACCTTATATTAGATTGCTTGCTGTCTTGGGGAGGGGTCAGGGAAGGGAGGGAGAAGAATTTGGAGCTCAAAGTTTTACAGGGGTGAATGTTGAGAGCTGTTCTTTACAAGTAATGAAAAAAAAACACTCTTAAAGAAAAAAAGAGAAGCACATCATAGGGGAGGTGAGCTGTTAATAAGATGCTGAAGTTCACAAACAACGTAGAGTAGGATAGACCTGAGAACTCTAGAACACAGATTCACCAAAAAGGTGTTAGTTGTAAGACACCTATCTTCAGCACTCAGAAATTGAGAATAATATCTTTGTGTTTTAAGAGTAAAATTGAAATTTATCAAGCACTAGTGAATCTTGTTTTGTTTTTCTTTAAGCCTATTTAGGAATCCTAGAAAAATGTAACTGTATTACCATCCCAAAAAGTGGGATCCCATCGATAACTACTGATCTGTAGTCCTACTTTCTTGTCTGTAGTATTTTAATGATAATCTTATGTATCAGGAACATCCCTGGTTAAGGTATTAGATGGTGAACAGGCAAGCTTTCCTAAGCGATATTCCACAGTTATACATCTTTACCATTCTCTGACTGAAATGTATAGAGAATACAAGATCCTCTTGTATTTGAGGATTTTAGAAACAACACTTGATTAGATAGAGCAGTAGTGTAGGTGGGCGAAAATTAGGCCCAGAATTAAACAAGAATTGAATGGCCTTTAGGAAATTGCAAAGTTCTTTCAGTGACCTCAAACCTCTTTGAAAAAGTTGGCTTATTTTTAATATTAAATAGTCTTCTAGTGGTAGCTAGGTAGTGTAGAAGATAGAACATTGGATTTGGACTAACCCTAACTCAACCACAACCTTAATTGTCCCAGAAGATCTGAGTTCAAACCCTGCCTCCAGCACTGAAGTACCCCTTGGTGGGGTACCTGAGGCCTGGTGGCCTTCTAGATCCTTGGGCGTGGCCCTTTGATTGAATAGGAACTTTACTCCAGGAACAAATCACCTTAATAAATGAATTTGTTTGAATCCAAATTTCAGAGAACAAATCCCCTTAATAAAAGGATTTGTTCAGTAAACAAATGGCCATGCTTGGCCTCAAGGTTTGTGGATCAGATAAGATAACCTGTTGTTATCTGCTATTATTTTTACTAGTACTATTAATATTTCTTAATGACTTAAAGTTGAGGCTTACCCCTTGGGCAGTGTAGAGGGGTATGGTGGGTGTGAGCAGCCACCAATAAGGAATTAACAAGGGGAGTGCAAAAAATTATCCTCAAAGAGAAACCATCGTGGGAAAAATGCTGGATTGTTAATGGGCTTGTGATTATCATGATGTCATGAATAAGGCTTGCAGTATGTTGAATGGTTTTCCCCTAAGGTTAAATTTTAAAAGTAAAAAAGTATTACACATGGTCCGGTATGGGTCATTGGAAGGAATACTTAAAAGCTATTACAACATTATCTTTTGGAAAATTGAATGATGGAAAAAGAACAAGTTTTTTTGTATTCTTAGTAAGCATTTAGAGTATGCCAGACAACACTGTACTAAGCTCTAGGGATCCAAGAGAAAAAAGATAGTGTTTTCAAGTAGCTCACACCAATAGAGGGGCCTATAGCACTGAAGGAACAGTCTGGAAGTTCTAAAGATACATGATATTGGGTGAATGGCAAGGGCCAGGGGTCCTTGGGGAATATGTCTTTATACAAAGAATTTTTGTGTCAATCAATGTCATTTCTAAATTTCTACTAATTATAATCAGGATGTAATCATCTGTTTTAACATTTTTCTGAGCTTATTTTAATGTAGCATGTTAATTTTTCTATGAGTAGCTGCTGTCTTGCATGCCACGTGTGTTTGCATTTATTGGTGCATAGAAACCATTTCCTAGTGCTATATTGTAGCTTGTTCATCAGCAGTGTCCTTATGATTTCTTAAGCATTAATATTCTTGTATCCTCTTTAGATTATTTCAGAAGTGATTTACTAAAATTTATGCTATATAGTATTTAGTCAAGTTTATCAATATCCAAAAGGTATTTTTTTCCAGGTTGTAAATCATGAGCTCTTGCCTCTTTTTTCCTCTTAGCTCTTTTATCAGGGTTAGTTAGAAGTGGAATTAGGGTTAGATTGGGATATTTAGCCTGGAAAAATGAAATATAAAGGAATAGAGGAATTCTCAAGATAGACTTGTTTCCTTTGCACAAGAAGGTCAACTAGTCAATAGAAGAAAAATCTTTATTCACGGTAAGGGGGAATTTTCATAGCCAAGGCAGAGTTTTGGAGATAGTAAGAACTATCTCACAGCCCTGGTTGAGTTCAGGTATGATAGCTACATTTTTAGTGATGATTGGAAAGACTGGAGAAGGGGAGGTGCTACAGGATTTGTGAAAAGCAAAGAAAGAAGGAAAGAAACTCAAGCCTGCAAAATCATAGGCTTAGTGCCTTACAGATGGCTAATAAACATTTAGGGGAAGGTAGGTAGCTGTGGTAAATGGCTTTTGATTCATTTCTGTAAAGTAGAAGGTGATATCTGCTTAGAGGGAAGGGAGGAAAGGTGATGTGTAGGTGTCTTGAGGTGATTAGAAATTGTTTGTAATAGTTGATTTGGGAGTGTGATAGTCAATCAGGGTCTAATAAACAAGTTATTGCAGTGAGGATACATCTGAGACTGGAATTAAAATATTTGAAGCAAACCCTGTGGGTACAGTTTTATGTCTTCAGAAGAATAGGAGCCAGAATAGGTGGGAGTAATCCTGGTTTGGTATGATTCAGAAAGTTCTTTGCAATCTCGAGTGTCGGGTTAAATGAAATAAATAATACTTGGTTTTAAAAAAAAAATTAACTTGTACAAGATGTTGGGAGGCATTGTTAGCTCATTGGGAGAAAAACCTAGAAGTTACAGACATCTGTAACCAGTGTGACATGGCAACCACAAAAAGTGAATACAACCTTGAATTGCATTAGAGGGGAATAGCTTATCTACAGTCATGAAAAAGTCCTCTAAATCAACAGTAATTGTTGTTCAGTCATTTGTTATGTCTGACTCTTCGTGACCCCATTTGGAGTTACCTTGATAAGGATACTGGAGTGGTTTGCCACTTCCTTCTCCAGCTCATTTCACAAATGAGGAAATTGAGGCAAAGAAGGTCAAGTGACTTGCCCAGGGTCACAGAGCTCATAAATGTGTCTGAGTCTGTATGATCCCAGGCCTAGCACTCTATCCATTGTGCCACCCTAGCTGCCCTATCACTAATAATTGGAGAAATGCAAATTAAAACAATTCTAAAGTATTCACCTCACACCAATCACAATGACTAACATGTCAGAAAAAGGAAATGACATACTTGAGAGAATGTGGAAAAATTGGGACACTAATGCATTGTTAGTGTAGTTGGTGTCCAGCTGTTTTAGAGAACAGTTTGGACCTGTGTCCAAAGGCTATAAAATTGTACGTGCCCTTTGACCCAGCAATACTACTACTAGGTTTGTATCCTAGAGAGATCAAAGAAAAAGGAAAAGGACCTATATCTACAAAAATATTTATAGCAGCTCATTTAGTGATGGCCAAGAATTAATTGAGGGGATGCCATCAATTGGGGAATGGCTGAACAAGTTGTGGTATATGATTATGATGAAATACTGTTGTTAGAAGAAATAACAAAGGGGCATGGTTTCAGAAAAAACCCCAGAAGACTTACGTGAACTGATGCAAAGCCAGGTGGGTAGAACAAGGAAAACATTGTACAATGTTCTGATTAAATGCAATAATCCCAGTTACTTCTGAAGGACTAATGCTGAAAAATGCTGTCTACTTGTAGAGAGAGAACTGATAAACTGTGAGTGCAGATTAAAATAAAATGTTTTTCACTTTGTCTTTCATCATGGCTTAATAAGGAAATCTGTTTGCGTGATTCCATATGTATAATTGCTATATTGCCTGCCCTTTCGATGGAGAGGGAAGGGGCGGACAAGAGGGAGAGACTTCTGAACTCAATTTAAAACACACTAAAAATAACCAATTTATTTAAAAAGAAAGGGAATAGCTTTTCAGAGCATGGAAATGATTAGTCCTTATGTACTCTGTACCGGTCAGACTTTTGCTCTGGTTCTAATAAATTCGGCGGTTTTCATTTAATATATTTTGAAATAGTGTCTTAGTCTTTTTTTTTTTTTAAATCATTGTTTTTAGGGAGTCCAAATAATCCTTAAATTTATCTCTCCTTGACCTGATTTCTAGTTCATTTCTTATTATATCAAATAGTTACATTTTCTCTTTTTACCTCAGCCTTTGGGTTTTGTACTAATACTTCTTGCTGTCTCATGGATGATTGATTTCTGTTTGGTCTGTTCTAGTTTTGGAGAATCTATTATTTGGGTCAGGTTGGCCACTTTCTAAATGGCTTTCTTTTCCTTCCAATTCTTCTTTTCCCCCAAGTTATCTATATAGTCCTTGTGGAAAATCCATGTTTTCCTTTGAGTCTCTCCTGGCAGTTGTTGTGAAATCATATTTTACTTCTGCTTTAAAAAAAAAACCTATTGTATCTTTTGTTTATATATGACCAAGTTTTCTCTCAGTATCTCTTCCTTTTGCAGCCTAGAGAGCCGTTTCACGTAACAAAGAATTTTTTAGAGAAAAAGAGGAAATAATTGATAGAACTGATCAATACATTGAGGAATATTGAAAATGTATGCAATGTTTTGCTTTGTAACTTTACTGTGTCTTCTCATATCTCTGGTGTCATGCTTGCTCTTTGTAGGTGTTTTTTCCTTATGTTGTAGTCATCTTTTCATGCTTCTGTATAGATCTTATTCTCTAGTTATAGCACAGTAATATTCCAAGGGAATGACTAGATTTACAATAATTTTTGATAGTGGTTGGGGTTTTATGTGGTTTATTCATCTCTCCAGCTTTAATTCCTGAAGCGTTGCGCTAGGGCTAGGCTATACCATTTGCTGTGCTGGATGGAGGTGTTCTTGGTCTTGCCCAGGCTCACTTCATTTCCTGGGGTTAGGCCCCCTGAATATTTGAATTTGAGAGTGTTGCATTACATTTTTTATATGATTCATACGTTCTTTTAGGAAATTTTACTAATGAAATATAGAATAATACTGAAAAATTTAAAAGATCTGATTCTTTTAGGAATGGAGGTCTTATAAGAAAAGACTCAGGATTGCTCATTCTAAGACACAGTGCATTTTAGCTATTTAAAAAAAAATCCAAACACAACAAAACCAGCTTGTCCAAGTGCTGTTCCCTTCTCTGTTTCCCTTTTTTCTGAATGAGGAATGCGTGAAGATAGTGCCTATTTGTAAGCTCTAAGAACTGCATTATATAGTGCCTAGCATGTGCTGGGCACTGTTAAGAGCTGTACAGATATTTAACTCCTTTGTCTTCCTAACATCCTCAGCAGGTGCTATAATTATTCCTATTTTACAGTTGAGGCAACTGAGGCAGTGAGATTAATGAACTTGCTTAAGGAAGGGTCTGAGGCCAATTTAGAACTTCTAATCCCAGGCCCAGGGCACTCTCCACACTGCACTGCCTGGTTACTCTAAAGCCCAATTCAAAATGCAGGCTTGACTTTAGACTTTTCAAGCTCTAGGAAGGAACTCTTCCAGCATTCAGATCTCTGCCCAAGTTTGCTTCTGCAAGATGCTATTGAAATAATAGCTTTGTAGAAAATTAATTTGCATGACCATTGATTTATGTTTTATGGTCTGAGCCTGCTGAGTTAGAAGTTCAATTTATCAAAGATTCTTTGATTGTTTCAGTCTCTTAAATTGCTGGCTTAGAGCAGCTTTCATGATTTAGTTATTTTAATTACATTATGTGTTGGTGAAGAAGTGTCACTGGAGGTCAAAAGTGACCTGTGTTTTAACTTTCCTTATGCTTCCATTCAAATGGGTGTGCAGAAGGGCAAGTTACTATCCCTCTCTGAAGGGTCTCAGCTTCTTTATTTGTAAGAAGAGACTGTCTGATCCACCCATCTCTGAAATTCTGTTTTATTTACTTAGGTAACTTGTTTTTCCCAATGGAATACAAAGAATTTAAATTTGTGCATGAATTTTTGTTGGGCATGGGTGTGTGTGCGAGTGCTGGTAGCAATATTGCAACTCAATCAGAGATTCTGATAATTTTAAAATTTAAATTACCCAAATTTTGCTTATCTAAGCTACATCATGTAGCCTGCTACAGATGACCTTAATTTATGGAACATCCATCCTTAAGTCCCAATGTCTACTTAATTTTTTATACTCCTAACCCCTTTTCCTCTACTCTAGTATTTGATCCCCCAGCCCTGGCTACACAGTGTTACCCCACATGTTCCGTTTCAAGTTGTGGCAGTCATAATTTTGTATTTCCCTTGTGGTATACTCTTAAAACCTGTCGTGAAGTACAGATCTTAGAGTATATAGCTGAAAAAAAAGGTTTGATAAATAAATCTAGGCTTTTTTTTTTGATCACAGCTTTCAGGTAGTCCCATAATTTTAAAATTATGTCTGCTGGATCTATTCTCCAGGTCAGTGGTTTTTCCAATGAGATATTTCACATTGTCTTCCATTTTTTTCTTTCCTTTGGTTCTGTTTTATAATATCTTGATTTCTCATAAAGTCACTAGCTTCCACTTGCTCCGATCTAATTTTTAAGGTGGTATTTTCTTCAGTGGTCTTTTGGACCTCCTTTTCCATTTGGCTAATTCTGCCTTTCAAGGCATTCTCCTCCTCATTGACTTTTTGGAGCTCTTTTGCCATTTGAGGTAGTCTATTTTTTAAGATGCTATTTTCTTCAGTATTTTTTTGGGTCTCCTTTAGCAAGTCATTGACTTGTTTTTCATGGTTTTCTTGCATCACTCTCATTTCTCTTCCCAATTTTTCCTCTACTTCTCTTACTTGCTTTTCCAAATCCTTTTTGAGCTCTTCCATGGCCTGAGACCAGTGCATGTTTTTCTTGGAGGCTTTTGATGTAGGCCCTTTGACTGGGTTGACTTCTTCTGACTGTATGTTTTGATCTTCTTTGTCATCAAAAAAAGATTTTAGCATCTGAGTCTCAGTCTGTGTCATTTTTTGCTGCCTGGCCATGCTCCCAGCCAACTAATTGACCTTTGAGGTTTTTGTCAGGGTATGACTGCTTGTAGAGAGTGCTGTTTTCAGAGCTATTTCTAGTCCACTGTCACTGCAAGCTTTGCCATAGCAGCCCTCCTCCTCCCCTAAGAACTGCCAACCAGGATTGCCACCCAGATCCAAGCAGGACAAAGTAAGCCCTGCATTCCCACTCCAATCTGCTGCTAGATTCCTCCCACTGTGTGAGCCAGGGACTCTGAAAACAGCCGCAGGAGCTTCCTGCTGCTGCTCCTGTCACCACCGTGCCACCTCTGCCATTCCCGGGGCTGGGGCCTGACCACTTTCTAACCTGATCTAGCAGTTTTCCCACTAACCTTCTCCATGGTCCTTGGTGTTTATGTTTTGAGAAGTCTGGTAACTGCCACAGCTCCGTGATTCATGGCCCTAAGCCCTGCTCCAGGCATACTCCCAGTCTGATCTGTCCTGGCGTGGCCTACCCTGGGCTGTGCTCCACTCCCAGCACCGTGCGATAGACCCTTCCCAGCGACCATCCAGGCTGTCCTGGGCTGGAGACCTGTGTCCCTCTGCTATTTCGTGGTTTCCACAGCTCTAGAATTTGTTCAGAGCCGTTTTTTACAGTTGTTTGGAGGGATTTGGAGGAGAGCCAGCTGTCATGTTGGTTCTGCCCCCTTATTTTTTTTTTAAAGGAAATTTTTTTAATTCAAGTAATATATGTACTGGGAGACTTTGTCCATTCACCTTGTGGATCTTATCAGAATGTACTAAACAAAGTAAAAGGGGAATGAGTTGGAGGTGTTTTAAGCAACCTGTGTAGTCTTAGGAGTGCCATGTTGAATTACTTTCCAAGGGTGCTGCCCTAGAATTGAAGGTTGGAAAGTTATGCATGCAGGTTGTTAGAAAGAATTTTAATTTGGATCAGTATGTGGGTGCCGGTAAAACAAGTTTTTTCCTGCCATCTTATGTCTGTATTGTTTTCTGACAAATGAGAATCAATATGTTTTACCAGGATGGAGAATGCAAATCATCTGCTTGAACTGGATAAATTATGTATGAATACTCCCGTCTAGCATAACACAGTTCACAAATTTTAGTCAACAAGAAAACTCCCTAATTCTTTGACTGCTACTATTCACTGTTTCCTCCAGACTATTCTTTATTAGAAGGTATTCTCTATTAGAAGGACTACTGGAAACTAAAAGAGAATTCAAATATAAACAGCAAGCACTATTAAATTTCCCTTAAAGCTTTGTCCATCTGCTCACAATTCCTCAGCACTCAGTTTTCACCTTGGGGTGGGGGAAGGCTACTTAATACTTAAGGCAATTTGCCATCCATGAGTGTAAATCATATCCAAGAACGCAATTTCAGAATATGAATGTGTGATGAATGTCATGGGTTAAAAACCTGACACCAGCATTTCAAGGTTAGGACTACTCTTTCTATATATTTGGAGTGAGGTTTCCAATCAATTGACTCAAATATAAAATTTGACGTTCTGGACCAGGAAATTATACCTGACGATACTGAAAAGTAACAGATGTGTTCACTGACCTACTTGGCCATGAATTTTAAGAAGCTAGGTTCTATGTAAGTAGAGACATACCAGTAAATATACTGCAAATGTTGCAGTGGTAAGCATGACATCTACCAATAATTAGTAGAAGTTAGTAAATAGTAAGGGAAAAGATCACTGGTAACTAACTTTGGTCCACAAATCATGGTAGATTTATTTCTGAAAGGTTTGAGAGACAGATAAATCAGGCATGTGTTCTAATGCCTTCTATGTCTTGATTTCAGCAGGGCATCTCAGAAAGTCTCTCATATTATCTCTGTGACAACAGTGGAGACCTGTGGGCAATAGGATATTATTTCATGGGTCCAGAAGTAGTTTAACTGTACAGCAAATAAGTTAAGTGGTGGATCAGTGGTAACCTTGAGGAATGCTCCAGGTCTCTCACATTTATTGAACATTTTCCCCTATGATTTAAATAAAGGCAGCCTCAATATGCCTTTTTTTTTTTCAAAAAAGCTTGTTAAATTGAATTTTTAAACAAATGAAACTGGAAGTGAGATTTGAGGAAGAAAAAATTTGTAAAGAGAATAAGTATCTTGGGGCAGCTAGGTGGTACAGTGAATAGAGCACCAGCCCTGGAGTCAGGGGGACCTGAGTTCAATTCCGGCCTAAGAGACTTGACACACTTAGTAGCTGGGTGACCTTGGGCAAGTCACTTAACCCCAATTGCCCTGCCTTCCCCCCCTGCAAAAAAAACAAAAAAAAAATCTTAAATCATGAAGCAAAACAACCCAGATGGATGAGTCATAAAAAGTGAAATTGGAAAGAATTGCCTCTTAAATGAATCCCTTCCCCCAACACTCAGTTTTGTCCTATTCAGAAATCTAGAGCTTCTAATTCAAAGAAAAAAGATGTTATGATCAGCAAAAAAAGAGGGCAAGCAACAAATAAATGGTTAGAATCACATAAGACTTTAGCCTTCATGATGATAGAGGAGAAAGTCTTGGAATATTTCAAAAGAAAAAGACAATTGTCTTGTATCCAATACCCATTTATCCATCAATACCAAGAATAATCCTAAAGAACTGTCAAATGTTCCTGATAAAAATTAGAGCTTTGTAGAAACTTTGAAACTCCAAAAGAAATGTAGACATTCTAACAATGAATGGTTAAGGGTATAGCATTCAAATGGGGGAAGAAACAAGTATCTCTTCAGAATCCTAATGTCTTCAGGAGGGACAGGTAAATAAAGCAAAATTCATTTAATTTTGTAAGAATTTAACGTTGTATAAATGTGACATGTAAGAAGGGTATGCAGGTGTGGTGGAGGAAAGTGTGGTTGGAATGAACATCGCATGACCTCGCTGTTAACTGAACTGATTGAAATTGAAAAAGGATTGAAATCAACCCCCTCCCCCCAAGACAACTGAAATGTAATAATAGTTTGAAACCTTTTAATAGTCTTTAAGTTTTTTCAATTACATATTTTCTCACCTCTCCTCTCCCAAAGACAGTAAGCAATTTGATAGAGGTTATATCTATGTAATTATGTAAAAAAATATTCAAGGAAAGTCTTATTGCAAGGTTAATCGAGCAATATATTGGGGCCTTGACTAGAATTTTACTAAAGTTAACTATGCTAGATCTTTGATAACTGAATGAGACTAGATAGGAGTGAGTATATATGTATTTCTCAGAAACACTATATACAAAACTTGGCATTGCATTTTTAAAACAAGTAATCTTATTGGTTACAGAGGAAAGCAAATAATTGATGGTAGAAATGAAAATAATTTGCTAGCAATAAAAAGGAAATAAAGGAAATTTTGTCCAATTATGTGCCAGTTAAAAAATAAATGAAACTTTTTGCAAATATAAAACAACTCAGGTTATAAGAACAGAATTTAAGTAACCCATCTCAGAAAAAGACATTTAGAACAACCTAGGACCAGATGGATTTGCAATTAAATCCAATTTCATAAAAATTTTTTTTGTAAAACCAAGGAAAGATAATGTCCTTTGAGACAGATATGGTCCTGATACTTGAATCAGGGAGAGAGAAGTAAAGAACTCTATAAATGGATTTTCTAATGAATGTTGATACAAAATATTGAAGATAATACTAGCACATATAGCAACACATTAAAAATATGAGGCATGCAGTCTTGATTCAGTATTAGGAATATTAATATTCATTAATATCAATAAAATGGTGGTTATATAGATGGATTTTTAAAAAAGCTTTTGTGCAAATGGAAACTAAAGGAACAAATAGACACATAGAAATATGTGGTAAGCAGTAATATAGAAATGCTGGCGAGCTTTCCAGTAAGATTAGGTGTTGCAAGCATGTCCATTGTTACATACAATAATTAGCAAGAATTCTAGAATATGAAATTGAAAATATTGTGCATAAAGAAGCAGTGCAGCTAATTTGGAAAAGTTAAGTTAACCAGGGGGAAATATTAGCAATAAATTTCTTCTAAGGTTTGATAAGCTATATAAGGGAACTGATCAGATATATAAATAAGAACAATAGCCATTCTCTAGTAGATAAATATTCAATATTAAGCTACCATTTGCCACAGGAAAAAAGATCTTCAAAATTACTAATTGTAAGGTAAATTAAAATAGCCCTTAGTTCCCATTCTGTTATATTTGCAAAGATTAAAAAAAATGATAATTATGGGAATTCTAAGGGGCCTAAAGGCACACTGTTGCAGAACAATTCTGAAAAGCAGTGAGTGTATATCTCCTGAAGTTAACAAACTCCACAACACCCTTTGATCCAATTATAGTGCCATTCCTAGCATCTATGTTAAATACATTAGAAGTAGGAAAGGGCCTTATATGAACTAAAAATTGCAGCAGCACTGTTTGTCTTGAGGGGGAAAAACCTCTACAAAAGAGAGACAACAAATCAAAGAAGGGCTTAAGCATGGAACTAAATAACCCTAGGAAAACCAGCAGGTCAAAATACCCTAATAAACACAAAAGGGAATAGGAAATGTGTGTGGATACTCATCAGTTGGAGAACAGTTCAGGAAGTTAGCATAAAGATGTTATTGAATAGTCTTGCACTGTAATGTGACATTTATGACAGGATGTCAGAGAAGCTGTGGCGAGGGGTACTGAAGGCACTAAGAGTGTTTAGCCTTAGGAAAGGAGGTCTAAGTGGGGGGCATGATAACTTTACCAAGAGTTAGACCTGGATTGTTTAGGCTGGAGGTCTGAGTTAGTAGCAATGGGGGAAGAGGTGAATTTAGTTTTGATTTCAGGGAAAAAAACTTCGTGAACATTTAGACTTGTTGGGCTGACCAGAGGAGGAAAGCGTCTGAGTCTCACTTGTTGGTTATGAGTTAAGGCATTCCTTTTGTGTGAGGCCTAGAATAGATGGCCTCTGAGCTTTCTTTTATACCTCATTCTTTGATTCTGTGACTTGTAGGAAGTGAGGCCTTGTGAAGTCTGTAGTAACAGGAGAATAGTTTATAAACTAAGATGACCACATCCTAATGGAAGCTACTCAAAAAGATTTGAGAACTTGGATCAGTCATGGCTTGATTATACTTGTTACAAAGCAAGTCTTGATTATTCAGGAAGAGAGTGGGATTATAGTGAAAGTACTCTCAGTTAAAAAGCACCAGTGGAACACTGAAAATAGAGAAAAGAGAAGAAAAGGAACTTCTGAAGGGGACATAGACAACACTCTTAGCAGTACTGTTACTATGTTTTTAATAAAAAGAAGCTATATGGAGCCCAGTTATACATGCAGTTCTTTTTCTGATCTTTTTGAATAAGGAAATTTTCATCAGTGTTATTGGTGTTTTTGATGAAATGTTAGGTGATTTTCTAATTTGTAATTTAAAAAATTGAAAGCCTAGTGCATTAGTGTGGCTGCCCTTTTGCAGCTCCATCACGTGTTGTTTTCCTTTAGTCATCATTGCTAATCTTATGGGTATGAAGTGTGTGACCTTAGAGGGATTTTCATTTTTTTCACCTAATTTAAAGAGTTTTTTCTCCTTATGGTTGATAGTTTGCATTTCTCCTCAAACTGACTTCATATTTTTGGACCTTTTACTTACTAGGAGCATGGCTCTTATGTCACTTAGGTGTCTGCGATAGCAGATATTTGCTGCAAAGATTTTTGCCTATTATTCTCTTTTATAGAGTATGTATAATTCTACATAATATTTATTTTATGCTGTATTTACACCTAATCTCTGCCAGGTGGCTTTCCAACTTTCCCTTCCTCTTTTTTCAGCATAGTGTTAATAAAATCAAGGGCTAGGGTGAGGATTCACTAACACTGTGCTATTGTTTTCAGTGGCTTCAATATCTGTTCCACTTACTAACAGTTCTATTTCTTTTTTGTTGAGTCTTTTCAGTCACATCTGACTCATTGTGACCCCATTGGGGCTTCCTTGGCCAAGATACTGGAGTGGTTTGCAATTTTCTTCTCCAACTCATTTTACATATGAGGAAACAGAGGCAAGCAAGGTTAAGTGACTTGCTCAGGTGTTTCAACAATCTGGCTAGCAGCTGTTGTGGGGGTGAAAGACCAACACAAGCCCAACAACAAGCATGGTACCAGCACACTACTAGCATGCTGCAAAAGCCCAAGTTCTTTTGATCTGCTTTAGTAAGGAAAGCAACCTTAAGGGATTGACAAGTTTACTTTAAATTCAGCATACAAATACCACTCACTTAATTCAGGGGAAAATGCCAGCACCCTGAACTTTGGAGCAAATACAAATTACAAACAGACAGACACAATAAAATCCATAGTTTACCATTACCAACATCTGGGTTCAGCCGGGAACTCATAACAAGGGCTGGCCTAGAGTCACGCGAGCCATCATGGCTGTGGGTAAGAGCTCTGAAAAAGAGAAAGCCAACCCCTGGTTTTATATCTTTTTAAGGGTCAAGTGCAACTCACCCACATGACCTAGAATCGTCACAAAGAGGTGACTTCTACCCACGTGGTCTAAAAGCCTCTGATGTCCTAAACATGTCACTCAAACTCATGTGTAAACTAGACCCTCCCCTGAGGCAAGGAGGTCACCAAGGACACCCAAATCTAAGCAAGGAAACAAAGGTCAAACTCTTCAAGGGCACTTGATTGAACTGTGCTAAGAGCCCATTTTGATTACCAACACACCAGGGCAGGTAGTAAGTGTATAAGGCCAATTTCGAACTGGGGACAGATGAGTCTCACTGCTTCCAGACCCTACCCACTATCTGCTGCAGTGCCACCTAGCAGCCACATTTCTTAACCAGTACCAAATCATTTGTAATGCAATTTGAGATCTGGTACTAGTCCTTTCCTTTCCACCTTTCCCTCTTTATTTTCTTTTAGGTTCACATATCTTCAGTTAGTCAGTTATTTCAGTGCAGGAGAGGAACCAGGGGCAAAAGATGTGAAGGAACTTGCTGCCAGATGCCACGTGGGCAGCCACAGAACCAGTACTCCTTGGATCTGAGGCCCTTTGGCTCTTGATGGCTGATCCAGTGTACTTTATAATAGACCCTGCTGTGCTGTGCTCCTTCCATTTCCTCATCTAATGTAGACAGAGTAATGTTTGCAGTCATAGTGTCACGTGGTCATTGTGAGAAAAAACACATTAAATCTTAAGCAGCTTCGGGTTACTTTTAGGATAAAATACATTTTCTTTTCAAAATCTGTCACTTGGGGTCCAGTGTGCTTTTCCCATTGTTCCTCTCAATTCAGCCTGTTTTCTAGCCGAGCAGGGCTACTTGCTGTCTCCAAAACTAGCATAAAATCCCATGCTGCTGAAAATTTGTTAGAATCACCTTTTTTGTTGTTGGTGCTTTCTTACTCTGCTCTACCTGTGTACATGTTACACACTGTGTCCAGAGAAGACAAGTAACTTGAAGGGAGTGACTGCTTTTACATTCTCGTCTTTGAATCCACACCAGGGTACAAGGTATAGCTGCACCTTGCTTTATAAGTAGGTGCATATTTTCAGTTTTGCAAACAGCAATTGTTTGAAATCGGCGTTGCTGTAGGTAATGGAATTTGTGAGTCTTTGGAACTGGATCCATTTAATTTGGCTATGCTTGTGTAGAATTTAGTTCTTGTAGCATGCAAAGCACTCAGAAGAGCTGTGTGCTTTATAGTTCACAAAACAGCTGAACATTTTATCCATAACTGAACATTTAAAAAAAAAGTGGTGATAGAAAGTGAGTTTCCTCTACATGGAAAGGGGATGGGGGGGAGGGAAGTGAACAAGCATTTTATGTAGCCCTTGGGATGCCAGGTGTACTGTGCTTTACAAATAGGCTACAGCTTGTACACTTATGGCAGGTACAATTTGGTTTTGGCATTTATCCATATTAGATGGTGAGTTATAGTTGGAATCAGAGTTTTAAACATATAAACGAATAGCTGTGAAACAAAGACTTGGATCTGGAAAACTACCCCATTGGCCCTTTAAGGAAAAGGGAGGAAACTACTCTTTTCCCTTGAATATTTCCAACTTGTGTTGGAATACTTGGCTAGATTACTACTGTTTTCTTTGATTAATTGATGATATAAGGGATTAGTTCTGTTCTTGATACTTCTATATGGCATTCATACAGTCATTTTAGAGCAATCTAAAATTTTACCAATTTGAATACTACCATGTAGGGTACACTTTGTGAGCAGTTGCAATTTGTAATTTGTCTTCTGTTACATGCCTTTTGGTGTGTTGGCTTTTCATTAGGACTGTAATTTGTAGGGAATTCATCTTCCTTTCCATTTTACCTGAAGTGTCGTTTTTAAGTATGCATTCAGTGTAATTCATCAAATACTTTTGTGTCTACTTTGTTCAAGGCACTGCATTCAGCAGAAAATTAATAAAATAGAATGAAATATTTGCTTCCTTTAAGGAACTAGTTAAGTTCTTTGTCCCAGAACACGTGTGTGTGTGTGTGTGTAGCTGTTCACAAAAGAGGGGTTAGGAGACAGGTATCACAAAAGACTTCAGAATAGCAGGTGGCACCTGATAGAAACATTGGGGAAAGGTGGAGATTCTAAAAGGTGGGGGAATGTAGTAGGGACCAAGGATGGACTCTGTAAAGACATAAAGGAGGGAGATGGAATTCCTGGGCATTAAGATCCTGTCTACCTGGAACAGAAAGTGCATGAAAGGGGAAGTAGTGTAAAGTAAGTCAGGAAAAGTGATCTGGAGCCAGATTGTGGAATGTGAAAAGACCCATCAGCTCTGATGTCACCAGTGGCCTCTATGGTAGAATGGTTAAATTTTTTCTTTCTGAACCAGTTTCTGATTGACAGTTGCTGTCATCCCTCCTTGTGAGTTTCTTGGTAAGCCTTTCGCTCACTGAGTATTGTTTTTTGAGAACTCTATGTTGTCCTCTGGCAGGCCATTGTCACTACCTCTTAAAATCCCTGGTTTAGCACCAATTAAATCCTAGGGTAGCAAAGGCAGTCTACTTGTGTGTGGACTAATGGCATATCAAATGACTATATTGCTTTAAGGTTTTCCAAATGCTTTGACATATATTTCTTCTAATTTTTTTTTATACTTTTATTTTGATAGAATACAAAAATCACTTCAGACGGAAGAAAGTTTCGTTTCCTTTTTCTTTTGTTGGTACTTTGAGAGGAAAAGCGTTTGTTTTATAGTGTATGTTGTAATAATCTCTTCCCATCTTTTCAGACTAACAGGGATGCCAAAAGAAAAATATGATCCCCCAGATCCTCGCAGAATTTACACCATCATGTCAGCAGAAGAGGTAGCCAACGGAAAGAAATCTCACTGGACAGAATTAGAAATCTCTGGTGAGTCAAATCTAAAGGATTAAAAAAGCTCCCAAACATTGGCAATCTAAGAAATAAGTATATGTATTTATTCCCATACATTCAATCAGAGGGACTATTCAGTAGAAATTTAATTCTGAAATGCATACATTTGCCTGGAATTGTCAGTCTCTGCCTTATAATTAAATAGCTCATTCTGCCATTTTTTAGAGTTGGAGTAAAAAACCTGAGTTATAGCGGGCTATCTGGAAATCTAGGATGCCCAAGTATTGTCTTTTCATAGAACAAATATTTTATTCAATTTTTATAAAAGAATTACTGGGATTTGTTCCCAAACCAAACTGTTCTCATGCCTCTAATAACTCAGTGTTAATATATGAAACCCAGAGACTTCTCTTACCTATGAAAAGTAATTGTGTGATTTATCTTTCCATTAATTATTTTGGGTCTTAAGTTTGTGAAATAATACATAGTATTAGCATCTTATGTTACTTAGTGTGCCATGTTTTGGTACTGTAGGGTGATCAACCTTGTTGTCTGTATTTAGCTTCCATTTTGCCCTTCCAAGCATGTTACCTGCTTTCCTTTTGTGTTTCCCCCTCTACTTTCCACCGCTGTACCATCCTGCTTCAGCTTCCCTTCACCTTCATTAAAATCTATCCTCAGGAGAAGAATATGACCGTGTGTGACATTTCTACTTTCTCCCTCAGTCATTTGCATTTTAATCAGAGATAAAGCCTGAAGAGAAATGCCTTCTTAGTTTCCCTGAAATTATAACAGAAAACCATGAGTCCCTCAAAATTGCATCAAATCTGTTTTGACCAGAAAAAAGTTCAGATTTATCTCTTATTCTGGAAATGATGAAGTTAGATTTCAGAAATGTAGTGGACACCCTTTGCCATGATTGTGTGGTAAAGTCAAGTGGTGTTTTGTGCCGGGGTCATTCTGTTCCATTGTCACTTGTGTGTTTCAAAGTAGGAGACTAGAATGTTTAAGGGGTTCAGAGTTTTTATAGCTATGCAGTCCATTGTGTGTCTCCACAACTTCACTTCCAGACAAACATATTATTCATGTGGATATTGTACCTGAAGATTTATTTATCTTTTAACATTTTGCTTTTTAGGTAGAGTGCGGAGCCTAAGTCCATCACTTTGGTCATTGACGCACTTGACAGCTCTGCACCTAAATGACAATTATCTTACTCGCATTCCACCTGATATTGCCAAGCTTCATAATCTGGTTTACTTGGATTTGTCATCCAATAAACTCAGAAGTTTACCAGCAGAACTAGGAAACATGGTGTCTCTCAGGTGAGTAAACATACAGGTATGATCTACTGGCTAAAAATTGGAATTCATAAAATGGTAAGGGGGGTATAAGGGAAAATATTGAATATGCTTTACAGTTAAGTATATTTTTATTATATGGCCTGAATGCTTTATTGGATCTTAATCCAGTATTCAAATTAAATTTTATTTCTACTGCTTGTTTATTGGTATACTTTTAAGATTTCTGTTATCTACGAAAATTCTGCAAATAATTTTGATTCTAATGACACAATATCTACATCAACCCTGAATGAAGACAGAAGAATTGAATTACTAGTTTTAACTTTTTCAGTCATACTCGGGAAACAATAAGTAGAGTTTAAATGTTTAAGATTTTACATGTTTAACTTGCAAAAAAATTACTCAGTTTTAGAAAACTTACTGTTTAAAATTTTTATTATTCATAATGATTAGTTCTTCTCTATCCCAGATTCTAAAATAGGAATTCATCATTTCATTTTTCTTCTCCAGTATTTTATTTTATTGGTTGTAATATAGAATTAAGTTTCTTGTGTTTTTTTCTAAAGGTCACGTAAACCGTTTGTTTCTGTTAATAGGGAATTGCTTTTAAATAACAATCTGTTACGGGTTTTGCCTTATGAACTTGGTCGGCTCTTCCAGCTACAAACGTTAGGTTTGAAAGGTGAGTAGTTTCTGTTTTCCTTTTAAATAGTGGGGTTTTGTGTGTGTGGTGTTAGGGTTGGTGGTGTGGGGAATGGAAGGTTGATCCTCTCGGGGCTGGGGTAAGCTTTTGGGTATGAAGTTGAGAATTTGTTTAGTTACTCCTGTCAAATAAGTGAATTGCCTGAAGGCTGATGGTTTTATCATGGGACCATTAGTGTGTCTCAGAATTTGTTTGAAAAATTTTCATAGTTTTCTAACTTCCTAATAGGATTATAAAATTTCCCTAGGTGATATGTTCTGAATCGTTCCAGTTTTTTGTTTTGTTTTTTTTTTTTTTTTTGATTGGGGAATATTTATTGAAAAATATAAAAAATGTATCTAAAAAGATCACAGACAGAGCCTTTACAGTAATTCCTACAACATTCTTTCAGGTCTCTGGTATATAGTTTCGTATACTGAAATAAGCTCACTAAGTGCAGAGAGGTGTTATCCAGAATGATTGTAGCTATTCACAGCTTCACCAACAGTTCATCAATATGCCTATTTTCCCATAGTACCTCCAGCATTTGTCATTTCTTTTTTGTCCTCCTAGAAATCTGATCGTGTCCAGTTTTTAAAATTACTCACATTATCTGGGTTTTTTTTTTTTTTTTTGCAGAGTTCTACATAGAACTCTCATGCACTATTCAGTAAGAACTGTTAGAGAAAATATTTTTCAAAATCAATTTATCATTAGGTCACCCTAAGGAATAGAATTTCATTAGATTTTTGAATAAATCTGGTTAATCTGTCTATAATAAGCTGAATATAAATGACTAAGTTAAAAATGACTCAGGGAGAATCATTTTTATCTTGCTCTGGAGCTAAATATTTCAAGAGTTCCTGTGAACAAATAAGATTCAGTGCCTCTGAAGATTGAATTGATGTGAATATTAGACCTGTCCTTGTAAATTTCCTTTTGATTCAAAGACTGTTTTAGTCTCTAAAAAACAGTCCTGTTAACTAATAATGGGAAATGAAGGAAAAGCCCTCACAGCAGAACAGTGCAGTTATGAACAATAGATTTTCTCTGAAAATTAGCTAAAAGCAAAAATTGCAGAAGTCAAGTTATTCTATATGGTAGTCTTTAGTTGGTAGCCATGTGGGGGCCCAGGTTTCCAGCCTTATTGAAGCACTCTCTTAACACCTGAATATATTTCAGAAAAAGAAACAGGTTCGAATGGTGAAAACCATGTGTTGAAATTGAAGCACTGGAATCTCAACCATAGCATTTGAAATGTAGACCTTGTACTATTGTATATACTACTTTTAATAAAAATACCCTTCATTTTACTGGTGCGCCTTGTTAGAATTTTGTTTAAAAATGAAACACACCCAAGGTTAATCATTTAAAATCCTCATAGCCTATTGAGTTTGTTATTTTATTCTAATTATTATGCGTATCTCCCACCCCCACCCCACCCCCAACTTGCTTAGATCCTAAATTGTTTCTTGTTGAGTGTCAACCAAGGTAGCTGATAAATTAGCCTGTGTTACTGCTGTGCATTATGATAGAGAATGAATTTTCTAATCTCTAACATAGCATAATGCTGGAGTGCTGTGGCACGGACAAGTTAGGTTGTAAGTTCCTTAAGTACATACCTTTTTAAAGTTTTAAATAGACTTCTTTTAAAAAATTTCCAACTTCCAAATTCTCTCCTTCCCAGCCCCTCCCCATCCATTGAGAAGGTGAGCAATATAGCAATTATACAACATAGTTCCTAAAAGTTCTTAACTTTGGGGTCTCAAGGAAAATACCCTGGGTTTAAGGTAGGCAGATCAGAACCATCTCTGTACCATTCATCATTAGCTCACGTCCATATGTTGGCCTTTACTAGCCTGCCAAAGAGAGGAACAACATTGTTCAAAGCAACAAATATCCAAACACGCATGTGGAGTGACTCTGGAAGGCTGTCGAGGCTACAGGAATCACTAGGATGCCTTCATGGAGGGGTTTGACCAGGCCATCCATGGAGAGTCAAGTTTTGATCGATGCTGCTAGACTACTAGATAGAGGCCTGGTCTAAGTCTGGGTCACAGGGCTCTTTCCACTGCCTCTCTTTCTTCTTTATCTTCAGTATTTTTTTTATATTCAGTATTTTCAGATAAATTTGAGATGGAGATTCATCTCTTGTTCATTTTCTAGGAAAAGTGAATAATTACACCAGTGAATGATTTTTGTATTCTGCAACCTGTTTCAGGTTTCTCTTGTTGAATTTAAGCCATTTTGCCACGTGTTCAGCTAATTTTTCTCTTTTTAAACGTCAGGATTTTTAGAGGGACGTTATCAGCTTGTGACCTTCTTTTAAAACAAGTTTTTATTGATATTTTCAGTTTTCCTGTATCATCATAGTTCTCTGTTATCCCCAACCTTCCTTAGAACCATCCCACATGGCAAATACCTTTGTAGAGAGGAAAAATCATCCGTACAATTGATCAATACATTGAAAAAGTTTGGAAAAAAAATGTGCAACTTTGGTAGGAATTGAAACAAAAAGGGAAAAGTTTTAAGCTTTTATTTGTGACCAGCTTAATGAAATGTTTTTTCTTTTGTTCTTATATGCTGAGTTTAAACAGTCATTTGGCATTCAGTTGTTTAGCTTTTTCCTTTGTCTATTCCAAGCCTTTGTAAGTTATGTTGTTTTGTTCTTACTCTTTTGTTTCAGGCAATCCTTTATCACAGGATATTCTCAGCTTATACCAGGACCCAGATGGAACCCGAAAGCTACTGAACTACATGCTTGACAATCTAGCAGGTGACTTAACCCTGTCTTTTTTCTGCCTATTCTTGGGTTTTATGAAGATACACCCCTCTGGTCCTCTGCTGCATGTTCCTTTAGCCTTTAAATCAAAGCATTCCTCAAGCTTCTGTTCTTCAGTTCATTTCTCATATTTCTCCAGTCTTTTCTATGGCAACATCAAATGGCTTCTACCTCCCTCTTTTCATTTATACCTCCTGCCATGATCTCCCTCTCGAGCCATCAGAACTACTGCATCTCTCCAGTTAAATGTCCTCTTGATATACAAGGCCACGTTCAACTTTAGGGGCATGACAGAGTTGATGAGTGATGGATTCAGAGTCAGGAAGACTTGGGTTCATCTCCTGTTTCATATCCTTACTAATAGCAACTCTGGGCAAGTCACTTGGCCTCCATTCTTCATGTCTGTGAACCTGCGTTACCTTGATCTTTTCAAGTTCTTCTGATACCCTGGCTATGGCACCAGCATTCTCTTACTCATACATGGAAGGCAAGGCTATAAGAACTTAGTAAGCACTTAGTGTGTGCTGGATATGGTGCTGAGCCTGGGGGTATTAATACATTCCCTGCCCCGTCCCTAATTAGATTATGTTGGTCATTTTCCGAATGGATTCCACATCAGTAATATCTCTTACGTTCATTTCTACCTCTCTGTTCTATTTCCCACCTTAATTTTTGCATTAGTCTCATAATCACTTGTCTGTGTTTATGTTGTCCCCAATTCAAGTTTCAACTATAGTCAGTTCTGCTATAACATGATAAATGTCTTTCTTACATTTTATCACAGCAGTAGTCAAAGGGGAAAAGGAATTGAAACACTCAAATGAAAAATCAGTGACATGTCAAAAGGCATCCAGTGAAAGCAGTAGACAATTTTATGCATGTTAAATGGTATATAAATAAATACAAATACAGAAATATACATGTATATATAAAAAGGTCAACTTAAAGTAGGATGCAGAATCCTGTAGTGAAAGGGTGTGTACGTGGGTACAAAAGAGTTACATGAGGCATATGAAATTGTGAGTATAAAACATTTTTTAGTGAGCGATAGATTTGATTGAGTAGATTTAATAAGGCAAAGAGTTGGCAATATGTGAGTCTATAGAAATAAAATCTATGTGTATGTCATATATCACTGGCCAGCGCTGTGCAGAGAACCAGTGGGTCTTTCCATGCTTTACATATTGCTGCTTATTTACATCTGTGGTGTTTATATTTTTCTGTTTGTGTGTGTGTGTTTGCCAAGAAGCTTCTTGATTTAAGTGAGTTTTGGTGAAATTGAATATGATGACCTTGTTGATAGCAAGTTTGTTGAGTCATTCTTCAGTCATGTCTGACTCTTCCCCCATTTGAGGTTTTCTCGGCAAGTATACTGGAATAGTTTGCTGTTTCTTTCTCCGGCTCATTGTACTGATGAGGAAACTGAGACAAACAGGGTTATGACTAGTTAAGGGTCAGACAGCTAGTAAGTCTGAGGCTGGCTTTGAACCCAGGTCTTCCTGCTGCCAGGCCTTGCAGTTTATCCACTGAAGCACCTAGCTGCCCCCCATAGCCAATTAGATCACCACTATTGAGAGGGATGCCAAGGCTGTCAAAATGTTAAATCAAGGTCCTTAGCTGGTATCTTCATTTTTGAAGAATTAATTGCTGAAACTTTGTTTATATAGTACCTTTTTTTGTTTGTTTGTTTGTTTTTTTTTTTTTTTGGCAGTGCAATTGGGATTAAGTGACTTGCCCAAGATCACACAGCTGATACATGTGTCAAGTGTCTGAGGCCGGATTTGAACTCAGGTCCTCCTGACTCCAGGGCTGGCGCTCTACTCACTGTGCCACCTGGCTGCCCCAAGTACCTTAATTTTTGAATATGTTTTTCCCCCTCTCCCATCCATCTCTTGTATCAGGGAGAAGGGAAAATAAGTGAGTTTAGCAAAACTAAGCAGTGTATATGCTGTGACTGACTATATGTAGTATTTTTATGCCCATGGTCCCTCACCTCTGCACCATTTCCATCCCACTTATATTATGTTACTTTTGTATAATTCTAGTAATTTTTTTCACTCTGAATTAGTTCATATATGTCTAACTGCATTTCTGAATTCACATTTACAATTGATTATGGTCCTGCAAAATATTATATGATACTAGAACAGAGAATCTAGAATATTGAACTAAATCCACTATGGTTAAATCAAATAGGAATAAATACAGAGTTTTATAGTTGGGTTAAAAAAATTGACCTCACCAGTATCATGAGAATGAAGCTTTGGAGGTGGGATTTTAATCTAGTTCTTAAGGTAACCTCCTATGATAGTGGGCTTCCTCTCACTGGAAGGCTTCAAGCAAGAGTTGGATGACAACATATCTGGTATGTTGTAGTGCAGAGTCTTGTTCATGTCTGGGTGTGAACAGAGGTCCTGTCTCAAGTCCCTTTGAACTTTGAGTCTTTTTTCAAAATAAATATTTTATTTAGGAAATTGAATAAATACTATGTCCTTACTCTGTTTAGAACACTGTAGTAGATGGGGGGAAGATAGGTTAGTAGACTTTGTATTAAAACTAGTTTCCTGAATTCCCAATTACATTTTACTTGGTGTTTGCTGGTGAATGCCCGTGTGTTTGAATTTACTACTTTACCACTTGTAAAACATCTTTAAAAGATTTTTAAAGTAAGGGTAAATATACTGGTAGAGTCAATATGTGCTTTGTTGTATGACGTTATCTTCATTGATGTTTCAAGTGAGAAGATGATATTTTGCATCTTTAAATGTTAGAAGGAATGTAAGGAAGTAATTTTATTTACAGTTCGAGGCCTGAATTAAAAAAAAATATTCTTAGTGTGTTAAAAGTGTATGGAAAAAAGTCATATTTCTTGGTTGGCATTAAGCTGATTAATTGAAGGAAGGCATTTGATGTAATGAAAAGTTATTGAAGACCTATTACAGGGATGTCTCCTCCCTTAAATTTGCCTGTGTTTTTAAAGCCTCATTGAATTTTGACACCCAAATTTTAAAGTTACCCTATTGTATGGAGGAGGTTGTGTTCAAGTAGGAAATGAGAATCAATTTGATCTTGTAGCTGTCATTTGCACCAGAATGTATTATATTTAAATAACAATGTGTATCCATTTATCTTTCAGTTCATCCAGAGCAGCTTCCTCCGAGGCCATGGATTACACTAAAAGAACGAGACCAAATTCTACCCTCAGGTAAAGATTTTATTGTCTCTCCTCACCTTCTAAAACACGTGACATTCTGTATGGTCTTTGTGCCTTTTCTTTTTCTCTGGGCCTTTCATTAGCAATCATATCACAGCTTCACTGACTTAGGCTTCTCATAACTAGGCCATTCATAGATTCCCAAAAGAAAATATGTCTTACTCTATAGTGTTGCGTTAATGATGAGTACCTGCTTAGGTAACCAGTGCACAGTGTCAATAAGATAAATAATAGAGATTACACTGGTTTTTAAAAAAGTTTAGTGTAGAATTTTTAAGTATTAAGGCAGCAAGGTGATGCAATGAGTAGAGTACTGTGCTTTTATTCAGGAAGACCTGGGTTCAGAACCTGCCTCAGACACTTATCTGTGTGACCTTGTGTGAATCACTTAACCCTGTTTCCTTAACCATTTCCTCATCTGTAAAATGAGCTAGAGAAGGAAATGGTAAACCACTCCAGTACCTTTGTGAAGAAAACCCCAGAAGGGGTCATGAAGAGTCAGGTACAACTGAAAAATGACTAAAAAATAACTTTTTAGTATTCTCCCCAAAATATGAATTGTTAATTTGATTGTGAGCTAATGATTTGGCAATAAAGCACAATATGTAGCTGGCTAAGCAACTTCAAGTTATGTTTTAATTTTTTTGTTCCTTGTGGTATTTTTGAGAGCATTATAATATTCTTGGTGACCTCATGTTCTGGGGGCTGGGACTGATTTGATAATTGTGCTTGCAATTAAGTATCCTTTTAAAGAAAAGCTTTAATAAATATCATTTCTCCAAAGTTCGAGATGATTGGGACATGATTTTTTTGGTCTCGATAAGGACTTATCAAACATCTAATGCTACTTTTTCAATAAATTATCTTTGTGGTGTAGAGGACAGAGATCGGAATTTGGAGTCAGGAAGAGCCGAAATCAAATTCTTCCCAAGATGCTTGCTGTCTGTGTGACTCTGGAAAAGCCAGAACTTTTCCTAGCCTTGCGTTTCCTAATCTACAAAATTGGGATAGCAATAGCATCTATTTCTCAGGGTTTTTTTTGAGGATCAAACGAGCAAGGATTTGCATTTTAGTCTTGTATAAGTATTAGATAGTATTAGTTTTATGTGTAGTTATTATGAAACCTTCTGTTCTCAAAAGGTGGCTTTGTGTTTAAGAGTGAGAATTCTCAAAAATGAGTAATTTTGCCTTGGTAGTTGGAGGTGGTAGGTGTTCTGAGGGTCGAAATTCCATCAACCATTTACCCTTTTGCTCCTTCTAAAAAACACATCTGTGCCTCAACTTGAGTATTAATATGGAATTTCATTGTATAGTATCATTAAAATTGTTAATCAGTAGGATTGTGTCCCTGTAAGCCCTGCGTTATGGGGAGGTCAGTTTCCAGAACTGCAGGTGCGGTAATGATCTGTACCAAACATAGATTCTGATGATTTCCTAAAAAGCACTTAAGTGAATTCAATGTATTCAACGTTTTATAGAATCTAATTCTTCTCTACTTGTTTCTTTGTTTGTTTTTTTTTTCTTTAAACGTGGGAGGGAAACTTTTCTATTCCAAGCAGTTCTTTTTTGAGGTATTAGAATATTGTGCACCTCAGGTTTCTTGGCCTGTAGAGGTCTTGAGTTACCTCTTTTTCATTAAGAATTAGAACAGCAGGAACAACAATACTTGTTGACTTCAGAAATAGTCATGTTCTTGATATTTCCTGTTGAAGAGCTTGTGATACTTTTGTTTTTCTTCTGTGGTCATGTTCGTTAGTGGACCATAGACATTTGTGATAAAATCTTGTTCTATGAATGTGAAGAGTTTATTGACACTTGAGATGGGTAAAGATCACTGTTTGTTCATATTTCCCTTTGTGTTATATAATACTTTTTTTTTAAAGTATTTTTTAAAGAAACAGTTATTGCTAAAGTTTAGAGCATTGTGTATGTCTATGGAATAAGGCTAAAAGCCAACTGACCTTCTGAGGGATAAAATCCATCATATAGTAAGATGAGAGACGTAGTTATTTAAGAGTTCTCTAATCAGGAAGATATAAGTGTATATCGTCTTGGGAACCTGTAGGTATCCACAGTGATCAGAGCTGCTTTAGGATTGACCTAGCCAACATCTGATGCCTTTCCCTCTTCCACCTTGGACCACCACAGCCTTTAGGCCTAGCGTGGGGAAGACAGAGGCAAGCTGTATTTGTCTGCCTCCCATGATTATAAAGTAAATATATGATTTTTAGCATAATAGGTTTGGCTGTACTTTTCATGGAAATTATTGTTTAACTTAGAAGCTAGTATCAGGAAATTAGTCTCGAGATTAGATTTTGTGCATCAAACAGTTTATCTCTTGATTTCAGACCTCTAAAACTAAGGTTTATGGACTTATTCTTTAGAGTCTTCTACTGAAAGGGAGAAGGGAAGATTAGTGACTTTTGGGTGAGAAAAGGGCTTTTCAGTTTCTGCAAAAATTATACTTAACCTTACATGGGAAACTTTGGATAAGAAAATGAGTCATAGAAATATAATTTTATGGGGAATATTTAAACTACTTCAGTTTACAAACATTTATTCTGCCAAAAATAAAATGTATTTTTATTTAAGAAACTACTATAGGCTGAGCTTTGTTAGTCTAGTTCTAGATTGGTAGTTAAAAAAAAAAAAGAGAATTCCTTTAACAAACCTCTATAATTCAGACTTTTTACAAAATCATTGTGTCCCATTAGGTTTACATAGTTTTTTAGTGTATTTGAGCTAACAAAAAATCTTGTTCCAGGCATTTCTCAGTTGACAATGAAATTCTTGGTTTTTCCTTGGGGAATGAATTCTTGTACGTATATGTATGTGCTTAGTGTATGTACATATATGTGCATTTACATGATATTTCTTCATAAACAAGCTGCCTAATTTTCTCCTTTTTGTCCCTTGTTTTTTCTCCTCTTTCTCCCTAGCATCATTCACGGTTATGTGCTATAATGTGCTCTGTGATAAGTACGCCACCCGGCAGCTCTATGGCTACTGCCCATCCTGGGCATTAAACTGGGAATACAGGAAAAAGGGGATTATGGAAGAGATTGTTAACTGGGATGCAGATATCATTAGTCTTCAGGTAACAGCAGAGATTACATTGTCTTTCACTGAAAGACAAACTGGTTAAAAAATTAGCAAAACTTCAGAACAAGTACTTTATTCTTAAAAGTAAACCATACATAAAGTACTTTTTTCCACTTTCCCTTTTTTTAAACTGATTAGCGAACCTTTTCATACCAATACAAGATTTTTCAGCTCTCCGATAGACATTTTGGCTTTTCTTGATAGTGTTTTACTTTGAGGCTGAGTCATTCTCATTTGTCATATATTTAAGCAGTTAAGTTTAGGAACAAATCATTGATAAATTTGCCAAAACAGATAATTATGACATAATTTATTGCTATAAGTGTGAATAATTATAAGCAAGCTCATGTTTTAAAGTGGCGCTTGGAGGGAAAGTGGAATTTCTCCACAGTGGAGTTGTTCTCTATTGCTTCTCCTTAGTACTCTTTCAGCTGAGCATTAGAATCTCCCTTGTTATGCCATACTTTGTTAAATTTAATTGAAATAAAACTGCATTGTTGTATGATGGCCCCTCTTTTCCTTGCTATTTTCTCCAGAGTTTATAGTCATATAGTTATTTGTAAGCAAATTCTTTTCTTCTTGGTCAGGTTTTTGCCCATGATTAAATGCAAGAGGTTCGAAGGTATTTTAAAAATTGTCTGCAGCCATAAATTCCCACATAAGTTCTCTGAAGATAGGCCATAAATGCAGAGGAAAAAGGCAATTTTAAGTTGCCATTGTATTTCTTATATTTTCTTTTAACCTCCTTCTTACTGTTCATGTGTACACCTGGGGCACAACAAGTACCATGGGATGAAATTCTGCTTTTGAAAGCCAGATATTCTGAAAAGAACAGAGGCAGGGAAAGCAAAATAAGTCACAGTTAAATGATGTGTTTTCAATTACAGAAGAATCAGTACTCAGAATCAGAAATCAGAATCAAAGTCACTGAGAACCCAGTGATTTGAATGAGCATATAATTAGTAAAGATAATTTCTGATATGTATTAGTTGCCTATAAATTAAATCCTTCCCTTTTTTCTAGAAGAAAGCATCTGTTCTGTAAATGTCTAGGTTATTTTTAAAAAGCTTTCATTTAATAAAATGCAGCTTAGACAGGGCCTGGAGTCATAGGAGAGGGCAATATGTATCTAGTGCCTGGTAGCAGCAAGACCTGAGCTGAAATCCTGTTACTAGTTGTGTGAACCTGAGCAAGTCCCTCAGTCTCCTTCTTTCTTAGTTTCTTCATTTAAGATTTTCTTTGGTCAGTGGGTGAGACTGGAAAATGAGAAGTAATTATTTATAATTTTAAAAAATTCTCCCTTTACCTTGAAATATGTTATTCATTAAACACCTCCTCTGTAATATGATTTTTTAAAATTTTTAATGGCCATTTTTGAATGTACCTTAGATTTTAGTTGGTAAAAACCTATTTGGTGAGGGGACCCTTCTTTATTTTAAATTAACCATTCCTCTCTGATATCTCTCTTAGATTTTCCTCATTGTCTTGTGGATGATGACTCTTCTCTTTTCTCAGGAAGTGGAAACAGAGCAATACTTCACCCTCTTTCTGCCGGCATTAAAGGAGCGTGGATATGATGGATTTTTTTCTCCAAAGTCACGTGCCAAAATCATGTCTGAGCAGGAGAGAAAACATGTGGACGGTTGTGCAATATTCTTCAAAACAGAAAAGTGAGTAAAAGGAACAAACCATAGTGACCCAGACACAGTTTCTTACTTCTCACCTACTTGAAATCCCTGGGGTAATAGAGAAGGCTGCTCAGTCAGTTAAGCTCAATAGTTGACCTGGGGCTCTTCTGTGGCTTTCCTGCCTGCCCCTAGTGGTCTACGCTTCTTGGGCCTGTCTTCACAGGCTCTATTACCTTGGATGATGGCAGTGAGGCTGGTGCTCTGCTGGATGCTCTGGAGTGCAGTGCCCTTGGGTATATCCATCATGGTATGAGGGGCAGTCCTAGTTAAGGTTGTCATGGTAGTTGTGGGAAGTAAATATTACCCAGCATTCAGAGAGTGAGTTGGTATTTGAGCTGCTAATAATCCTGTGGAGAGTACAGAGCAGGATATGTAGCCCAAAGCAAGAGGGTTGTCTATTAGAAACAATAATAGACATTTGCACAAAATCCTATGTTCACAATGATTCTGTGGTGTTGATGGTATATTATTACCCCATTTTTATTATCCTATTCCTCATGCAAGAAGAAATATGAAGATCACAGGTATATCCTGATCCTCCCTCCTGAGTCTGGAAGTCTTCCTCTGAGAGCAGTCTCTCTCAATACAGACACCTTCACTCAGATTAGTAGTTATTTTAGTCTGAGATGCAGTCTGTGCCTCGTACATACTAAGGAAAGGCTTGGGATAGACTGGAGGCTTGAAGGGGGAAAGGAGAATCCAGATAGGCTTTTTAGGCCTATCTGCATAGGGTCTCTAAACTAATTTGAGTCTCTTTCCCAACCAACCTTATTTAAATATCCTTACCAATAATTTTCTGAAGCAAATTATGCTATTAATGATGGCTTTCTTATTTGGACTGAGGCATTTCACGTGTTGTTACACTTTCCTGTTGTGCTGTCTTTTTTATTAGTGTCCTGCTCAATTTTCACTTTTTCTTTTTAAAGCCTTAAAACATTGATTCTTAATTTGGTATCTGTGATCTTGTGTTTTAATTTAACTTTATTCAAGTGTTATCTGTTGAGTTAGTTTCATCTTTAATCCTCTATTTTAGACCTTTTAAAACATTCTGAGGAATTGTCCATAGACTTGCGCACATGGGACAAGAAAGGTTAACAGTCCCTTCTTTAGAGACATACACATACCTCTCCACTCACCTCTTGTATTAGATTCTCCTAATATCTCTTCTCCTACTTCCGTAATATCTCACATTTCTCTACACCTAGATTTATTTCAGTTGTGTGTTTGTGTGGTGTTTGGCCTCTTTTCTGAATTCAATTTCCCTATCATGGAGGGACAGAGACTTCTCTTTTGTTCCCTTGAACAGTACTCTGCACACCATGGGCATTTAAGTGAATGTTGAATAGAATAGAATCTGATTTGGACCATCGTTGAAGGCCATCCTGAGTAAAATAGCCATTGTCTGTCAGTACAACTTGAATAGAGAATAGGATATAGAAAGTCTTCAAGCTCATGATTAGAAACGTGTTGGTATTCAGTGAGCTTAGCAGCCACTGAAAAAAATGGTCATTGCCATGCTTTACTTCAGTAGTGCCATGCCGCTGCTTTCCTTCAGATCCTGATGTAACTGTTCATTCTTCTCATCTACCGAGTGTAGTAGAAAGAGCCCGAGATTTGAAGCTTTGAATTTGTACTTGCTCTACCTCCATGAGTTGGGCAAGTAACATGACCTCTCTGGGTCCCAGTTTCCTCATTGGTTAAATCACAGGATTGTACTAACATACTGTTAAGTATGTTAGAGTTTAAATCTAATTGTCCTATAATTTCCTCAGGCAAACCTCTCATCTTCATCCCCCCCTTCCAAAAAGCAATCCACAAAAAAAGTCTACTAATCTAGTAAGGTCATTTTTTAAAATTTGCAACCTTTACTCTTACCTCTGTTCTTTTTGAAGAGGACATTGCTATTGAGGTATAGTATAAGTCAGCAGTCCAGAGAAGAGGGTAATGTTAATTGAGATAGCACAAAAGTTTTAGGGTAGGCAAAATTATAGTTTCAACAGCATTTTTGCTCTCCTAGCCGCTAACGAAGAATTTATTTGCTAAAAGGAGAGCATCTATTAAATTTCTTGACTTGTCTTTCTGATAATTTCACATTTCAAAAGGTTAAGGAAATTCCAATTCTGGAATTAATTCTGACCAATGAGGAAGAAGGGGTCAGTCAAGTAAAAGGAGCTTTTGGGCAGATAATGATCATTGTCTTGGATTTTGTATAGCGAGGGAAGAAAATGTACATACAACCAGATAAACTATTTGGCTTTGGCTTAGAAGAAGTAGATTTCATAAAATAAATTCAGACCACAGTTGGACCCAATTCCATTGCTAAAGACTCTGAACGTCGTAAGATTTAAGACATTCTGAGCATATAATCTGAAATTAAACACCCAGTGTGTGCTTAGTGCTGTGAGTTGTTAGTTATAAAATTTTCTCAAGAGGTTTATAAGAATCTCTCCTCCTCTCCCTCTCTCTGTTAAGCATAGCGAAACCAAAGCTCGCTTTGCCATGGTGAGTACTTTTGTGGGATACCTGGTGTTAAGTCATTTGTTGACAACCTGTTGGTTTCATTATATGCCAGAGTGACTTTTCTATTTGGGTCAAAAATACAAGAAAACATTAACATTTTAAAAAGATTTAAATAAAGTAATGTGCCTATCTGAACAATATTTTGACTTGAACTTAGAAAAAGGACACTTATAAAAAATTAATGGAGCAGGAATATTTGTAGTTCAGGCATTTCAGTCATGTTCCCATTTGGGGCTTTCTTGGGAAAGGTACTGGAGTGGTTTGCTCCTTCCTTCTCCAGCTCATTTTACAGATGAAGAATCAGAGGCATATGAGGTTAAATGACTTGACTAGGGTCATACAGCAAGTAAGTGCCTGAAACTGACCTTCCTTACTCCTGGCCTGACACTCTATCCACTGTGCCACCTAGCTGCTCCCAGAAGGAATATAACTAGTAGTAAATACAGTGGAAAGAGCCCTCTAAAGGATATCAATAAGGTAAAAAAAAAATTCCCAGAATGCTCTGAGCCTTACCTCTTAAAAAAGAAAAAAAATGTGAAGCCACATTGTTTAAAAAGCCATGTTTGGGAGCAATGGAAGCGGTAGGATGTAAGCTCCTTATTGAAATTTTGTCCCTTTCTCTTCAGTGATTAACACCGTGCCTCAGATACAGAAAATATCTAGTTGATGTTTGTTGAAGAAATAATCTGTTAAGACAGATGGTTAAATACCAATAGACAACAGAGAGGAGTCTTACCCAGCTCTTAGTTTGCTTCCGTCTTGTATGGAGCAGGAGAGCAGAAGTGAGGGATTCAGCCCCTGAGGTCTGCAGGGTTGAATGAATTTTCTCCCAAGGAAATGAAGACCCTCCCACATGTAGGAGGATGCAGTGACAGGCTGTGTGGATACAAATAGGAAATTGTCTGCATTCACAGTCCTTGCTCTTGAGCTTATTTGTGGAAAGGAGCTGATATATACCAATGAAACCACCTTATAATTAGGCAGAAATGCAAATGAGAGGGTCATGAACAGTGGTGTAAGAATCCAAAGCGGGAAAGATCACCTTCAGGTTTGAGATTAGGGATTGTTTATTGAAGAAAGTAAAATCTTAGCTTTGAAGAAAGGGAAGGAATTCATCATGGATTGGAAGTGGAGTGGGAGGTAGGGTTAAAAAGACCATTCCAGACAAAGAATCGTGGGAGAAAACGAATGGCTATGGCCAAGTGCTTACCAAGAAACAGTATATATCAAACACTATAAAGAACTTTGTCAAATTATAAGAATATGAGTTGTTCCTCAATTGATAAATGGTCAAAGGATATAAACAGGCAGTTTTCTAATGAAGAAATCAAAACAATTTATAGTCTTAGAAGATTGGTGAAAGACTATTATGGTTTCCTCCATTACACTGTTATATAATAGGAGAAAAATAAATTCATTTGGAGTTCTCTATGTAAAAAAAAAAACAGCAGCAGTAATTGATTGATAAAATTGTTGGACAGAAATGGTCTGGAAAGCTGGAAAGAAGAAAGTTTAGGTTATACTGTTGAAAGCCTTGAATGACAAGTCAAAGAGTCTATATTTTATAGAGAGCTACTAAAGGTTTTTGAATAGATGAAATGGAGAGTGATTTATACATTTACATACATAGGCAGTGGCATGAAGGGTAGACTGGAATCAGGGAAGACCAGTGTTTATTCTGTTAGTATTGAGGGCCAAAGCTAGAGCAGTGATACCTTGAGAGAGAGACTTCCTGGGTAGCTTTGAGAAGATAGGATGTACAAAATACTGAGATTGGGTAAATGTTCCAGGTTTCCACAAGGTTTGTTTTACCCAATTGTAGGTCATCCAGTGTTGATTGATGTTTGTGAGCCTGCATCTAGAATGTATTCATTAGAAACCAATTCTGTCAAGCCAATCTTATTCCTTACCTGTTCTAATAGTCGTTAGATCATCACACCACAGAACTGGAGTTGGAATCCATCATTGAGAACTTTTGAGACCCTCCCTTCATAGTTCTTGGGAACAAGATGCAGAAACAGTTGGGGAGAGGAAAACTACCCCCAGCAACGTTTGTATCAAATTCATGTTCACCCACACAGCTTTCATTTTTGTTAATAATTGGGAAATTAACCATCGCAGTCGTTCTATTAGATGGTATTTAGGGGAGAATGTGAGCGTGTGCTAATTGTGTAAGAACAAAACAGTTCACTAAAAGAACTAGAGGGTAAAACAGATATGAACATGCCAGAATAAATGAGGTATAATGCGCACCGGTGCATGCACCTCCCCCCAACCCGCTCCACTCAAGGTGAGTGAGTTTGGGTGGCACAGTGAATGTAATGTTTCTTGTTAATTTTTCTAACAAGGCATGATAAAATTTGCCCTGGATAAGTCATAAAGTGAGGTTGTTGAACGAGACTGCTTCTGAGTTCCATTACAGTCCAGTGTCTGTGATGCAAGCATTCTATAATTCTAATTGAACTGTCCATGTTCTGCATGTGCATGGTTCTCTGGTGGTTTGCTGAAGGAGGTCTTCAGTATTTGACCCACTTCTGTTCAACATTTTTATCAGTCATTAAAATGGAAGGAGTAGCTAATACATTGGGATAATTGTATCAGAAATTTTAAGAAGAAATAGTAAATTGTGCATCAGCCACACCAGAGACAGGGCACATACGCCTGTTGACCCTGAGAAAGTCAAACGGTTGAAACTCAGTGACTCAGCACTCAGACCCGCACTGCCCAGGCTCAGTGGCTCTGAGCTTCATCATTCTGTGTCCTGAGATGGAGGAGAAGGCCCAGACAGGAAACAAGAGGACCCTGGGAAGAAACCAAATAGAGCTTCAGAGAAGGTGCTTGACAGAATTGGATAGAGAATAAATAACTTAGAACAGAAAGTAATATGTTATTGAAGAACAGATTCCCTGAAATCTAGCATATGCCAAATAGATATCAGTGATTCTGTGAGGCAGCAAGAAATATTAGAACAACGTCAAAAATTGAAAAAGTAGGACAAAAATATAAGATTTGCTAACTCACCCTGGAGAGAGGTCAAGAAGTGATAATTAAGAAGCATTGTTTGATGCTTCTTTGATGGATTCTTTGAAAACCAAGGTTTTGGAAGAAAATCTGTATACTATTTTCAAGAATTTACAAATGAGAGAATTCTGGAAGAAAGCTGAGTAAGTTAAAAAACTTACGATTCTCCAAATTTTCTCCACAAAAAAGACAGAACATCACTTTAGAGCAGCAGAAATGAACACTGGGTTAAAGCAGTTGTCCTCTTAAAGATAACTTGAGAAGACCTCAGGAAGACCCAGTGAAGTTCCGAGGTACAAACACCTCCAGGCCCACTACAGCAGGATCAACAAACCATAAGCCCTAGGGGTAGCTGGGTTGAGAAGCAGCCTCAGTCTGAGAAACATTCCTCTCACATTCAATGTGTGTAGGTGTGGGTGGGGGGTGAGAGAGGAGTGGGAGTGGGGAAGGGGTGTCTGACAGCTGAGTAGGAAAAGATTGAGGGACACCAAGCACAGCTGCACTGACCAGAGTGTCTGGGCCTATGGCTGTGGGGAGAAAAACCTAACACACATTTTGTTAGTGCATTAGCATGGGGCAGCAACCCTCTTGGCTGTGGGCACTTGAAGGAGATCAGTGTCTCTGGTTTCAGTTCTGGGGCAGAGAGGACAGCTGTGGTTTGTAACCACCAGAGGAATGGGACCACAGGGAGCAATGTCATTTGCGGAACAGTGGGCTGTGGCCCCAAGATAACAGTAAGAAGGACCTGAGGCTTGTGTCGTCATTCCCCATACTTCTGGCCTAGAACTTGATTACACTAACAGCTGCTAAAAACAAATGAAACAAAAAATAAAATGAGTAATCAAAGGAGAAAGATCCCAACCATACATAGTTATCATGGGGATAGGGAGAAGATCTGGTTTCATATTCAGAGGAAGATGATGGAGCTGAAAAAGCTACTTCTTTTTCAGTGAGAAGTGTTAGATGGTCTCAAGCACAAAGAGTTCTTGGAAGAACTGAAAAAGAACTTTAAAAATGAGAGAGATCGGGGCAGCTAGGTGGCGCAGTGAGTAGAGCACTGGCCCTGGAGTCAGGAGAACCTGAGTTCAAATCCTGCCTCAGACATTCGACACATGTACTAGCTGTGTGACCTTGGGCAAGTCACTTAACCCCAATTGCCTTGCCTTCCCCCCTCAAAAAAAAAAGAGAAAGAAAAAATGAGAGAGATTGAGGAAAAATTAGGAAAAAATAGACCAATCCAAGGAAATTGTGAAAAGTCAACCAACTAGAAATAGAGAGCATCAAAAACTTAAGGAAGAAAATAATTCCTTGAAAACTGCAGTTGGGCAGTTGAAAGCTGATGGTGTTCTAAGACACTGAGAAATCATAAAATCAAAAGAATGAAAAAATAAAAGAAAGTGAAACATTTCATCAGAGAAGCAACCGATCTGGAGAACAGATTGAGGAGAAATGTTAGTCGGACTACCTGAAAATTATGATTAAAAAAAGAAATCCTTCGTTCCAGAAAACATAAGTATTAACTTTTCTACCTTGCTTTAGCTAGGTGGAGGCCAGAATGCCTTTTAAAAGGAAAAATCTTGTGTTGAGAGCTGGCTGAGAGATAGTATTCAATTGAGTGTATTTTTTTTTTGCGTGCCCACAAATACAGAGTGCTGTAATGAGTATTGTGGAAAACAGAAAGGAATCCTGTGTAAGGGAATGCTTACATTTAGGATAAAACCAAAAAATACAAAGCTGTGCAGCTCCTAGGAATGCAAATGAGGGAGATGCCACAATGAAAAGGGCTAGTCAAGGAAGATCTTTTGGAGGAGGTGATATTTGAGCTGAGCCTTGTATGTTGGGTAAAGAGATAAATTGTTCTCCTCGTACTACCCCTGATACAGTTGTGTATTGGGATCCCATAAAATCTTATAGCAGTTCATCATGGCTTCTTAGAGAGCTTGTTTTGAAGAGAAATTTTAATAAAGCTGCATAAGTAGGTAAAATTTAATTGATAAGGCAAGAAATCTGATTTGTAAAATCATGGATAGACAGGAAAAGATCATCCCTCTTTTTGTTGGTTGTAGGACACAGTATCTATGTGGCAGATGACTTTCCTACTTTATATTTGCTGTGACTCCTCACCCAGCACTCTGCCCCCTTCTTGTGCACACATTTATGTATCATCCCTAGAAGTGAACCCTATAATTATACAAACCTTCCCTTATAGTTGTTGTGTAAAGCAGTACTGATGAGACCCGGATGGCTTAGCCTGGTGTTTCAGACCTGCCACAAGCAGATTGCTGGAGGCAAGGAAAAGGGAGGAATTTGCATTCAGTGAGGCAGTTGAAAGAATATAAACATTTTCCTCTCCTAGGACACCCTCTGTCTCAGATGTTTGTGGACCCTTTTGGCAGTCTGGTGATGCCTGTGGACCTCATCTTAAAATAATATTTTTAAATGCACATAATAAGATACTTAGGCTTCCAAAGAAAACCAACTATACTGAAATTTAGTCAACACAAATGACCCTTGGTGAAAATCTATTCTATCCCTAAAGCACTTTTCTCTGGAGTGGCTGTGAGACTTGACATAGTTATTGTCCCCCCTGAGCACCGATCATCTCAATGCCTTTCACGTGTTATTGTGCCTTCCAGATTTACATTGGTGCAGAAACACACGGTGGAATTTAACCAGGTGGCCATGGCGAATTCCGATGGATCAGAAGCCATGCTGAACAGAGTCATGACGAAGGATAACATTGGCGTTGCTGTGGTTTTAGAGGTCCACAAAGAATTGTTTGGAGCAGGTGAGCACCCCTGGGGTCGCTGGACTTCAGGGGACATCACAGCTTATTTGTTCCTCAACTTAAATTTCATTTTGGTGATTAGATGTCTGGTGAGAATAAAATGTGACACTTTATGAAGGAATACATGTCTGGCTAACAAGTGTGAGTGGTGCTTTAGTTTGTCCTTCTAAAATAACCTTTGAAAACAGGAAATGTTTTGATCAGACTGAAATTAGAAAACACGAGGATTCCTTTTTCTAACTACGTTAGCTTAGGTTTTTAAGTTTAACCCATATATTCAACTGTTGTTTTTGGTGAGTCACTGCTTACATCTTTCCCTTACTAATTCTTCTGAACCTAGTGTTTACACAGAACTGGTTACTGTATTCTTCCTTCCTGCTACCTACCTTGTGCACATTTTTAATGATCCCTGGTAAAGGTTGGGCAGGAGCAGAGAAAAGAGATGATTCCTATCAATCGATTACTTTTGTTGTTTATAAGTGGCAAGTTGAAACGTCTCATGACCCTCCCTGTCCGACATTAGCCTATCTCTTAGATTAGATTAGATTAGATTCGAGGGTTCAGACTTTGTTTCAAGTTATGTTTTTTTGTTGAGTATTCTTTTTTTTTGGAGGGGGGAAGGCAGAGCAATTGGGATTAAGTGACTTGCCCAAGGTCACACAGCTAGGAAGTGTGTCTGAGGTCAGATTTGAACTCAGATCCTCCTGACCCCAGAGCCAGTTCTCTACTCACTGAGCCACCTAGCTGCCCCTTGTTGAGTATTCTTTATGTAAAATTCCACACTCTTAAGTCTTTCAGGTTTTTTAAGAAGAGTAAGCATGATGCATGTGAATTACTGGACCTTTGGTCATTGCATTTAATCTTAACTGTTTCCATTGCAGGAGTTGTATTCTCTTAGTTTTGCTTTCTTTACTCCATACTAGTTGATATCAATCATAGGTTTCTTTGAATTCTTGATACTCATTTTCCAGCACAATGTGTTAGGCACTTGCTTCCATATACCTGTTTTTTCACGCATTTGGCAGTAAGTAGGTAGGTCAAGCTCCCATTCACTTTTATCAGGACGTGGATTTGAGCTGTAATGGATTATGAAAGTTGCCTGGCTGAACCCTTTCATTTTATAGATAAGGGAATGGAGGCCCAGCTACGTCAGAACACTTAAATTCACATAGATGGGGCAAAACAGAACTTTGTCCTTTAGAGTAATGACCACCTACCTATTCCCACACACCAAGCTCCCTTAACCCCTTCTGAGTGATTTTCACTTCTACAAAAGGTGCTGCTGTGAATGTTTGTTTCTGGGACTGTTTTTTCCTGTTGACCTAGAGTCCCCAGTGTTGGAGTTTCTGGGTTAAAGGACGTAAGCATGCTACGTAGTAGAGGAAACCTCAAATTAACTACTCTTAATTGTCATATTGTATGACTGGATGAACTTCAGTATCATTAGCCATGGAGGACAGTTTGTATTCTCATCCTTTTCTTTTATCACAGAATCTGTATTAAAAATTCCTTTTTTTTTTACCTAGATTATTAGTGATTGTATGTCCAAGGACTTTATAGAGACCCTGTATATTGGAATTCTGACATATCTATATATGCTTATTTGTATATAGAGATGTATAGATATAATTTAAGCCAATAAAGTGATATAAATACATTTGCCAGTGGAGTTTTATAATTGAAGATGAATGCTTTATCCCTCCATTTTTTACAATGGAATATGTGGAACCTTTTTATTGTGGAGTATGTATTCTTTTGCAAGCACAATTTAGTATTTCAAGACATACGTTGACTACATATTAATGTATAATATCCAGTCTGACTGTGGTTTCACTTTATTGTATGATTGGGGGGTGTGGATTCTGTTACTTCTGAAAGTTAACTTTGAGTCCTAAGATGCCATAAATAATAATTTAAGTAATTTGCTGTCTTTGGTTTTCAGAGCGTTATTTTCCCAAGCAAAATCCCCTGGCATTCAATAGTTCTGAGCAGAGACATCCAAAAGATTTCATTAGATGTTTTTGAGAGACAATCTTTGGCTATAGATACTGTGTGATTAATTGTCCATAGGGATTTTGACATTTTTGTTTCTTTCTTTTTCTAACAATTGAATTTAGGTATGAAACCTATTCATGCTGTAGAAAAACAGCTACTTATTGTGGCAAATGCCCATATGCATTGGGATCCAGAATATTCTGATGTGAAACTCATTCAAACTATGATGTTTGTCTCAGAAGTAAAAAACATCTTGGAGAAAGCCTCTAGTAGGCCTGGTAGCCCATCTACAGATCCTAATTCCATCCCGCTGGTGCTATGTGCGGATCTTAACTCATTGCCGGATTCAGGTATTTAAGAAATGCCTTACTTTTTTTTTAAAATGTTGCCTTTACTTTTAGTTGAAACATAGATAGAGGTATGTCTGTATCTGGAGAGAGAGTTTCATTTTCCAGATCATTTAGCTCTGAGGAGTAATGTTAATAACATTTGTGAATTTTTAAATCAGAGTGCTATTTATTGAGAATTTTGTGCTAGGGTAATAAAAATTTTCTGTTTATCTAAAGTATTTTTGAAGCCTTTAAATAATTTGACTAGATCCTTTGAATACATCAGTTATTTTTTAAAAATTTTATTTGTTTTTAGTTTTCAACATTCGCTTTTATAAAATTTTGAGTTCTGAATTTTTACCCCTCCTCAAGACAGCATGCAATCTGGAATACATCATTTATTTTAAGAATTAAATTTTAAATGTAAAAATTTTAACCCTGAATGTTTTGGTGAATAACATGATTGAAATTTATTTCTAGTATCACTGTGTTTATGTCAGTACTTTGACATAAAAGTAGTACTCAACAATAAATAACAAAATTACTTGACTATCTATTATTTTGTATTTATTGAATGTTAGAGCCAGATATGGTACCAGTTCCCTTGTACCTCAGGGGTATGTTTAAAAAATCTTGGAGAACAGCTAGGTGGCACAGTGAATAGAGCACCCACTCTGGAGTCAGGAGAAACTGACACTTGGCACTTACTAGGTGTGTGTCCTTGGGCAAGTCACTTAACCCCAATTACCTTGCCTTTCCCCCTCCAAAATTTTCTTTTCATTTAATACTTTATTTTTCCCCAATTACATGTAAAAATAATTTTTAACATTCTTTTCTTTATACTTTGAATTCTAAGAAACTTAGTTTTTGAGAAATTCCAAATTCTTTCACTCCCCTTCTTCACTCCCTCACCCCACCCCCCTTCTGAAGGCAGTTTGTAAAACATTTTTAAATTAGTAAAACATTTTCATATTGGTCATATTGTGAAAGAAAACATGGAACAAAAAAAGACCCTCAAGAAACATAAAGGAAACAAAGCATGCTGTGATCTGCATTCAAGCTTCATCAGTTGTTTTTCTGGAAATGGGTAGCATTTTTTCATCATGAGTCCTTGGGAATTATCTTAGATTGTTGCATTGCTAAGAGTAGCTAAGTCATTCACAGTTGATTGAGGTGCAGTATTGCTGTTACTGCATACACTGTTCTCCTGGTTCTGTTCAATTCACTTTGCATCAGTTCATGTAAGTCTTTCCAGGTTTTTCTGAGGGCATCCTGCTCATCCTTTCTTGATAGCACAATAGTGTTCCATCACAATCTTATACCACAACTTGTTCAGTCATCCCCCCAGTTGATGGGCACTCCCTCAGAAAAGAGCTGCTATAAATAAATGTGTACATGCAGGTGCTTCTTGTTTTTTAAAAATCTCTTTGGGATAGAGACCTAGTAGTGGTATTGCTAGGTCAAAGGGCCCTTTTCATAGCCCTTTGGACATGGTTCCAAATTGATCTCCAGAGTGATTGAAATCATTCACAATTCCACCAACAGTGCATCAGTGTTCTAATTTCTACACATTCCCTCCAACATCTCAGCAGGAGAATATATAAACCATCTGTAACAGCCTGTTTCCGTGGATGTGGATTCTATATCAGAGTCAAAGTAAAAATAGTCATCTATTCCCCTAATTTTTGATTTTGTTTTTTTTTTTATTTTAATTTTTTTAAACTTAATTTTATTTAATTTATTTACTATATTTAGTTTTCAGCATTGATTTTTCACAAGAGTTTGAATTATGAATTTTCTCCCCGTTTCTATCCTCCCGCCCACTCCAAGATGGCATATATTCTGGTTGCCCCATTCCCCAGTCAGCCCTCCCTTCTGTCAGCCCACTCCCCTCCTGGCCCCTTTCCCTTCTCTTGTAGGGTTAGATAAATTTCTATACCCCATTGCCTGTGTATCTTATTCCCTAGTTGCATGCAAAAACTTTTTTTTTTGTTTTTGAACGTCTGTTTTTAAAAACGTTGAGTTCCAAATTTTCTCCCCTCTTCCCTCCCCGTCCACCCTCCCTAACAAGGCAAGCAATTCAACATAGGCCATATGACTATCATTATGTAAAACCCTTCCACAGTACTCATGTTGTGAAAGATTAACTTATGTTTTGCTCTTTCCTAACCTATCCCCCTTTATTGAATTTTCTCCCTTGACCCTGTCCCTTTTCAAAAGTGTTTTGTTTTTGATTACCTCCTCCCCCTGTCTGCCTTCTCTTCTATCATCCTCCCATTTTTATCTTCTTCCTCCTTCTTTACTGTGGGGTAAGATACCCAATTGAGTGTGTATGGTATTCCCTCCATAGGTCAAATCTGGTGAGAGCAAGATTTACCCATTCCTCCTCACCTGCCCCCTCTTCCCTTCCTACAGAACTGCTTTTTCTTGCCACTTTTATGCGAGATAATTTACCCCATTCTATCTTTCCCTTTCTCCCTCTCTCAATATATTCCTCTCTTATCCCTTAATTTGATTTTATTTTTTTAGATATCATCCCTTCAAATTCAACTCACCCTGTGCCTTCTGTCCAAATATACACACACGCATGCACACATATGTACATATGTACAGCTACATACCTACATACATAGACACACACGTGTGTGTATATATACACACATACATATATATGTATATCTATCTATATCTGTATCTATATCCATATATGTGTGTGTGTATACATATATATACATATACACATGTACACTTATACACACACATATACATATATATATATGTATATATATATATGTATGTATGTATGCATACTCCTTTCAGCTACTCTAATACTGAGGTCTCATGAATCATATACATCATCTTTCCATGTCGGAATGTAAACAAAACAGTTCAACTTTAGTAAGTCCCTTATGATTTCTCTTTCTTGTTTACATTTTCATACTTCTCTTGATTCTTGTGTTTGAAAGTCAGATTTTCTATTCAGCTCTGGTCTTTTCACTGAGAAAGCTTGAAAGTCCTCTATTTTACTGAAAGTCCATATTTTGCCTTGGAGCATGATACTCAGTTTTGCTGGGTAGGTGATTCTTGGTTTTAATCCTAGCTCCATTGACCTCTGGAATATCATATTCCAAGCCCTTCGGTCCCTTAATGTGGAAGCTGCTAGATCCTGTGTTGTCCTGATTGTTTTTCCACAATACTCAAATTGTTTCTTTCTGGCTGCTTGCAGTATTTTCTCCTTGACCTGGGATCTCTGGAATTTGGTGACAATATTCCTGGGAGTTTTCTTTTTGGGATCTTTTTCAGGAGGTGATCTGTGGATTCTTTCAGTTTCTATTTTACCCTCTGGCTCTAGAATATCAGGGCAGTTCTCCTTGATAATTTCTTGAAAGATGGTGTCTAGGCTCTTTTTTTGATCATGGCTTTCAGGTAGTCCAGTAATTTTTAAATTATCTCTCCTGGATCTATTTTCCAGGTCAGTGGTTTTTCCAATGAGATATTTGACATTGTCTTCCACTTTTTCATTCCTTTTGTTCTGTTTGATAATATCTTGATTTCTCATCAAGTCACTAGCTTCCACCTGCTGCAGTCTAATTTTTAAAGTAGTATTTTCTTCAGTGGTCTTTTGGACCTCCTTTTCCATTTGGCTAATTCTGCCTTTCAAGGCATTCTTCTCCTCATTGGCTTTTTGGAGCTCTTTTGCCATTTGAGGTAGTCTATTTTTTAAGGTGCTGTTTTCTTCAATATTTTTTTCGGTATTTTTTTGGGTCTCCTTTAGCAAGTCATTGACTTGTTTTTCATGGTTTTCTCCCATCATTCTCATTTCTCTCCCCAATTTTTCCTCTACTTCTCTAACTTGCTTTTCCAAATCCTTTTTGAGCTCTTCCATGGCCTGAGACCAGTGCATGTTTTTCTTGGAGGCTTTTGATGTAGGCTCTTTGACTTTGTTGACTTCTTCTGTCTGTATGTTTTGTTCTTCTTTGTCACCAAAGAAAGATTCCAAAGTCTGAGACTGAATGAGTGTGTTTTCACTGCCTGGCCATATTCCCAGCCAACTTACTTGACCCCTGAGTTTTTCAGCAGGGTGTGACTGCTTGTAAAGAGTACTTTGTTTCAAGCTTGATGGGATGCACTGTTGATTTCAGAGCTATTTCTATACAGCCAGCTCTGCCATGCCAGCACTCCTCCTTCCCCAAGAACCACCACCCCGGACCTTCAGCAGGCTCTGCACTCCTGCTCAGATCTGCCACTTAATTCCTCCCACCAGGTGGGCCTGGGGCCAGAAGCAACTGCAGCTGTAGTTCTGTAGCTACACCACCTCCGCCGCCCCCGGGGTGGTGGCAAAACTGTGAACTCCTTCACTCTGTCCCCTGCAGCTTTTCCCACTAACCTTCTCTGTTGTCTTTGGTGTTTGTGGGTTGAGAAGCCTGGTAACTGCCACAGCTCACTGATTCAGGGTGCTAGGGCCTGTTCTGCCTGGCTCCTGTCTGGTTGGTCCTCCCGCCACCCACGCTAGGCTCTGCTCCGCACGACTTCGCTCCCACCTCCACGCGTGATAGAGCTCATCCAGCAACCATCTCGGCTGGCCTGTGCTGGATCCCTGCTTCCCTCTGCTATTTTGTGGGTTCTGCAGTTTTAGAATTTGTTCAGAGCCGTTTTTTATAGGTTTTTGGAGGGACCTGGTGGGAAGCTCACGCAAGTCCCCGCTTTCCAGCTGCCATCTTGGCTCTGCCCCTAATTTTTGATTTTGAGAAGGCTGTTCTTGTGTTGAATCACTGAATTCTCCTAATATTATTTTAAGGTCCCCCCCTTAATTTGGCTTTTTGTGAATATTAGGTCTCAGCTTATAGTTTTTGAGGGAAATGTTGAGTTCTAGTTAATTTGTAGTTTCCTAAGCAGGCCTGGTCTGTAAAATTGCCCATATAATGGATGATTAAATAAATGTTGCCAGCTAACCTGAGTGTTAAAATGAAGGCTGGCTTCTCAGCCTTCAAGAGAAAAAAGAACCCATTCTTCCTTGCTGTAGAATTTTTTGAATAGATGATTTTCAGTTGTATTCTGTAGTTTACATTTCACTTCCACAGGTGTTCAGTGACAGAATACAAGTGAGGGAATTCAAAGCACACCCCACCATCCCTCCCACCCCCCAATCCCTAGGCTGACCAAAAACCACTCTGAACCAAGTATGCTCATCCTGCTCACTCTGAGACCTCCTATGAGATATGTAGTCTCTTGTAAAAGGTCAAAAAAAAATGAGAAATGGCAGCCTTTCTTTGTTCCTTCCTTCTACCAGGTGTCGTGGAATACCTGAGCAGTGGAGGAGTGGCTGATAACCATAAGGATTTTAAGGAATTGCGCTATAATGAGTGTCTCATGAACTTCAGCTGCAGTGGGAAAAATGGTACCTCAGAAGGAAGAATCACGCATGGCTTCCAGCTCCAGAGCGCCTATGAAAATAACTTGATGCCTTACACAAATTATACCTTTGACTTCAAAGTGAGTGACAGCTTTGAGTTGGGCATGCAAATTCCGTATTACAGCAATAAGCACGTTTCTTGAAAGCCAGTACTTTGCATCTTAAAACTTGATATACTGTGTTTGGCCAGATAGTATGTTATAAACTTCAGGAAATTAACTATCTTTACGAGTCTGGCCAAGGCTGTAGCTATAATTACAAGGGGTGACTTTGACAGTATTTTGAAGCTTTCTTTGACCCTTCAGTTGCTCAAATTCAAAATAATTCCCACCCCGATGGGACAGTGGAAACCTCCAAATTGAGTAATGAGTGGCTTGGCAATAAATCTTGACATAGCCTCAGGAATGCCTGGATATGTCCCTTTTTCCGTTTAGCTTTTGCACATCCTGACAGAATTTGGGAACCCACAGTCCCCGGTTCCCCGACTTTTTCCCCCTTTGCCCAACCCTTCTGCTATCAAATTTGCTCAAATGAAAAGGACAAAAAACATTTAAGAAAGCTAGACTGGACTCAACTGTTTCTAGATAGTTTCTCCTTCCTTGAAATGTCAGATTTTTACTTCTGATTATTTTTCAACTAAAACAAGAGTGATAGCAGATTATTTCAGATGCAGTTTTTAGAATGTATTCATTTGGGGTGGGGGGACCCAACAAATAAAATGCTTATTTCTTCTAGAAGAGATCATAGCACAGATAATATTCTTGGGTAATGAACGTTTATCATATGTACATTGTTCTTTATTCTCTCCAGCCCTGAAATCCTCCTTGCCAGCACACTTCCTAACTCCCAAGAGAGACTTAGAGAACAATCTCAGTCACGGTCTCTCCATAATTTTTATTAAACTTCTAGTAGGCCTACTGGGAAAGCCCCAATCTGGTAGATATGGGTTAAAAGTAAATGATTTTTGAGTTGAGTCATATAGAGGTCTCTCTTAATGTCTGCTTTTTAGCTGTTTTATTATTTACTATTCGTTCTCCCATGCTCAGAAGGATATCAGGTTCATACCTGTCCTTATTGTTTCTTTCAACTTTATAATCCTCCATGTTCGAGATCAGCCCTATGAAAGGGTTGATGACAAAGACAGACATTGACCCATAGTATAATTGAATGAATTAAGGAAAGAATTTTCCTTTTGGAGGAATTGTGGATATCATTCATTGAAAGCTGTGCATTATTTTCAAATCATATAAAATATACTTTACTGGTCTGAAAACAGTCAATTAAGAAGCAAATTAAGCACCAAATATCATCTCTGTTGATAAGCAGCTAGTACAGACAAAACAAGATTCTGTACTCCCCAATGAGATTGTTTTTGTGTGTTTTGTCCCCTTCTTAGATTTTAGAAAATCCTTAGTTCTCCCTCCCTCCCTCCTTTTAAAACATCCACTTAAAATGGATATGACTTCTGGTAAGTTGAGGGGAGGAAACAGATAGGAAAGCTTAGAGCAATAGTCACTCAAATGCATTAATAGAAGCTGATACTGTTCTCTCCCCTCATTCAGTAGATTTAGCAGCTGATGGAGAATGAGGTAACTCTTAGTGATAAGGTGATTTTTCTACCAGAGGTGTAATCTCCACAGGGCATTTGGTGGTTTCAAGTTTGAGTAAGGTGGTTCTTAATGCATCTCAAGATGGACTAAGTGAAGGGAAAGTGTTGCCTGTATTGCAATTTACCTCTGGATTCTGATGCCTATTTTGAAGCAGACCTCAGGATTTAGATCTAAAAAGAGCGCCCTAGCCCACTGGACATTTCATGTTTTGGATTTTATGGGACCTCATTTTAGAGATAAACTGAATCCTAGGGAGTTGAACTGACTGAGGATCCCACAGGTGATCTGATTCCAAATCCAGTGCCCTTTGATCTACTAGCTGATGGGATCTTGCTGAGTAGTAACTGAGTTCAGACGTTTCCTAGCTGTGTGACCCTGGGCAAGTCACTTCACCCTGTTTGATTCAGTTTCCTCATCTGTACAATGAGCTGGAGAAGGAACTGACAAGTCACTCTGGTGCCTTTGCCAAGAAAACCCCAAATGGGGTCATGAAGAATAGGACACAACTGAAAATGACTGAGCACGAACAACAAAACAGGAGGCTTCTTTTTAACTAAAGCAGCTGCCCACCCTGTTTTAAGCAAGTTCTTTTTTTTTTTAATTTTTAAATTTTGCATATGTCCTTAGCACTTGGTGAACACTCCAGCATGATGTATATATGTGTCTTAGGGCCCAGTCTGATAGCCAGCCACAGTTAAATACCCAATTCTGTGCCCACTTGCTATGTTGGAACCAGGAGGTCCCATGCACATTGGGCTGATTTGTATTCATAGCTGTTAAATCCAGAGGTTCTTGGATCCTTTGATTGTCATAGACATTACGGCCGATTTCCCCAAGCCAATCTGTAATGTCTGACCCAGGTTTGAGATCTGAAGGGACCCACCTATACATCTTAGGGAATTAAACTCATTACATAGCATTGGTTAGGTCTCACTTTTTAATTTTATACATACATACATGCATACATTTTCAAACCCACATATTCACAGTTGTGTCTTTCTCTGTTTTTAAACTGATTTGAAACAGTTTGATAAATGATTTCACTCTTTGTTTTGTTGGTAAAGTGGGTAAGATGCTGAATTGGATGTCAGGACAAGGTTTAAACCTCCCTCCATGTGACATTGGGCAGCTGACTCTTAGCCTCCCAAACCCTGAATAGCCTTGTCTGCATAGTAGGAGGGAGCTAGACTGGATAGGTCCTTTCGGGTCTAGATCTATGATCCAGTCTAATTTTTTAGAATTAGAAATTATACATATTTCCTAGGTAGCAGCTTGTTCCTTTTTTGTTAATTTTTAAAAACAAATGTACTAGTTTCTCTAGCCAAGCTTGTCAGGTGTAGATATACTTATCTTGATATGCTCGGTTTCTGAAGAAGTTTGGACCAGGTGTAAAGCATTGTGGTTATGAATTCGGTGTTATTCTGCAAAAACAAAAACAAAAACATGGCTCCACAGATATTTGCCATAACTTTGTGGGTCCCAAATAGATGCCATAAATTCTTCTTCCTCTATTAATAGACTTTTAAGAAATGTGTGTTATTTTTGTTTGTATCTTACATGGTTTTTAAAGCCTGTTTTTGTCTCCCCCACCCCTTCTCCCAATCTCTTCACAGGGTGTGATTGACTACATTTTCTATTCCAAGACTCATATGAACGTGCTTGGTGTCCTGGGGCCTTTAGATCCTCAGTGGCTGGTTGAGAACAACATCACTGGGTGTCCACACCCACACATCCCTTCAGACCACTTCTCACTGTTAACACAACTTGAACTCCACCCTCCACTCCTGCCTCTCGTCAATGGTGTTCACTTGCCCAGTAGGAGGTAGTGGAGTCCAGCCCCGCCGAGGCGGGATCTGTTGCTATGGACCTGTACAGTTGTAAATCAAAGTATGTAGGAGTGAAGTATGGCCATCCTTAAGCTGCTTCTTCAGGCTCCTTTCATTCTGTGTTTGCTGTAAGATTGTGCACATTTTGGTGCATCTTGGTATCATTTGGCACTAGGGCTGGAACCAAAGTATTGCTCCCTTTCCGTGTTTTTAATTTAGTGTGTTTTAAATATTGGACCTGTTTCTTATTCAGAGTTAGCTTTGGTAGTGGAGAAATGATCAGTTGAAGGTCCAACAATATGTATTTATTGCTCCAAGACGCATTTTCTGCCTAATTATATAAAAATGAGCTATCCATCTTTTAAAATAAAATGTTTTCTTTTAATTACATTAAGAAAATTTAAAAATTGAACAGTTTATCTTGCAAGGAAATGCTTGTTCTCCTTTACTACAAACTGGTTTGCCTCTCCAGATCACACTGCACATTAGTAAATCATACATCCATGAATACATCTCTGTATGTGTGTATGTATCTATGTGTATCACTGTAGATCTATACACACATATACACGCTTTGGAAATAAAGCGCCTAATAGTACAGTGTTTTGTTGGGCAAACATTCTCACATTTTGGGAGGAACACAAACAAGACCCAGATCCCCTTATCAGTTCTGTATTTGTAGATCTTAGGTTATTGGTGAGACCTTGAAGAGCTGTCTCTCCACCTTATTACTGGGAAAACAGTGGGAAATACACATTGCCATATAGCTTGAAATTTGATCTATTTGAAGATGGAGTGCATACTTCTATAGATGGCTATTTTTGTCAAGTCCCCTCCAGTTGCTTTCCTCCTTGCTTTGCTTCATAGTAGACCTTGAATAACAAAAGTGTTGCCAATTGACCTATAGGTCATCTCCCTGACGTAGCCAGAGACCCCAGGTTCAAGAGGAGACAGGATACAGTCACAGGAATGCTAGGCATGTCCCAGGGTGTGTATATAATAATGCAGTAGCTGCCAGGTGACCTCTTGGGTTAAGAAGGATTTGGGGAGATTTTCAACAGGGAGTAAGTAGCTCAATACCATTCCTTGGATTATTTTTCCTGACCCTAGCTGCCAAATAGCCATCATATGCTTTTACTCCTTGTTTCTGTTCTCTTGTCAGGGTTGAATTAAGAAGCTGCTGGTTCATTCCCAACTATTGATGCTCTTTAAATGTGTTATTTTATGCCCAGACGGGGCCAGTGCAAAAAACCTGTGCCTCAGGAGGCAGTAAACATAATGCAATTTTCTGGGGGTGGGGGGGCGGAAATTAGTTGGCTGCTTGATGTTAATTATGGCACAGTAATAGGAAAAGGTCGTGTCTGTGTTTTTAAGTTTTTCTTTATTCTGCTTTTTTGCTGCTATAAGAGTTTCCTGAAATTTATATTTTAAACTTTTCATGCACTTTACTGTTTCTAGTCTCAAAATGTGATATTTTTATTAAACAGAAAAATTTCCATTATGTGAGTGAAACTTTAAAATAGCCTATATTTGTCTCTCCGTATACAAACACACAAGTCAATTTAAATTAATTGGTTTTAAATATATACAATTTATTTCTTCCAGATCTGATCTCTTAGGCTGTTTTATTAGTCTTGAAATGATGCATTTCCTTTGTTTTATAGTAATTTCATCCATAGTAAATTAATCAGGCTACATAAAATATTATTCCCTGATGGGTTTATTTTTGTGGGAGGAGGGTTGGTGGGATTATGTGATGTCATCTGTGGGATTGCATTGGATGGTTTTACTGAAGTCTAAACTCCCCTTTCAAAAGTGCCTAGTGATAGAGGCGTTGTCTGTCATCTATTAAAATTGGACATCATTGTAGTTGAGTGAAGTTTGATGTAAATAAAATATTATTTTAAAAACGTTATAGCACCAAAAAAAAAACCTTAAGATAACAGATTTTCCAGGTATCCCTTCTTATATACCTCAAGCATTCAACATCTTAGCCATGCAGATAATTTGAGAGTAACTAAAGTATAGTACTGGAAAGTAGAATAGCATGAAAAACTTAATTTTGTGGACATTGCCTTTTTAATCAGCTCCTGTATCTCGTACTTTGTTTTGGGTGGCTTTTCTGCTCGGGAGGTATGCACTAACAAAACATTTTCCTCCTTTCATATACGCATGTTAATTAGCAGTGTGAGCAATATTTCCTACCATACTTCACTCCCAATATTTTTGAGATGTTTGTATAAAATGGAATTTATCGTTCACCTATGATTGTATATGAACCACAGAGGAGCCCATTTATTAATAATAAACTTTTTTAATAGTTAAATGTTATGGGGAAAATAATAAAAAAAACTGGGAAACATTGTAAACAGTTTAAGTTTATTTTGTGTATGACCGAGGCACTCTGTTGCAGGAAGGTGTGTAATTGGGTTCTCTCTGCTTCCAAATGCACTCATTCAAACCATTTATTATCCTGTGTAGTTTTTACATGGTTTGAGTAGATGTGTAGCAACTCATGTTGAAATGGGTAAATTGTGTTATGTTTTTGGTGGCACACATGCCCTTGGGACCTGCTATCTCAAGCTTCATGTGTATGGTTTCCCTTCAGCCCACTCTCTACCCCAAATCCACCAACCCCCTTTGTCCTAATAAATTCCCTTTGTAAAAGGAGTAGTATCTGTTTTGAGCTCCCTGTTCAGGTGATCAGAAATGCTGCTGTCCTCAGTGTTGTCTTACTAAAATAAAATGTAGGCCCTTTGGATCTTTGCAAGTTCCTAGCGTAAAAGAAGAGACTGACAAAAGGTGTATATTTTCTAGAAGTAAAATATACACCCTTATGCTTTCCAGTTTTTCGAATAAATGAGCTTTATGCCATGGAGCTACATATCTTCTGAAGAGACGAAAAATTGGGGCATTTTTAGTTTGTGATTTATGCTTTTTTAAGTTGTCAGATGTGACTTCAAAGTATATCTAATAGAACGCAGTGTTCTTTAAAACGGTTTAAAGCAGTGTTTGGGGGAGGGAAAATTGTACCATTTGCCATCATTGGTCATTCAAGAGCATGTAGCATCACCTAATCTATTGGGCATCACTGCCCATCTCATAGCTTTACTCCTTGTAATGGGGAATACTGCAGCATCCTCAGGACTGACATCTGAAAAAGGCTCAAGTCCTTATACTGCTCCTTGCTTGTTGACTTTGTTTTTTAAAAATGTGCCTGGTGTCAACTTTTAAGCAACAGCACTGCCTAAAAGCAAGCAGAGAAAGGAATCCCAACACCATTCTATATAGGCAACTTTTTAAAATTCGATAGAGAAAATCTGTTAAAGATTTACAATGTTTTATGTAAAAAACAATTTTGTATGAAGTAGCTAAATATTTTCATTTCATTATTTTGATGTAAGGAAGGGTGAGCATTTGATATCACACATTGAAGTCAGGTATGGCACAATGCGTTCTGAGACCAGCTCCTTCACCCCCTCGACCCAATTTGCCTTGTTCTAAGCTTCTCTTTTTAAAATTATTTTCACAAGCAGATATTTAATTTTACTAATAAGCTTCCTTTATAACTGTTTTAGAAGCCACTGTGTGTTTGTGTTTTAGTTTTAAGAAATATAAAGGCCCACTTCTTGGCCCCGACTCCTAAAAATCTTAAATCACAAATGAACATGGAATGGAAGATAATGAAGGGCTCATATCACTTGGTTCCATAGTGGCTTTGTTACGTAGAAGATGTGGAACATAAAACCGGAAAGCTTATTAAAAAAAAAAGTTCCATTTAAAAATGACATCTAGTAAATTTATGTTACTAGATGAGTAAAATTTGAAATTAACACTCCCAGGATTTGAGAAATCACTAATAGATCACATACACTTTGAAGAATCAAATAGTTGTGGAAGGGGGATTAGCATAGAAAACAATAGATGGGATGGTGTTAATTAAATGCATAGAAAGTGATGTTAATCAAATCATGCCTAATGAAAGGTCAGCTTTTTGTGTTTTTTTGCTTTTACTTTTTAAGGCAGTATAATTTACAGTTATTTAGATGTTTCATCTAAAGTCTGAACTGTTAATAGCAGTTTTTCAGAGTAGGCTAATGATCGAGTAGCATAATCACAGGAATCAGCCATGACAGTTTCTGATGGTTTGAACACATGGATACTACTAGAGTAAAGAAAGAGCTTTCAAAAATTAGGTGGAAATGACCCTAGTGAATGTTTAACAGATAAGAACTCTTACATATGCCTCCCTCTTTGTTTATCGCTTTTCTGATAATTGAAGATACACATTTTTTTCCAGAGATAAGTTGGAAACATCAGATGGTGACATAATTTTATTCAATTTATTGGTATATCCATCTCATATCTGACTAAATACTAACATAAAGAAAAAACCTTAGCTTGTGAGGCCTTCTTGTTCAGTTAGTTATTTAGACAGTTCTAAAAACAGCATGATAAAGTGAAAACATAGGTTTCATTTGAACTTGATTTTTCTAGCTCTGATCATCCAGTTTTTAAAATTAGAAATAATTAAATTGATGCCTCTTTAAGTTGGTCCTGTCCAGAAACTTTGATCTGTTTTAAAGGAATCAGAGGAATATTCTGCCTTCTAATTTGATTTGATAATGCTCATACTAAGGGTTCTTTTCTTGCCTATCTTAATTTAATTTGAGTTTTTAGAAATAAAAATACAGAAAGAGGGAAGGATGAAAGATCCCTTTTGGCCAGGTATGGCCGCGATGAAGAACAGTTCTTTTTGCCCTTGTTTATGCCAACCTATTATCTAGGAGTGAATTATCTATTAAGTAGGTATTTCAGAAGAATAGTGGAAAAATGAGAGTACCGAAGAGTCACGCTAGATATAGGTGGTGGTTCCTCAATTTCATTAGTAAGTATTGTTGGTCTCAATATAAGACTTCAATAAGCTTGAGTATGTAGAAATAATCCTATCAGTCACTGAACATTTCTGAGAGCAAAACCAGTTTCTTTTTCAAAATTAATTACCAAGACCATTTGTGCCTAGCAGCATATATGACACAATGCAAAAAGCACCTGCAGTTTAACAAATGTTAAATTCAGGTGGGAATGGTTGGGGTATCCATTTATATCTTAGGAGTCTTTAGCAATGGCAAAATGTGCCAAGTGATATGATTCTATGAGTTATATTGCGTGTAATCTTACAGAATTGTTCAGAAGTCAGAATAGTTCCAGCTTCTAGTATTTTGTTATTGGTGTTAAATAATTCCCAAGCTTTTAAAATAATAACCTGCTTTGCATCTCTGTGTTCTCTTTCTAAAAAGTAAGGATCATGGTGGCCCTTTCTAAAAGTGACACTTGTTGCTTAGCCTTTTTTGCCTTTTAAAGAACTTTTAATCAACAGCGTGGGTTTTTCTTTCAGCAGTTAGTGTGGTTTTGTGCCATGCTTCCTTAATTTGTGATTTTCTGAATTTATAAGGTTGGCGGTGGTGATATGTTAATAGCTTTGGCTTTGCTTCTTACTGAGCAGTCTTGATACATCGTTATTAGTTTGTGTGCGAAACAGTGTCTGGTTTGTATTCACTGGAAACCTCACTATCCGTTCTTGCTTTACTTGCTAAAAATCTATGTCTTACCTGTGAAATCCCTAAGCAGCGCTTTGCTGGCTGGGGGGGTGGGGGGGGTGTAGCCCTGCATCTGGACTCCTACGTTACTGCACACTGGGACCCGAGATTGTTCAGTGTTGTGAGTGGCAAATTCTTCAACACCAGCAGCACCGAGAAGTGCACTATGGGCATTCGTACAGTTGTCCAAATGCAGGCTGTCTTCTTGCATTCAGGAGAAGCCGAAGATTAGATTTTCGTAGGGATTATTGGTAGATTTTTGAAAGCAGTAAATCTTTTTTTTTTTTAAATTATTGTTTTCTTTTTACTTTTTTTTTTTTTTGGCATGAGTATGTATTTTTCTTGCTGAAAAGGCCAGGCACTGGAAAAACATAACCATGAATCAACTCTTTTCCTCCATTGTGATCTTTTCCAACTCTTATCCAAAAAAAGTGCCAACAGATTGTCCTCATGAAGCCAGCTGGCCTCTCCAACTTCTTACCATTTGGTGTGAGGGGAAAGGGGACCTTTCTTTTTCATTGCCTAGCATTGAAGAATTCATGTTGTGCACAATCGAGTCATTTTTGTGGATTGTAAAGTGTTGTGTTACTATGGTTAGCTAATGGTTGGAAAGCCAAGCACAGAAGTTTAGAACTGAGTAAAGTTTTCAAAGCACTTGCAGATTCTGCTGACCTAGTACTCCAAAATAAGTTCTAGAGGATTTTAAAAGTTATTCTTTATTTTTCAGGGAAAAGAAAAGCCCCAATTTGTGATAAAATGTTCCAGTAATCTGTTTTAAATGTTAGCTTTTCTTTAAAAAAAAAAGTGGAAATAAAGTTGAATTAAGTGCCATGTAAAATTGTAGCTTGCTATTTTTCTCTGTTAAACAGAATGGTTCTGTGGGGTTATCATTTCAGTACTTGGTGTCAACTCTGGAGGAACAGTTTCTATTTTTTTGTTGAACACTCAGACTAAATCACCAGCTGCTTTATTTTTCTATTTATTACGTTTATCCAGTTGATGAGGTCTTGAAATTATTGACCACACTGCTCAGCCAAGGTATTTTTCACAGTGGACACTGTACAACATGTACATGCAAGAGGACACAGTTGGGTGTTGGGTATTTTTTATTAATGTGAAAAATGACTAAACAAAGCAGTCCTGCCTTTTCAATCTTGTGGCAGCTCAGAAGGGAGGTGCTTACGAACCTTAACTACTATGTCAGACGACAAAATACTTTTTTTTTTTTTTCCATTTTGGAGATTGGGTACTGCTCACACATGATGTATAGGGCTAAATATCTGCTTGTTTCCTCGCACCTGTGTACTTTGCCCTTCTGTCCCTGCCCTCCTCTCACCCTGTAGGCAATAAATGGCCATTTTGCAACTGCACACTCTGGGTCTTCATTTTTTGCTTCTCTGTTTCTGTGTTGGTTTCTGTTCCTGTATAGGCCATGATCCAAGCCTCTTGAAAAATTCTAAGTGGAGAGCCTGCAAAAAAACCAGGGGTTGGAACAGTGTCATGGTCAAAAATCTGTTTCTGATTGCAATCTGGGGCAGAGCTGGTGAGCCAGGAGAGGGAAGGGACTATGCTAGGTTCTGGGGGACTGGCTCTCTGTCACATTAGGGATTCATTCCTTCATTTCAGGTAGGCATTTTTCTTACCATAAGGGCAAATCACATTGGTTATTTTTCAATAAGCTGTGCAGATTGAATAAGTGAAAGAAGTAGCTAGGTGCATAACAGTTAATGAAGTGCTAGACTTGGAGCCTTGGAAACCTGGAGTGAAGTCCAGTCTCAAGTACTCAGCAAATTGCGCCCCTCAGTAAGTCACTCCAGTCTCCCTCATAAAATGGACCTAGTTGACAATTATTCTGAAAAAAAAAAATTGCATAAAGTCCTTTGCAAAACTAAACTGCTCTGTTAGGTATTTTTGTGAATTGTCATAATTACTCCTTAATGCTTTATTAAATTGATGCAGAGTAGTAATGAAACAAATTACCAAATGATTCCTTGAAAAAAAATCTCAACACTGCAGGGGAGGAAATTAACCTTTGTTGCCACTCCTAACACATACTGTGACAGACAAGCAACACGGTTCTTCAAAAATAACATGCGGTAGAAGAAAATAGTGACCATGGGCTATGAAAGCACCAGTGCTACAGCTACCTGCATTGGCTTGTCAGATACAGCAGAACTGGCACCTTGGACAAGAGGCCAGTCCGAGTCAGGAACAGGTCCTAAGTGTGGGTTGTCTTCTACCATGAGCTTTATCTGACATTTTTGGGGGTGTTACTGTTGAGGGAGTGTTTATATAAGTTCGGGCCAAGCCCTTGCTTTCCAGACTTACAGCTTAAAAGCCCTACAAGCATCACCCCAGAGCCATGAGCATGATGCTTTCTGTAATCCTAGGACCTTGGAAGGGAATGGCCTAAACCAAAATGGCTGGCCAATTTCTATCTGCTTTTCTGACCTTAGAGTGCAATTGGCAAACATCTCCTTTTCCTCTTCTCTCTTTCCCAGTATTCTTGTTACCAAAACCTACCCCTTTCTTGCTTCTTACTTGGTCCCCATCATACAGTGGGGAGAACATTCGTTTCTTCCTGATGTTTTGTGTTAAACTGTGAGGGCCTTGGGAGCATCCTCTTGGGTGCCTATGGGGTCTCTTCTAGTCTTAGGTCTTTGATTTTATGATGTTTCACTTTTACCTCTCACTGACTCTCCTGACTATGAGGGTGAGCATGCTTCTCGTTCTCCGCTGCCACTTCTCAACAACTATTCTTCCAGGCTAGCCTGTCTTTCATACAATGTAGAACTTTCACTTTTTAACTTTCTCAACCGGTTAGGAATCTGCCTGGCCCATCCATCCAAAGCCCTGTCCTCATACTTGAGTGTACATGTTGGTACCCCTCACATACCCTTCTTCACTGCCTTGGTTTGCATCTCACCATCTACTCTGTGTATCTTGGTTATCCAGTTACATGTCTTTCCCAATAAAGTGTGAGCTTCTTAAGGGGCGATTTTTACTTTTATACATGCAATTCATTATAATACATATAATACACAAATGCTTATTGACTGAAATAATAGGAAATTCTCTTCTTAACAATACTCCTGCCCTTCCACCTTTCCAATTCCTAGATCTCACTGTTCTCAGCTACTATCCTGTCTCTCTAACCCTTCCTGTTCTCTTAGGCTGACCCCTTAGATCTTTATTTTCTGCGTTGTCAACCCTGTAGTAACTCACCAAGCTTTTGTTAAGTCCTTATGGTACGTCAGGCACCATGCTGTTTGGTGAAGAGACCATGGAAATCAAAGCAATAGAAGTAAAAAATTAGTTAAACAGGTTACGTACCCTTGTACCGCTGCTGTTCATGCCTTGACAGTCTTTAGCTCCTTGTTTCATTGTCCTGAGCTGTTAACTGCTAGATGTCACCCCGCATGCAGAATGGATTCTCACAGAATTCCATGTCACGAAATCCTGCTTAGAACCTTACTGCTGTTGCAAGGCACAAAAACTCATTTCTTTGTTGACTTTCTCTCCTCCTCAGCAGATATTCCAGGCCCACTTTTCTTCTTCTAACACCTCCTTTGGTCTTCCTCTTAGCAGATGTCCTTCCTTCCCGCTTTATTGAGAAATTAAAGACCATCCACCTTTATTTTCTCATCCTGAATCCGTATCAAAACCCATCTATCCTCATTCTCGCCTTCTGAGTAGGAGGTAACTGCTTTTTTCTGTAGGTAATCTTATCTGCTTTTCCTCCCAATCCCAACCTCACAAAGTTCACACCATCATTCCTCTTCCTGCGTCCTTTACTCTTTCCCTCCCCTTAGCTTTTCCTCCTCGTCCCTTTTCTTCTTCCTTCTCTGCATTCACCAGTCTATTCTTTCCCCACTGCCCCATCCTCACTTGATCCTGTCATTCCTCAAGCCACCATCCTCTATCATTCATCCTTTTCACTGGCAACCTTGTAGACTTAAAAAAGAATTGGTAATGCTTGTTGTCGCTACTTTCTCACCACCCATTCATTTCACAATTTCCTTTGGTTTCACCATTTGACTGAAAGTGCTTTCACAGAGAGTTACTAGTGTTCTCTAAATTGGCAAATGTTAGGGCCAATCTCTGCAAAAGAACGCTCCCCTTGCTTGCCTCCATGGCCCTGCTTCTAGAACATCCTATTTGAGTCACTACTCAGCCTTCTTTTCTGGATCATCATGTATTGACTACCTTCAGCATGGCTATTTGCCTGGCCTCTTTGTTACTTTTTCTTTTTAGGTATTTGATTAGCTCTTTTGGCTTCAGGTTTCATCTCTAGGTAGGTGACTCCTGAGGCTATGTGTCTATATACACTTAAATGTATATGTGTGTGTGTGTGTGTGCATATGCATATGTGTGTGTTTATATAGCTATGTCCCTAATTTATCTCTTGAAATCTCATCATTCCTTGTCATCCTTCTGTGAGATGTCTTTGGATATCCTTTAGGCATCTCAAACCCAACAAGGCCAAAACATCGTTCATGGCTCCCAGGCTCTGCCTTCCCTTCCCACACCCCAAACCTGCAATTCCTGCAAACTTCTCTGTTAAGGGCAACAGTACCCTCCTAGTCACTGGGACGTCTTTGCTTGGAGTTTCTTCCATCACTACCCATATTTTTATTTTGTTTTGTTTAAATTATACATATTTTTAATGAAAATCTGCCCTCTCCCACCCATCTCCATTGAGAAATAGAGGGTAACAAAGTCCCCCTTACAAAAATGTGTAGTCAAACAAAACAAATTGACTTCTTTGACCATATTGGGAGATAGGCTTAATGTGTCTTCATGAGTCCTGGATTCACTACTGGTCTTTTTTTTATTGATCAAAGTTATTTGTCTGTACAATATTATTATTGTAGAAATTATCTACCCAGTTCTGCCCACATCAGTTCATACAAGTGTTACTAGGTTTCTATGAAAACCTCATCTTCATTAATTCTTACAGCTTAACAATATTCTATCACATTCATACACCATAATTTGTTCTGATTTTTCCCAGTTGATGGGTACCTCCTCAGTTTCCAAATCTCTCCCACCTCAAAAAGAGGTACAATATGTACATCCTTAGAATTTGTTTTTGCTGAGGACTAATCTGTCCTTAATCCCCCTTAATCTACCTTCTTTCTTCTCTCTTCTCTTCACTTGTTAAGTGAAAGGTATTTTTGTAACCAATTCTTATTTTCTCTACTCGTTCAGATGAGAGTGACATCATGCGTCATACTTTCCCCACACTTTTGTTTAGAATTCTAATTATGTAGAATAACTTTCCTCATCCTTCCTTACTCCCCTTCTTTTCTTTTCACCTCCCTTTCCATCCTTTTACGATCATCAAAGTAGAAGAGAACCGCTTTGATGCCCTCTGTCTAATTAGACCTGCTGATGAGATAGGGTCCTGAGGGAATATGTCATTTCCTCATATCAGAATGTGGGAAGATACGTCCATGATGATTATTTTTTCATTTTTAACAAGTTTTCATTGATATGTTTCTTATAGCACCATAGTTATGCCTCTCTGTCCCAGAGAGCTATCCCATATAAGAAACCGTATTTTTTAAAGAGGGAAAATAAACACAACTGATGAATACATTGAAAAAGTCAGAAAAGGTGCCTGCCATGTGTAGCACCTGTTGCCCTAAGGGCAAATCAAATTGGTTATTTTTCAATAAGCTGTGCTGATTGAATAAGTGAAAGAAGTAGCTAGGTGTGTGACAGTGGATGAAGTGCTGTTGACCTCCCATTTCTGAAGGATTAGGTTTTGGGGTGTCTGCTCATATCTCTTTTGAGTCCTGCATGGTCTTTACTATTTTGTTACATTCATTTTTAAATTTCTTGGTGTGTAATTGTGCTTTCTGTTTACATTGTTATGATTGTGTTTATTGTTTTATTGGTTCTGCTTACTTCCCTCAGTCCGTTCAGGTAGATCTTTCCATGCATCTCAGCATCCATCATACATATCATTTCTTACAGCACAGTAATATTCCATCATTTTCAGATATTACAATTTCTTTAACCATTCCCACTGTCAATAGAGACATATTTTGGTGCATATGGCAACTTTCTTCTTTTTGATGACTTCCTTGGGTTATAAACCCAGTAATCAAGCCTCTGGTTCAAAGGGTATTGATAGCTTAGCCCTTTAATTGCATAATTCCAAATTGTTCTCTGAAATGGTTGTAGCATCTCACAACTCCACTAGCAATATGTGCCTGTCAATCCTTGACCCCTTCGACATTGACTGTTGCCATTTTTTTTGTCATTTTGTGTGGTTGTGAATACTTTGTAGTCCTTTTTGAGAACTATCAACTTTGAACTGTTAAATTATTTGTTCATGTATCTTGACCACTTAATCTATTAAGGTATGTATGTAATCTAAGTGTTATATATTGTATATATGCATATGCATGCCTGTGTGTATGTGTTTGTATATACACTGTATGTTTGTGTGTATGTGTGTATACAGAGAGAATGGAAATGTGTTCATGTGTCTCAGGTTTAAAACCCTTATCAGAGATATTTGATAGAAGGTTTCCTTACCATTTGACCCACTTTTTATAAGACAAATGTAGTCCTAATACTTGAACCAGGGAAAGAGGAAGCACAGAAGACAAATTATAGGCCAATATCATTAATGAATATTGACTCAAATTGAACAGTATCCTGTCAGACTACAGAGATTTATCCAAGAAATCATTATGAACAAATGAGATTAATACCAGGCATGCAAAGATGGTTCAACATTAGGAAACAATCAACATAATCACATTAGAATTCAAAACATTCAAGATCACATGATCATTTCAATAGATGCTGACAAAGCCTTTGGCAACAAATATAGTATGTTCTTTTATGCTAAAAACCCTATAGAATATGTGTATGGAGGGACCCTTATGATTGTTTGCTCATGGTTACCTTTTTTAAAAAGTTTGTCTCATTAATTCTCCAATGCATTTACTATTTATAAGAGACAAAAATTCTTTGTTCAGTGGAGGCACCTTGGACTGTTAGGGAGAAAATGATGAATTCCCAAGTGAGACCAATAATGAGAGGAAAAGTCCCTACTCTTTTTCTCAACTTGCACAGCTGGCCTTGAGAAAAGGTGTCATCTAGGGTGACTGGATTGACAGGATATTCCTGGTAGGGGCCAGTGTCAGAGGTCAAAGTGCTGGCTATCCTAGTGACGTATCCATCTCTCCCATATCCAGGACCTCTGCCTTTAGGTCCATAATCAATCTCCCACTCTCTTCCCCTCCCCCCTCCCCACATCAGAAGAACAATGATAGCTTCTCCATAGTTGGACAAACCCTTCCCAGCATAAGTCCAGAACAGAATGTACCATTTATCCTTTAAATCAAATGTGATGCCTTTGTAAATAGATAAGTGGGTAGACAGAGAGATGGAAAAAATGAGATTTTCACTGAGCTGCACTGGAGGAAAACAGACTTTTATCACAGCTGCTGCTGCTGCTATCTCATGATTGCCCGGGGCATTACCATGACAACAGCTAACAATGGCACTGGCAGCATGGTAACCGGGATGCTACTAGGTTTCCCTTCTCCATGCAAGAGGCCATTCTGCTCCTGGACCTTGTGTTGTACTTTCAGTGTTAGGGCCAAACCAGCATTTCAGAAAAGGTGCCCTTAGGGCACCCTGATGTAGCAGATCCTCAAGTTTTGGTCATTTACCTGGGCTCCATTGATCAAATAATCTACCCTTACATTCTTGCTTTACTCAGGGCACTGGGTTTTTCTGACCTGATTTCCTCATGTGTTCACAGGACCATAAGAAAAGAATGCAGAACTGCTCTTCCTGGTTTACCTTTTAATGTTTTTCTTGACTTCTTGTGTTTGCATTTCAGAATTTCTGTGTAGTTTTGGTATTTTCATCCAGGATGCTTTGAAATCTGTTTTATTAAAGATCCATTTCTCCCCCTGTAGGGTTTCATTTAATTTTGCTGAATAAGTTATTCTTGGTTGTAAGCCTAGATCTCTGCTTTCTGGAATATTGTATTGCAATTCTTCATTCCTCTATACTGGTGGCTGCTAAATCATTTGTTATCCTGATTCACACATGATCTAGCATATAATTCAGTTCTTTCTTTCTGACTGTTTACAGTATTTTTTCTTTAACCTGGAAGGTCTGGATTTTGACTGTAATGTTCTTAGGTCTGATGAGAATTTGATGGTAGTACTTGAATTTGTTTCTTTCTGGCTGCTTCAGATATTTTCCCCCTCATTTGGGAGCTCCGTTCTTTGGGCTGTAATTTTCCTAGGAGTTTTCATTTCTATTTCCACTTTTTTTTCCACAAGTTCTAAAAGATCTGGGCCGTTCTTGAAGTAGGATGTCTTGTCCCTCCTTTTTTGGGTTTTGGCTTTCCAGTTGTCCAATGATTCTTCATTTATTTCTCTTCAATCTGTTTTGTAGTTCTAATTGTTTTTGCATTTTATTCTATTTTATAGCCTCTTTGTTTTAGTTTTTTTTTTCTCTTTGAGTCATTAACTGGGTGGCACAGTGGATAGAGTGCTGGGCCTGGAGTCAGGAAGACCTGAGTTCAAGTCCAGTTTGCATCTTGAGTGTCCCTGTTACATTAATAGCTTTTTGTGTTGAGATTATTTTTCTATTTGTTCATTTTTCCAGTCTACTTCCTGATTTTGGATTTTACATTAAGGCTGGGCTATCTATATGTATGGAAGGAATGCATCAATTGGTCCTGTTGCTGCTCTCTTGAGATATTGAGTGTTGTGTTCTTCTAGGATCTTAAGGCTAGTTCAGGCTGGGAACAGCTTTCACTATTCCCGAAGGGGTCCGATCCAGCAAAGTCTGCTGCCCCTTGGTCTTATGTCTATAAGTTCATGATCTGGGTTTTGGTCTGATCAAGAGGGCTGTGGGACTTCCCTGCTTATAGTTTGAGCACGCTATTCTTGGACTCAGCTAGCTACTATCCTCCAGCCAGAAAACACTACAGGTTCAAAGTGATAGCACCACGGGTTCCCCTTTTGTGTGGGATGCCTGTCCCACTGATACCCCACTCCATTCCTGGAGTCAGAGCCACCGGTTTGCTTCTTGCTGACACATCTGCTAACTTCTCACTGTGGAATACTCCCTGGGCAGAAGTTTCTCCTCCTCTCCCTCCTGTGTGACCCCCAAGCTCTGAATCAGTAACCCAGAACTGAGCAGTGAGTAATCAAGCCGCCAGTTGTCACTTATTCTTGTACCCAGCTTATGTTTATGCTCCTCCGTGCTATTTTGGGGACCTCTTCTTCCATTGGCACCCAGCCTCTCCCTAGACTGGAATGCGGCCGTTCCTGGCCAAACCCTGACCCCTGTGTCAGTAGTTCTCTTCCTCACTTTGCTGACCTAGTCTGGAGTGTCCCACCATGATATTTTTTTCCCCTTGGATTTCCTGTTCAGGATTCAGGCTGGTGTGTTTTCCAGATCTGTGTGGAAGAAGTACTTGGCTGTCTTTCTGCTATTCTTGGATTTGTCCAAGTTTAGTCAATGGTCCACAGTATATCCCACATCCCCCCTCCTTCCACTTGAGCAGCACCATTCTAGGTTTTCCATATTTCCTTACCTGGACTAATATATCAATAGCCTTCTAATTTATTTTCTTATTTCCAGCCTCTACCCCCTTTCAAGCCATCTTCTATGCAAGTTGTCAAAAGAATGTTCCTGAATTACATCACCTCAAAAATCTTAAACAATTCCGCATTGCCCACTTTGTAAAATACACATAGAAATTTAAGCACTTCCATGATACCCATCCCACGTAGTCAGCCTATTTCATAGTACCCCTTCTACCACTTAACCTTTTAATCAATCTGAACTACTCTTAATTCTCTCCCTTAAGATGCCATGCCCTGCCCCCCCCAAACACCTGGAATGTGCTCCCCCATTTCTGGCTCAGGCACCAACTCTAAAGCCTTTCCTGATACCCCCGATGTTAAGGCTTTCTTTTTTCTTAACTTTCCTTGTGATATAATTGCCATCCACACTGTATCCTACTTTCCCTCTCCTTGCCCACCTTCTCACTTCACCCCCAAATGTAAGGTCCTTTAGTGCAGGGACTGTTTGGTTTGTCTTTGTATCAACAGTAATTTTCAAATACTGTGTGCTCCATAATTGTTGAGTTGAGTTGAGGGTCTCTGGGTAGAACAAAATGAGTCTGAGATTAAATTTCATACCAGTGACCTAGAGATAAGTACACAGGGTGCTGGGTTTTTTACAAATGTATTTTGAGGCTCTGAATGTATATGGCACCAGGGCAATCCTAAGTAACACTATTTTACATGCTATCTAATAAAGCTCATAACTTACTAAGAATTTCCTCTCTGACCTATATCCAGGGTAGCATGATACCATAGAAAGAACACTTACTAAGTATGAAGACCAGGGTTTAAATCTTTGCTCTCATACTGTGTGGCCTTGGGCAATTCACTTAGTTTCCTTTGACCTCATCTGTATGGTAGAGGGTGGGTTGGGACTAGATTACCTCTGAGATTATTTTTGGTTCTAGATCTCTGATTCTAAGTAGCCATCCGGGCAGCTAGATGGTGCAATGGATAGAACATCAGGAAGTCTCATCTTCAAATGAGTTTAAATCTGGCCTTAGATACTTACTAGCTGTGTTACCCTGGATAAGTCATTTAAGCCTGTTTTGCCTTGGTTTCCTCATCTATAAAATAAGCTGGAGAAGGAAATGGCAAACCACCCCTGCATCTCTGCCAAGAAAACCCCAAATGGGATCACAAAGAGTCAGACACAACTGAAAATGACTCAACAGCTAGTGGCCATCTCGTCTTTGCTTGAAGACTTGTCACGTAAAGAGCTTGGAGACCTCACTAGCCACCAAGTTCCCATTTCCGTCCACTGATCCACATGTCGTACAGTCTTGAGGCCTTTCACCATTCTATGGATGCTTTATGGATTCTTGGTGTTCATCAGCCTCAAACTGAACACCTGACTAGGCACTGTATCTAGTGGGACAGTCGCCTTCCTTAGCTCTGGGTACCACACCACAATTCAATCTAAAAATCACATTGGCTCTTTTGGCTTTCGTATCATTTATGGATGTTTTTCCCAGAAATTTATTTTTCCTAGTGTGAAACTGATTTTCAAAAAGAACCCACAAACTTTTATCCATATTGTAGCTCAGTGGTGTTGTGATTAGGTTCTTGGAGTTGGAGTAAGAAATGTGTTCAGATTCTGCCTCACATAACTTATTAGTTGTGGGCAATTCACTATCAGCCTCAGTTTCCTTTCTGTAAAATATGCATAATAATAGAAGATACCTAATAGGATTGTTTTGAGGGTCCAACGAGATGGGATGTGTTATGTAAACCTTAAAAAACTATATGTAAGTGTTTAGTGTGTGAATCTTTGTGTGTTAACCTGCCTATCCTCTTTTTAAAAAATCATGTACAAGTTTGATAAACATGCCATCCGTAGCTTTATCCAAGTTACTCCTAATAATATTAGATGCCACAGAACCAAATGGATCCCAGGACTACACCACTGGAGACATTAAACCATCAATGACTATTCTTTGGGTATAGCCATTCAACTGGTGTCGAATCCACTCGACTATACTCCTCTCTAGCTAATATCCCCAACCAAAACATGATAGACTTTGTCAAATGCTTTGCTAAAATTTGAGCTAACATATATGCACATAATTTCCTTGATCTGCCATCCTAGTCCGTATAGAGACTGAGCCTGTGAGTTCATTGAAATAAGGGAACACCCAAAGAAGAAAACTCTCTGATTATACTCTCCAACTTTAGAACATTAGAAGGCTGCCTAGGGCCATGATGTGCCAGAGACAGTCTCCCAGCCTAATGATCCTGTCCAAAAACAGGTTGGTTTGACCAGCCCTATCAAGATGATGCCATGCTGGCCCTTTGTAACTCACTAATCATTTTTTATAATACATTCTAGGGTTTTGATAGGAATCAAAATCAAGCTCAGTGTCAGAGCAACGTTTGCCCTATGTGCCCGTAACACTTCACTCATCCAGCAGTCTTTCAGATGTCAATGAAAATGGCTTAATAATTTCATCTAGGACATCATGTGAACAAAGGAGATAGAGCACTATACATTTCCTGATGCCCCCATTATTTTTTTCTGTTTCTGTCTCTGTCTTCTCATCTCACTCTGTGATTTACCATCTTTGTGCCAGATTTAATATGGACACTTTAACCCGACTGTAGCTCAGAACTCTTGAGCTCAAGTGATTCACTAGCCTCAGCCTCTCTAATAGTAGAGATTACATGCACAACCATTCCTGGCTTTTTTTTTTTCCTTTTTAAAGGAAAAAGGATCACCCTCTAGAAATAGATCAATTATAGCTGAATCCACAAGACAAGAAAGCAAGATGTATGTACATCAAGGCAACAACATTCTAATGCTTAAGGCATTTACAGAGTACCCCTCCCTCAACAATCTGCTTAATTTGTTGGTGCCCACACTGACTCACAGGTTTGTACCTTGGGACCCATGTAGGAAATACTCCTACTGTAAAAATTCTATTGGGGCCCCACCCCAATACAAGTATTCTGGGATCCATATAACACTTCCTATCCTATTATAGAGACTCTATAAGGATCCCACCCATTTTCAACCAGCAGCAGACATTGACTGCCCATCAGTGTGGAGGGGGAAGAATTGGTGGGGGAGTTGCAGAAATTAGTCTTCAGTTTCCTTCTGCCTGTTGGTAGTCCCTGGGATAGGGACCTTAAGACTTCAGAGATGTGCAGAACACATTGTCACACCCAGTCTTGCACAAAATGTTGGATTCTGATTCAAATGAGCCAGAGAAGTAAAGGACAGATGGAACTGGGGCAGTGTGCATGACTATACCAGATCTGAAGAGGGGACTGACATCTAGTGGGTCCAAGTCTTGTTCTCCCAGAAGGCACCTGGAGTAGGGATCAGGACTATCAAAAAGTAAGTTCCCCACCATGGAAGAATGTTGGGCAATGTTGTGGTCTAGTCCTGAGAATATGCCTACCATTAATGGGACAGGAATCAAAACCATAAATGAAAGAGTTAAATATAAAGAAAAAGGCAAAACTCCGCAAATTTAAGGAGGAATAAAATTCACTTAACCTAGACTGCAAAAAGACAATGCAACAGAGAGGATACTAAAATTAGAACAACATATAAGTACTTTGACCTCAAAAAGAGCTCAAATTTCATTTAAAAATTCATGACAAATGAAACTGAACCAGTGTATGGTGAAATGAGAAATTCCGTGGAATCTGAAAAGCATGGAACCATGAGGAAATGTTTCACAATAGTTAAAAAAAATGGAAGCCAGAAGAAAATACATTAGAAAGAAACAAAATATGATTTTATGTTCTTGAAGAACAAAATAATAAGCAGAATAAGAACTCATGTACAGTAGCGAACCTATCCAAAGATATGAAATAGAAACAACAGTTTTGCAATGTAAATAAAGACAATGTAGAAGAAGAGTAAAATAAAAACACATCTCTATACAAGTAAATGCCATTGACCTTAAAGACATGATGCATTAAAACAAATTAAAGATCATAGGTCTTGAAGAATATGATAAATTGAAAAATCTGAATACTACAGTGCTTACAAGAAAATTAGCCACTACTTCTTAATACATGAAATTATACTGATTTTTTTTAAAAAATCCAGATTGTCACCAGGAAGAAAAGTCCTAAGCTTCAAATTCCAAAATACAGACTCATTAAATTAAATAATTTCGGTGCCAAAGTATCAATTAATTGAATACATTTGTAAAAATTAACTGTCAGGTAAATCCAAAGCAAGTTAATTTGAGAAAAATCTTGAAGATTAGAGGAAAAATAGATAGAATGGAAATCAAAAAGAGCATACAACTGATACAACTAAAAGCTAATTCTTTGAAAGAACAAACAAATTTGATAAACTTTTGGTCATCCTGATTATAAAAGACGGCAGCAGGAAATCAAAGCAAGTAAATAAAAAATATGTTAAAATCCCAAGGGCAGAAGACATAGTTAATAGAACTTACCCTCCAAAATTACATGCCAACAAATCTTAGATAATGGTGGCTTAGCTTCAAAAATTGTGTCCATCGATTCTCTCTGTCTACTGGAATGCATTTTGTCTGGGCCTTGTGACTTGAACCTGCCCAATGTGATTAACTACATTCTTCTAATTAGTTCTTACTATCTCCCTACTTTTCTTATGTTTCATTCCCCTGTTAGCTTTTCTATTCTACTTTACAATTCAAAAAGGATTCTCCTTTGCAAAGAACAAAAAAAAATCAAGTTGTTCTGCCTTTGTTATATGTTAATATGTGAGTCTTCGCAGTAGTTTTTATGTACCTTTATTTTGAGGCACCTATTGTGTTATATGGTTTAAAAATCCTTTTATCCCCTTAACTTTCCAGTCTGTTTATTCTGTCTTAGTTTATATGACCATGTCACATTTTAATATCCATCGTCTGTTGTCTTCCCTGGTTTCCATCTTTTTTGTCTTTTTCAAAAAATCTAAGTTGGTGAATTTCTTGTGCATCCACATCAGTCTCTTTACTAAGGGTGCAGGGCAGGAGAATGCCATAGAGTCTGCTTTAGGTCCTCCGGGACTGGAGCCTGCTCTGGACCCATTCGAAAGAAGTGGATTTGGGGGGTGACTTAGAAAATAGGGGTGAGGCAGGATACCCAGAAGGACATATAGGTTTTCCAAAATTGAAGGAGTCCAATAACTTCCATTATTGTATTTCTGAACACTGGACTGAGCTGGGTGCACTCTGGGTTTTCTTAGATTTGGTGTCCCATGCTTTGCCTTTCCTACGGACCATGTGATCTAGGGCCTTTGCCTCTGTGGTTTTGTTCATTCCAGTCAACTTGATATCATTGACATAGTGGACATTAATGACCTCAGGGAATGAGGCCTCTTTCAGATCTTAGCCTAATAAGAGAAAGACTAGGTAGTTCTGAGGTATCCTGGAGTCCTTCCCCTGTGAAAGAGGATTATGGCTGTTCTCCCACAGTAATAGAGAAAAATTCATTAGTGAATAAGATTACCTCATATTGTTGGTTCTTAAAGTGGCTCAACCACTTCCAAGGGTTTCTATCTTGCCTTACACACAAATTACTGACATTGATTGTCACATGCAGGTACTGACTCCCAAGATCCTATGATGTCCATTCCCATAATACCCTTACCCTAATTGACCACAGCTGTGACCTAGATTGGCAGGGTGGTCTTTGATCCTCTGCCACCTGATTGAGGATGTCCTTCTGTGGATCTGTCCTCCCAGCCTCCCAGTAGAAATTGGTGTGCCCCAAGGAGCCTGTTGGGATGAAGAATTTCTTGGTTCGATAGTAACCTTTTTGCCAGTGTCCAAAATCCTCTTATATATTTGGTCACTGGCCACCATGACTCAGACAGATGGCCGCTGATCTCCATCATGGTCTTGCAGTTAGAATGACCCAGTCTTAAGAGAAATCTTACCCTTCTCTCAAAGGCCACTCATTCTGAAAGTCCCTCAAGTATGGATACAGAGGTTTGAGTGGCTCAGGATTGCCAAATGGGGTAGAACTGCCCATGTCTAGGTATAATTTTATTAGCATACCCTTGACCATAGATTTTAATTCCATGTTTCAGGAGCCATAGCAAGAGCTCTTTACAGGGAAGTGTTATCGAGTGGTGTCCTAGTAAATGTTTAACAACCTGCACTTTGAAAAAAAACATATGTGACACATTTTTGAGTTTAATTTACATGAACATTTTCTTCTTCACTTTCTTAAATCTAGATCAATAAAACAAGTCCTAATCTGTAGCAGATGCCAATTTCCAATGTATAAATGCTCACACTGAAAATTTAACTTTCAGTACTAGAGAGTCAGCTGCACCTCGCTGCAGCACCACCCTGGCATCGGCCTCCTCCCTCCTAATGGGGCGACTGTGCTCTGCTTTATCTCACCCCCATTAAAGCCTTATTTGTGCAGACAGCTGCTGCAACTGTGCTAGTCTCCCAATTAAACCCTGCCTCCACCCACCCTCCCAGGGTATAGCCTGATGTCACTTGTATGGAGTTCTGTCCAAAAGGATGGATATAACTGGTTCCTTTGTCGCCCCTTGGGGAACCATGATTGTATATGCTCAAGGGTGCTTCATCGCTGGGGAGGAGTCCCATTTTCCTTTCTCAGTCTCCCTCCCTTTTTTTTCCCTTATAGCTCTGACATCAGTGGAGTTCAACACATTTTCTAAAGAGATATCTGAATCAGAAACCATGCTGTCCAATCCCCACCCCCATCAGCCCTGACTCTTTTATTCGTAGTTACCTATTGTCTAAAAGTTAACCTCTCTATTTTCAAAGCATAGCTCTTAAAGACTAAGCATATTGATGATCATTTCTAATTGCTGAATGTGTGTTAATGGGTTTGTTCCTTTTTTTTTAGTTCCTTACACTGGCAACCCATAGCCAGGGCATGCTGGCCCATCAGTATGCTTATTCTTTGTGTCAACCTCCATTAGCTTAAACTTCGAATTTCTTTTACTATCTGATTAGATCTTGGCCCGGCTACATCTCTGAGAAGGATTTCCCACACTGGTTGATTTCTGGATGAGGAAGTAGGAAAGGGGAAAACCCTTGTTTCTGATTTAATAATTAATTATTAATACGAGAGAAATAATCATTTCTCACACTATCATGGTTCTTGACCTAAGTAGTGTTAGTAGTAATGCTGGTAGCTAACATAGAGTACTTTAAGGTTTACAGAGTATGTTGTCCCCACAAAGTCAGGGGAGGCAGCCTCCAGAAAGGTGGGATGACGTAATGGAAAGGCCTTGTTCCCTGAATCAGAGCCTGCTTTTCAAGTAGGGCTTGCTCCAGCTTTGCATCCTGCATGTTTGTTTATATGGTCTAGCCTTGGCTATCCCCCATTATAGTCACACTGTTTCTCATTTGAACACTGCAACAACTCCCTGCTATTATTACACCTAATTACAAATGGGGAAACTGAGTGACTAGGCTACCTCAGGACATACTGCTAGTATTTGAGGCAGGATTTGAACTCAGGTTTTCTCAGTACTGCATCCACTATGCCATTGCTACTTCCTCATAACTGATGCCCCAACCTCAGTCTCTATACAAATGATTCCCAGATCTATATATCCAGCCCTCATCTTTCTCCCAAGTCTTACTTCATCAACTGCTTTGGGGAGACCTTGAATTGAATTCCCCATAGACCCAATTAACTCATCATTCCAAAACAAAATTTATGATTTTTTCCTCCCAAACTTGTGAAATTCCCTCCATTGAGAGTACCACCATTCTCCTAGTCTCAGGTTCATTGCCTCACAGTTATTCTTGACTCCTTTCGCCTTTTTACTTCCTATTCCCAACCAGTTGCTAATAATGCTTATCAATTCTCCCTCCACCAATGTGGTATCTTTCATCTGTCCCTTCTCTTCCCTTATGACCACTATCATACCTCAGGCTCTCATCACCTCTTTCTTAGCATATTGTAATAGACTTCTAATTGGTCTACCTTCTTCAAGTCTCTTCCTTTGATAATTCATTCTCCACAGAACTGACAAGGTAATTTTCCTAAAGCATAAGGCTGACCATATCACTTCCCTGCTCAAGAAACTTGAGTGGTTTTTTCCAATCACCATTAGGATAAAATCTAAACTCCTCACTTGGTCATTTAAATTCCTTCGCAATCTGGCTCAGGCCACCTTTCTAGGCTTATCGAACATTGTCCTCGTTTATGCACTCTGCATTTCAACTAATCTCGCCTGATTGCTGCTCTTCCTACAAAGGGTCCTATCTCCTCTCTCTGTACCCTCACATTCATGGTTTCCATGACTGCAATGAACTTCCTTCTCATTTCTTCCTCTTAGAATTCCTAACTTTCTTCAAAGATCAGCTCAAGTACTTTTAGGAAGTCTTTCTTGCTACTGTTTTCCCCACTAATTCATATATATATACACACACACATACACACGCACACACATACATATGTGTGTGTGTGTATGTGTGTGTGTATACATACCATGTTTGCTCATGTGTATAAGTGTTATTTTCCCTGATAGAGTGAGGTCAGGGAATGTTTCATTTCTGTTTTTCTGCCACCAGTACCAGGCATATAGGTGCTTCAAAAACTTATTGATTGATTAATTTCTATCTGTTTCTCTTAATACTTCATGACAGTGTTTAGGGGCAGCTAGGTTGGTACAGTGCTGCATCTGGAGTCAGGAAGACTCATTTTCCTGAGTTCAAATCTGGCCCCAGACATTAGCTGTGTAACCCTGGGCAAGTCACTAATGTCACTTGCCTCAGAGGTTCACTCATCTGTAAAATGAGCTGGAGAAGGAAGTGGCAAACCACTCCAGTATCTTTGCCAAGATACTAGAGGTTTGCTAACCCCCAGTGGGGTCACAAAGAGTCAGACATGACTGAAAATGACTGAATAGCAACAACAGATGGAAATTCAGGTGATTTCCTGGGTTTATCTTGAGTTCTGCTACTTTACTCAAAATATTTATTTTCACCATTATTTATTTGTTGTTGGCTTTCTTGGGTTTTATAAGTATGCAGTCTTCTGCAGAGAAATCTTTTATCTTTGTAATTGCTGATAATTATCCCTTATGTATTCTCCCTAGTGGTCTCCTTTACATCATGTTCAATAGATATTCCCAGGAAAGCTCATGAAAACCTCACCATTCAGAGCATGCCCACATATCCTCTGACTTCTTCCAGACTCTAGGATTAATATTGTGCTGATGATGTGGAGGGTTACATGGGGAGGAAGAAGAGGCAGATTCTGGCTGATCTTCTGGAGGTAGCTCTCACAAAGATACTATGAGACTCCATTTAGGCAGTGGGTGAAGGAAAAGTCCTTTCTTGCGCTGAACCCCTGCTACCCATGTGGAGTGTGAATTCAACTGGCCAGTCTTGTACAGGAGACTCTGACCATCTTTCATCTCCTGTGTTTTTTTTTCCTTCTAACATTTGCCAGGACCATCAAATAATCCTGGATGGCTTGTATATGTCATCAAGAGGGAACGAGCAGTTGTGATTGCTGCAGGGTTGGACTTGGGACAAAGGAAAACAGTGGCATTAGAGGAGGCCCTTGGAAAAGGTCGCATTTGATGTGTGTTTGATTGGACTGTAATCAGTGGAGATGGAATGTGAACAAGCTAATTAGCAGGCACTTACAAACTATGTGCCAAAAAGCTTAAATTTTGGCATCTCAACTGACCGTATTAATAGTAATATGTTACTAGATTCTCATCTAATAGTCCTGATTTTTTTTAAATAACTGTATACTCTCTTTGTGGGAATAAAATACCTGTTCTATACTTGACTCATGTTTGTATGCTGGGCGCCATTTTTAGCCCATAACTAGTTCTGTAATTAGCAACCCTATATAAGTAGGAACTTTCCATAGAACAGCTGTGGTGGGGATGAAGAGCCAACAAGTGGGGGAATTGGAGAGCCTTCCTCTATTGAGAAGGCAGGCCACATAAGAGTAATGAACCCAATGCAAACCTCAATGGCAGGTAAAGAACAAAGATTGGCACAGGTTGCCAGCGTCTGTGGTTTCAGCTGATCAGTGTTTATCTCTGACCACTGTGCCGGATTTTAATTTCTTTTTCATGCCTTATTCCTATTGCTACAATTTCTAAACCTTCTTTATTTTGTGTTAAATAGAAACAGTAAGAGTGGATATCCTTCTGTAACATCTGTTTTTAGTGGAAATGATTCAAAAGTTTTTCCATTGTATATAATGTTAAGTTGTCATGCCCAATATAAACTTATTATCATGGTAATATGGGATATGCTAAGTGATGCAGTGTTTTCCAGGTGCACTCAGGGATAACCACACCAACCTCCATCTCTCTCCACTTTGGCTTGTCTCTCTTTTTAGTTCTCCCTCCCAGGTTCAAAGGCAGTCTCATATATATGTTCTGGATTATTCTTGGTAAGTTACCCAAATTAGCAAAACTCTCCAATTGCCTCATCCCCAGACCCAAAGTAAAATCAGGGAAATCTATTCTCCTATGTCCTAGTTTCCTCTCTCTTTCAACTGTGAATTTATAGGTTTACACAAAATCCTTGCTAATGAACATGAAATTATACATAAAAACACAAATGAACATTCACACATGGACTAAAAGGCTGTAGTTAGACTCATAACTAGTATTATCTCTTCCTCTCCTCTTACATTCTCCTCCCAGCCGCTCACTGGAGGATTTCCAAAGAACAGAACTGAGATTTAAAATCCTAGGTGGAAAGTTTTCCTAGCAATCTGTCATAAGAAAAGAAGGGGAAAGAATGAATATGTAACATTTGTATGAGCCATACAAATGTGAAAGATTGCTGGCACACATGAAACATTGATAGATACATGATCTGAGACTTGATTCTCTAAGGGAATTTATGATTTCTGCCTTTTGAGAGGAACCAGAAGAGGGTCATGGTAGGCACTGTTGCTTTCCTAGCATGTCTCCAAAAAGGATGTTGAGATAGAATTTTATTGTTGCACTGTATCTCTAATATTTATTAAGGGCAGATATATAGTACTTTGTTGGGGAGGAACACATGCTGCTCTCTCTGTTTTCAAGAGGAGGGTGATAGATTAATAGCACTATCTTCTCTCCCTCCTACCAAATGATGGTTACACAATAGAAAGAAAACACATTTATCCAAGGAAAAGAATAAACAAGTAGGAGTTGTTATACAGATCGGAACAAAGAATACATAAAAATAAAGACCCTCTTTAGCTGGGAGCAGGATAAAACATCTCCATTTAATCGAGGAGAGGGAATAATCCCACTAAGGGGAGTCCACTCTCATTGCTGGCTAGGGTTGTAAGCATCAAGTCTAGGGATACGCTGTGGGCTGTCTTGCCCACATGCCTGTGGCTTTGGAGGCTCTCCTTCTCTTAATTGGTCTCTTCTCAAGTCCTCCCAAGGGCTTTCCACAATCTACCATAGACAGATAATCAGTATCAAGCTCTGCATTCTTTCAGCCAATTAGAAGTCAAGTCTCTCTCCATTTAGATTCCCACAAGGGCTTTTCTTTAGGAAAAATGACCCACCTTGTCTGGGTGGAAGGGAGCGTTCAGACAAGGTTAAAAATACATGAAAAAAACCCTTAAAAATGTAAATTTTTAATTGACAAGTATTTATTTTCTCCTAATTAAAAAAGAAAAGAAAATCTCTTGTAAAAAATATACATGTAACAGTGACTACCCTGGCCCCCAGAGCCCAAAGGCTAGGTGTGGTACATTTTACCCCTCTTGGACTTTGACACCCAGGGAATTCAATTCATCATTTCTCATCTGGCTGCTTTCCTGGACTTAATGATCTCCAGAAACTCATCTCTCTTCCAGATGAAATAAATCAACTCTGAAACTTGTACCTCCTTAGCACCCCTCCCTCCCTCTGGTTAGAGAGGGTGGAGGGAAGATTGTAGAGAGTCCCTCCCTTTAAGGAGGGTGCCTAGGACATTCACCTTATCAATTACTAACCATTTGCACTCCTGGGCTTCATGATTTCCTGAGACTCATCATCCTGCAGAGTGAAATCAGCTCTGTAATGCACACCTCCTCAGATCGTTTCCCACCTCAGCTGCATGCCTTCATAAGGATCAGTCCCCTGAGCTGGGTACCAGCCCCATCCCCCCACTTTTCAGCTTCTTTTTATGTGTTGTCTTCCTCCATAAGCTTCTTGAGGACAGGGACTGTCTTATGCTTGTCTTTGTTTCCTGAGTGCTTAGCACATAGTAGACACTTAATAAATATTTGACTCTTAACTTTTATAGATGAAGAAACTGAGGGTCAGACAGGAAGTGACTCACCCAAAGTCACGTCAAGCATGTGGAAGAGCTGAGATCTGAACCTAGATCCTCTGACTTCACAGCCAGTGATCTTTCCACTACTCTAGTGTTAGCCTGGGTAAAGAACCACTCATGTTACTTAGAGTTTGTTCCCCTGAATCAAGAGAATTGGCATCTACCCTTGCTTTCAAAATGTGTTTGAACATTAGTTAAAAAAAAATCAAAGTTTTACTTTTAATTTCAGAAATGACAAGTTCAATGTTCTTTCCATTACGTGACAGTTTTCTCATTTTGGGAAGCATTCCCAAAATGACAGATTCCTTAACTGGTATCAAGGTCTTTTATGTATGTAATCTAGGAAAAGTAATTTATTATGAGCTGCACAAGGTCATAAAGAGTCTTCAAAACAACCCACAAAGAAAAGATTATATAATATAAATTAGTGGTGGATCAAGTACACTGTGTATGTGTGTGAGTGTGTGTGTGTGTGTGTGTGTGTGTGTGTGTGTGTGTGTGTAGGTGTAATTTGCAGTAGACCTAGTCCACCCCTTATAAATCTTGCATGTGTCTTGGTCATTGGGCAAGTCACTTAACCTTGTTTACCTCAGTTTCCTCATCTGTAAAGTACGAAATGGCAAATCCACTCTAGTGTCTTTGCCAAGAAACTTCCAAATGGGGTCACAAAGAGTTGGACATGACTGAAAAACAACTAAGCAACAACATGTGTCTTGGTAATTAGTTCTCAAATAACTGATATATTTTATAGTTATTTTGAATGGTTTTTAAAAATAATTCCTTCCTAGGTTTTGTAAATATTGCGTAGAAATGCTAATGATTTTTGTGGATATATTTTGTAGCAGTATTCTATAATAAAACTGTTATCTCCATTAGTTCAGTCTTTAAGGTTTTCTAAATAAGCTGTCATGTCACTTGTAAATAGTGTTAATTTTATCTCTTTGTCTATGCTTAACTTTCCAGTGATTTTATTAGTAATCTCATTTTCACTTTAGAATTGGCAACCATGCACATTCACTGCTATGTGCAGTAGAGAAAAATCAGGAGAGGGAAGGTGGTGGAGTACATCGGAAAATTTCAAGCTCTCAAAATTTTCTTCCACAAAAGAGATGAAATAGCACTTCTGGGTGAACATAGAGTGGTGAAAATAAGAGTAGAGGCAGAATAGTGGTCCTCGAGACAATCCCCCAGGATGAGATTTCCCCCTGTGAAGAGTAAAGCCCTGGGGATAGCTAGGTTGGGAGGATGTCTCACCCTGTAACCTTTTACCCCCAGGATAGTGAGGGGAGTTGGGCATCTTACCTGGAGAAGATCAAGGGGAACTCTGCTACAGGAGGTTGGAGGTCTTGGTTTGAGTTCAGGGTTAGAGGGGAGAACTGAAGAGGATCAGCGGTCAGAGGCACTATTCTCCATACCCCAGGACTAGAGGTGGCTGTAAAAACTAAATTATTACCAAAAAAAAAATATGCACAGGCAAAGGAGAAAGAATCCAACCACAGAGAAGTACTAAGCACTAAGACCAGGGTTCATCTTCAGAGGAGGATACTGAAGCAAAGAAACTCTCTTCTACACCAATTAGAAAAGGAGATCCAAAATCTTAAGGAAGAAAATGACTCTTTGAAAATCAGAATTGGGCAAGGGGAAGCCAGTGATGTTATAAGAGATGAAGTAAAAAAACAAAATGTAAAGAATGAAAAAAAATAGAAGAGAATGTGAAACATCTCATAAAGAAAAACAACAGATCTAGAGAACAGATTAAGAAGATAAAACATAAGAATAATTGGACTACCTGAAAGTTCTGGTCAAAAAAAGATTCTTGGTACAAAAATACAAGAAATAATTAAAGAAAGTTGTCCTGAAACGTTAGAACAAGAGGGGAAAGTAGAAATAGAAAAAAAATCTACCTGAAAGATCCTATGAGGAAAACATATGTAAATTGTTTTTTTTTTCTTGTTGCTCTTAATATTTTGTCATTGATCTGGGGGTTTTGGAATTTAACCATAGTATTTCTGTGAGTTTTCCATTACGTTTTGATTCTATTAAACAAAGACCTTCCAGTCTATGCTTTTTAGGGTCTTTAATATAACTGAGTGCTATTATTTTGTCAGGAGCTTCTAATGTATTTTTAGAAACACTTGTGCAATTTTTGTTGTCTTTTTTGTCATGTTTTTTTTTTGCCATGAACTAACTTCAAGAATTGTTATATACTGCAAGTTGTCTGATTTTAAATGGAATTAAATCCTCTATTATCTGTTCATTTTTGGGGGGGAATTTAATCCATTCACATTAAAGGTAATAATTAAGTTGGTCTTTTTTCCATCAATCATACACACACACACACATACATACAGAATTCCCTTTTAAGTCTGCACAACACTTCTGTAATTTGTTTTGCTTATTCTCATCTGATCATGGTCTACCACTACACACATTATTCCTATTACCTGATCCTTGAGTTTTCCTTGACTTTGCTTTTATTGCTATTCTTGTTTTTATTTTTGTTTGTTTTATATGTTATTTTCCTAGCTCAGATAAGAATGTGGTATACTGAATCTTCACCATTTCCTCCCTAGTCCACTTCATTTGATATTAAGCTATCCATGACCCATTCCTACCCTTCCTCTCCATTCAAACATTTCTGAGCTCCTATCCCTAAGGTGTCCCCACCTTCTTCCACATTTCCTTTCTTCTACTGGCAGTGTGAAGAAGAATGATCCCAGCTTATAGAAGCTGGTCTTCTGAAGTTTTTTAACCTTTTCCTCACTTCCAACAAGAGAGCTGATTGTAAGATCCCTGTCACACCCACTCCCATCTCTGTTGGATTCCTTTGCAGTGAAGCCAGTGTTCCCTTTCTGCTAATAGAAGCCAGCTTCTATTCTGCCCTCAATTGTCTACACTATAACATTCTATCTCTACCACAAAATCAAAGACAGGAGGAGGAATTGAAAACCTTTTGTCTCTTTTCTCTCAAATGCTGAACAATTTTTTCCTAATCTTCCTATTCCTGTTTTCCCTGCTTAAGAGGAATTACTCTTTGTTATCCCTTACCAATAATATTGATTTACTAATGAGAAAATGCATTTTTACTTCTGAAATACTAATTTCTTTCTTTCTCCTCTTTTCCTGATCCTCCAATCTTCCTTAATCTTTTGGTCCCTAGATTCTTTAATCAAATGATGCTCTTTGTTTTCTTAATATTTCTCAGATTTTATCCATCCATCTAAATCTATATCTATTTATCTATCGAGAGAGGAAAAGAGGGTGAGTAGGGGGAGAGAGAGAGGAGAGAGAGGGAGAGAGAGAATAAGAGAGATGAAGAGAATGGAGAGGAAGAGAGAGAGAGGAAAAGAGAGAGGAAGAGGAGGAAGAGAAAAAGAGAGAGAAAAATAAAAAGCCTTCTACCTCCATACTCACAGCTTAGGAACATGAAAACATTTTGATTCACTTCTACCTGAACACATTTAACTTTCTAATTTTTAGTCAGTTTTCATGTTGGATATTCTAATTGGTGGGACTGACTCAGGAAGGTGTCCTGTTAGTTTAGATTCCATATTGTAATGAAATTAGACACATGTAAGTCATACCAGCAGTTAATAAAAAGAGATTTACTTAGCCATAGCACAGAAAAAGGATGTCCCAATAAAGACACCTCAGCACTTGGCTTAGGCAGACATGTCCTTCCTCTCCTCCATAAGAAAACTCATCAGGTCAGCTGTCAGTTAATAGCCATTTATGAAGTGCCTCCTATGTGCCAGGCATTGTGCTAAGCACTGGAGGTACAAAGACAGGCAATGTAGGGTAGAATTTCTTGGATGGGCTCAGAGTATCCACCAAGTCTGAAGGATCCAGACTCCATGTGAATGGGCCTTTTTACACCCTTCTATGACCAGGAAGCCATCTCACTATAGTCTGAGACCAACAGGAAGCTGCATCAATGGAGACCTGGCTTGTACCTTGGCCTCCTGGGCCAATCAAATTTTTGGGCCAGTTTTAATAAAAGAACCAGCCCAACCCTTCATTATTTCTTGTAGCACAGTAGTATTCTATCACACACATAAAACATATCTTGTTCAGCTATCCCTCAGTTGATATGTGCCCTCGCTTTCCAAATCTTTGCCACCACAAATAGAGCTGTATAAATATTTTTGTGCGTATGAGTCCTTTCCCTCTTTCTTTAATCTCTTTTAGGCTATAAACCTAGTAGCAGTATCACTGGATGAAAGCATATGCGCAGTTTAATGACTTTTTGGGCATAGTTCCAAATTGCTTTCTAGAATGGCTGGATCTGTTCACGGCTCTCCCAACAGTACATTAAAGCATCTGATATTCCACAGTTCCTCCAGCATTTGTCATTTTCCTTTTTTGGTCAACTTTACCATTCTTACGACTATGAGGCAGGACCTCAAGTTGTTTTAATGTGCATTACTCTAATTATTAGTGTTTTAGAGCATTCTTTCACAAAGCTATTAATAGTTTGGATTTCTTCCTCTGAATGCTGGCTATTCATATCCTTTGTCCATTTATCAATTGGAGAATGACTCATTAAAAATTTGACTCAGGCCCCTATGTATCTTAGAAATAAGACCTTTATCAGAGAAATTTGCTACAAAGATCTCCCTACCCGCCCCCACCCCCAGCTTCCTGCTTTTCTTCTAATTTTAGCCACTTTGATTTTGTTTATGCAAAAATCTTTTATGTAATCATTATCCATTTTACTTCCTGTGGACCTCTCCAACTGTGACTTCCATTTGTACCAACATGACTTCCCACTCTGCATGAGATTTCCACCTCCTACTGCACAGATTTGATCTCTAGTCTCAGGGGGAAAGAGAAGTGACCTTCCTCTCACCACAAGCCTTCTGTTTACTGCCAAGTGTGTCCATTGAGGGAAGATAGCAAGGGTCCAGCTGACTTCTATCATTGCTTACATAACTTCTTCCTGAGCAACTTCCACCTGCAAGTCTGATCTCCTGCCTTCCCTAATGTGGAGACTCCAGTATGAAGATGAGCTACCTTCTCTCTGATCTCAGGCCCTTTATCTCCTGTTGGACTCATCTCCCGAGGGAAGGTGAAGAGGCAAGTCATTGAGTGGTGGGAATTCTATCTCTTGTGTAATCTCCAGCCTTCATTCAGAGAAGAGAGAAGTGAAAGGGCGCCTTTCATCCTACCATGTGCTTTCCATCTAATGCTATGCATCTCTTCTGCCTGATCTCCAGTTTCCTCTGGAAGTAGGAGTGGCATTTTCTACCTGGTGATGAATATTCTTATACCTGATCATACCCTACACATCCCAGTGATTCAGAACCTCTGTATGTCATCATCCATTCCCCATCCCAATTCCTTATTCATATCCTCCTCAACCTTCCTGCCTTCCAATCTCATCCATTCATTGTGCGCTCTGGAATGCCTGTTCCATAGGCAACAAGCTTCCCTTCATCCTAAGTCTTTTCTTCTCCCATTCCTTCAATCTTCTAGCAATTACTGAGACCTGGCTATTCCTGATGATACAGCCTACCTGGCCACCTTTTTCAGGCCTAGAAGTATTTTTATTCATTCCCTTTGTTACTTCCAGGTTCTTCCCTCATTACCATCTCTCTTTTCCTGTGAGGGTCATGCAATTTGTATCTACCACTTAATCAAAATCCACAGACCTCCAGGTCACTCCTTTTCCTTCCTCAAGAAGTCCAGTATCTGGCTCACTATTTTTCTCTTTTCCCCAACTCCTACCCTCTTAATAAAGGACTTTGACATACATATTGCTCTCCTTTAAAAGCCCTAACCCCTCAGTTCTTTAATCTACTCACTTCCCATGACCCACCCCTCCTCAGCCTCATGCAAAGACATGCATACCCTTGATCTTGCCAATAGCCATAAATGCACCACCTCCATATTTAAGAATTCTGAAATCCCCTGATCTGACCATAAACTACTGGTTTTTCACCTTCAACTAGTCTTGTTCATTAGTTTTTTGAAATTTCATATTTTGGGCGCACCTTTCCAAAAAGGATTTCTCTCACTTTCTTCATTATCCATCCTCTCTCCACTCTAGACTCTCATTCTCTGATTCATAACCTCTATAGTTATTTAGACTTTCTCTTTTCTCTGCATTCCTCATGCAATCAAAGCTTCCGAGGGATCCATTTTAGGCTCTCCACTCTGGGCGGTTTCTGCCCCTGCCTTGTAGAGTTTGCTCCGTCTGTGATTTCCCCTTTTCCACTGTGTCTTACCTCAAAATAATGCCAATTATTGCAGGTGTCAGGATACTATGCCACGATAAGGCACTCCCCCAGCATGTCCCTGATTATACAGCCAACTGCCGATCTATCTCTCCCTCTGGTTACCTTCCCCCCACCCCCCATTTGCCTCAAAATCCTCTACCTGGGTCTATGCCGTCTCACTTCCCCAGGAATTCCAATTTCCCTCTTCTTGAAGAAGGATTAGTAGACTTTAAATTCCAAATTCCCCAGGCCACACCCAGCACAAAGTCCTCATCTCCTTTCACAGACCATCTCTCTTCACCCATAGGAGCATTCCTCAGTGGAGCCTCCTCCTGCCACCAAAGCCAGGCCTTCTTTCTTCCTCACCTCTCCCCTCACCTACTCCTCTGTAGGCTCTTCTCTTTCTGAAACCAAGGGGTCACCTTCCTCAGTCCTAGCCCTTGACTTCACTCTAGCATATCTCACTTTTTTTTTTCTGTCTTCCTGTTCCTGTCCCTCTTTCATGTACCCTCCCATCTTTTAGTGTAATCCTCTCAGAATCAGTGAATCACCTGCAGGCGGTGTGTCATGAGATTCTGTACATAATGTCCCATGCCCCTGTTATCTCCACTAAACTTCCAGTTTTATCCTTATCTCCTTGTGTACATTTAGAAAGAAGTTTCTCAATGTTTTCTTTATAGTCACTTTGTTGCCATTGCTGCTGTCCTTGCCTGCTACATTTATTCATTCACTCCTGTATCTCTGTTGTTTGGGGTGTTTGAGATACAACGAATCTCTTCAGTTCTAGTTTTCTTTCTAAAAATGTTTCAAATGCCCATCTATTATTGAATAGCCATCTTTTTTGTGTGTGTGATTAAGCTCAGATATTCATGGTCACCATGGTCTGCATCCTGAGTTTTCTCATTCTTTGGAACCTATTATTCCATTCCCTTCTACATTTTGTGGTAGGTGCAGAATAGTCTTGCATTGTTCAAATTTCCTTTCCTTTGTATTTGAAAGTCTTTCTCCTGATTTCTTGCAGAACTTGTTTCTGAATTGAATTGTTAAATTTAACCTTTATGTGTCTTCCAGTTTGCAGACTTGAGTTTATTTGTTGTTTTTCTGGAGGTGATCTGTGGTTTCTTTCAATTGCTATTTCATTTTCTATATTCTGAAGTTCTGGGAAATTCTCTTCTATTATTTCTTGCATTATGGTATTAAGGTTTTTTTTGTCCTGTATTGTTTTTTGGCAGACCTATGATCAATAGGTTGTCTCCATACATCCCATCTTCAGGATCAGCATGTTTTGCTTGCATTAGGAGTATATTTTGATGTTCTTATTTTTTGCTTCTCTTCTAGATTGTTCTTTATTTCTGTACATTTGCATTTATGATCTATTGTTCGTACTTTTGTTTCTTTGGTGAGACTTGCTATCACATATTTCAGGTTTTTTTATTTTTGGCTGTATAGTCCATAAATTCTATTCTTATAATTCTCATAATTGAACAACTTAGGAACAGCATATTGTGGTTCCATGTTCTTATCATTTTCCTTTGTGCTATTTCTTTATAGATGCTTGAACTAGTTTACTAGGTCTGGAGGCCATATTTCCTTCTGTTGTTAATGTTTTTCCTGCTGATTTATCTATTTATGTTCAAGGTATTTGAATTTTCTTTTTCCCCAGATCTTTGGTAATTTTATTATTTTCTTTTCTCCCTGATTTTCCCCTATTCACTTTCTAACTGTGTCCCCTCTGATGGTTCTTTCCTTGGAGGCTGGATCTCAAAGACTCTCAGCCTCCTTCTATGTTGTGCATGAATACAAGTGACTTGGGCAGTCAGAACTGGCCACACCTGGAAGCTGTGCTCTTTCCCTCAGGCTTAGAGGAGTACTGCCCACCCCACCCCACAGGGTGTCCTGCCCTGGTATCCTGTCTTGTTCCCTCTTTTTCTCAGTTCTCTGGGCCAGCACAGGCAATGTATAGCTTTTCAGTGTTAATGCTTCAGGGGTATCTGCCATAGCACTAGCTGAAAGTCTGCAATCTGGAGCTGGGGTTTCTATGGCGATGAAAGCAGAGAGGGATGAGTGGGTGAGGGGGTGGGTGTTGTCACAAGACTATGTGTAGGGCCCTTGGTTCTGCTCGTGTGGCCTCACTCATTGACAGAAACATGGGAGGTAGCGGAGGGGAGCTCAGTGAACTTAGCATCAGTCCATGGATTTTGTTTGGTGGGTTTTTTTTTAAACGTTTTAGATCCATGGGTGTAATAGACCATAGAGATGGGTGAGGTTGCTTTTTCTTTCATGAATAATTTCTGTTTTTAAAGAAGTCTGAGAGGTCATGGGTATCAAAGAGCATGTCTAATCTTCTATGTTGTTGCTCATGTGACTGCACTTAATGTTTATCGACTATCTATTGATTGGTCATTAATTCTTCCCCTTTCAATGGATACAAAATGAGGTAAGCAGAACCAGGAGAACATTATACACAACAATAGCAATATTGTATACAATGATCAACTATAACAGACTTAGCTCTTCTCAGCAGCGCAGTGATCTAAGACAATTGCAAAGGACTCAGGATGAAAAATGCCATCCACATCCAGAGAAAGAACTTGGAACCTGAACATTGACTAAGACATAGTATTTTTCACTTTTGTTGTGTGTGTGTGTGTGTGTTTGTGTGTGTTGTGTGTGTGTGTTTTGGTCTGTGCCTTCTTTCACAACATGATTAATATAGAAATATATTTTCATGATCACACACGTGTAACATATCAAGTTGTTTTCTGTCTCAGGGAGGGAAGGAAAAGATGGAGGGAGAGAATTTGGAACTTACCATTTAAAAAAATTAATGTTAAAATCCTTTTTACATGTAATTAGGAAAAATACAATATTTGAAAAACCCCACGTCTTCCCCTTTCCATCAATCTGGCAGGTACTTTGTTCCATGCTCCTTTAATTCGCTTACAATGTCACCCTTCATGTCAAAATCATATACCCATTTGGAGCTTGTCTTGGTATGTGGTGTGAGGTATTGGTCTATGCCTTGTTTCCATCATATTTCTTTCAATTTTTCCAACATTTTTTGTTGAGTGAGCTTTTGCCCCAATCTTGAGATCAAACACCTGGCTGGGTGCTTGTTTGCATCTTTTTTTTTTTGTGCCTGATCTGTTCCACTGATTAACCCCTCTCTTATCTAGTATCAAATTATTTTGATGATTACAGCTTTGTAGTAAAATACTATCTTTTTCAACTATAAAATAAGATTAGGCTAGATTGCTTTTGAAACTTTGAGGAAATAAAATCTCTTTTTAAACTACAGACTCAATATTTTAGAGCCAGTTAATTTAATTAATGCCTATGTGACTTTGGAGAACAGGTCTAGGGAAGGTGGCTCACCACCATCTCAGGTGAATTCTGGAGGGTAAATTAAACCACTGATGATGAATCATGCTTCCTACCTCTTGACAAAGAGGTGGTGGACTAGAGGTATAGAAAGAGACACGTTTCAGATGTTAAAATGTTTGAAAAAATGTACATTTGTTTTGCTTATACTGTACTTTACTTGATTTAACTTGTCTTTGAAAACATTTTCTCTTTATATGGAAACTACAATTTATTGTAACTGCTTTGAGTAATTGCATATCTATAAATTAAGGACACAGGATGCTAACAAATAGTTTGGTTTACACACAACAAAAATAGGTCAGAGAATTAAACCTTTGTTCAAAATTCCACGAACTCCTATCTGAAGGCAGGCTAATTGTGAGAGAACCTTGTGGTGATGTTTATTAATCAGTTTATTAGTTCTTAATAGCAGAGAGACCCATTTTACCCCTGGGCCAAAATAAATCTTTGTTGTAATAAGATGCAGGTACTTGGGTGCCTCAGGGAAAAAAACTTTTGCAACCTTTGACATGAAGGTCAAGGCTACCCACAGGGAGGAAGGCATATCCTGGAAGAATGGCCACTCTTTCTTGGGAGTTCAGTCTTGGAACTAAACTTCTAATAAGAGCAGAGAAAGGAGAGAAAGAATCCGTGTCTCTTTTTGTGTTTCCCTTATAAAGCCAAACCTTGCCTTATAGCAGCTAGGGATTACATGGGTATTTTTTCAGTCAAATTCATGCTGTCATGCATTTATTATTATATGTTATAATAATATTATTTATATTATATGTAGTATATTTGTGTGATCATATATTATATAATTTATGATAATATGTAATTTATTATTTATTGGCACCTACTATGGGCCAGGCAATGTGCTAAGCTCTGGGGATAAAACAAAAAGCAAAAGCAGTCTGCTATTAGGGAGCTCACAGTCAAAAGGGTGAGACAACATGCAAACAACTATGTACAAATGATATGTATAGGATAAATTGGAGCTAACCACTGATAGAAGGTTCTAGTTTTACAAGGGATCAGGAAAGGCTTCTTCTGGAAAGTTGGATTTTATCTTGGACTTGAAAGAAATCAGGGAGGGAAGATGAGATGAGAAGGGAGAACATTCCATACATGTGGACAGCCGGTGATAATGCTCAGTCAGGAGATGGAGTGTCTTTTGCAAGGAATGGCATTGACACCAGTGTCCTGGATCACAGAGGACAGGGATGGAAGAAGACTGGAGGGAGCCAGTTGAAGAAGGATTTCATATTCGATTGTGGAAGTAATAAGGAGTTTATTGAATAGGGAGGGAGAGACATTGTCAGACCTGCGCTTCAGAAAAATAACTTTTGGTAGCTGAGTGGAAGGAAGACTAGTGAGACCAGAGACTTGAAGCAGGGAAATCAACCAGCCGGCTATTGCAATAGTCCAGGTGTAGGAGGTGATGAGGATCTGCATGGGGGTGGGGGAGTGGGGGGACGTTGGGGGGGCAGGGGAGGTGGTGGTGTCAGTAGAGAGAAGGGGCCCTAAACAAGAGATGTTACAAAGGAAGAATCACAAAGACTTGGCAACTGATTGGATGTAAGGGCTGAGGGAGAATGAGGAATCCAAGGTAGCATCTAGAGCCTGGATGACCTGGAGGATGGTAGTGTCCTCACTGATGGTAGGAAAGTTAGGAAGAGGGCAAGCCTTGGGGAGTGGAGATAATGAATTCCTTTTTTTTGGTTGGTTATCTTTTATTTTACCTCAACTTAATTTCTAAATTTCTACTTGTCTTCTATTGTACTAAAAAGCCATACCTTTTAACAAAGAATCAGAAAGACAGAAAAGAAGTTCAGAAAACTATTCATATCAACTAAGTTTGAGGGTATGTGTGGTATTCCATACCCATAGTCATCTACATTTGAAGATGGAAAGAAATGTATTTTCTCAACTGTTCTTCAGTGCCAAACTTCATCATTATAATTACAAAGCATGAAATTTACATGATAATTTTATTGCGTACTCGAAAGGAACAGCAAGTTATACATGGCAGATTTACAGTTTCATGTACAATCATCTTTTTAATTATACTATATTATAGAAATACTTGTTTTATTCCATAAATTAAAAAGAAATATTAAAAAAAGTAAATGCAATTTCTTTAACTTTGAAAAGAAAAAAATAATTACAAAGCATTCAGTTTTTTAAAAAAATTCATCCTTCTCACTTGCATTGTTGCAGTCACTGTATACATTGAGTTCTTCACTTTGCATCCATTCATGTAATGCATCCCTGAATACTCCACTCATCATTTCTCTGGGTGCAGTAAAATTCCCTTACTTTCCTGTGGGCACCACAGTTCATGTAGCCATTCCGCAAATGATGATCATCTCTTGTTTCCATTTCTTTTCTCCTACAAAAAGTGCTGCTAAATATTTTTGTTATCCATCTTTTAAATTCCATACTTTGGAAGTGTACCCACCCAGAGTCTGTGCTGGGTGGTGATACCACTTTTTAGGTCCTATGCATAGGCTTCTGGGAGGTTTATTCAAAAAAGAATTTCCTCAAATGAGCAAAGCTTTTTCAGCCTTAAACACTGTGGAATATTGGGACTGTGCACATAAACATGTGCCATAGAACTCATCTGCCATTTGGTTTTCAAATTATTTTTTATCCACCTTCCTGCACAGCTATGAAGGTAACTGATTGTCACCCAAGTAGGGAATAGAGAATATATTCAGTCTGGCTAGTAAATACTTTACACATACTTTATAGTAAATTGAATTTGTAATTTACCCCAATCAGCAGATCCAGGAAGCGTGGGGTTAAATCTCCATCAGGCTGATAGTGATGCGTTCGGCTAAGCATCCATAGAAGCTTTAACTGGGTTCATATATGGTCTATATATGGAAGACAGCTGGTCTGCTGGGATATTCAAAGTCAAAAGGTTAGCAGATTTTCCTTACTGACAGTGGTATCAACTTTGTTGCCTTCAGTAAAAGGAAAAGAAAAGACAGCTGGTGCTGAGGTGCTATTTAAAGGAGCAACTGAAGCTGTGCTTTGTCCAGCACTAGAGCAGAGATACACAAGGAGCTAACTGGTGGGGGAAAGAAGAAAGTGAAGATTATAGGGACAGTAGCTGCTTCTGTCTCCTCCTTGTGTCAAAAAGAGAAAAGCCCCAATCACGCTGCAAACAGCTAGATGGCATGGTGGGTAAGCATTGGGCGTGGAGTCAGGAAGACCAGAGGAGTGAAAAATCTTACCGGCTGTGTGACCCTGGGTAAGGGTCACACTGTTTAACCTCATCTGTAAAATGGGGATAATAGTAGTACCTACTTAGTAGTACCAACAGCCAGGGTTGTTGTGAAGATTAAATGACACATTTGGAAAGCTCTTAGCACAGTGCCTGGCACACGGTAGGCGCTTAATAAAAGCTTGTTTGCTTCCTGTATTCCCACTGCCATCCCCCCTTCCACCTGAGGCACTAGAATGTGAATCCAAGTTGGGGCAGTCTGCGTGATGCCTTTAAGGAGGCTTCATAACTAGTCATTAAACATCTGGTTTGACTTTGTCACCCTGACTCAAGGGTGAAAGAAGACAATATTAATTGTCACACCAGAGTCCTCCTAGTAAAGAGCCAATACCCTTCTTCTACAATTGGGGAGGCTGAGGCTTAGAAATGACTTAACCAACATCACATTAATAGTGCAGGGGGGAAGCCTGGACTAGAAGCCAGGTTTTCAACTCTGAGTACTACCCTGAGATTCTTTTCTTTTGTCTGAAAGAGACAAAAGAGATTTCTCCAAGACAGTGGCTGTCATGGGAAACACATGATTCCTCTCCGAAAATGCTCTTCCCCTTCCCCTTTGCCTTTCAGTACTCTAAAGGATGTCTTTGGTCATCCAATGGTCAACCTAACACCAACTGCATAAAGAGAAGGTACTTCTCCTTTAGTAGCACCAGAGGGCGACATTATTCCATTTTCAGGTCGAAGCTTTACTGCTATGTGGGCTTTCTGAAAGGCGTTTCTGAGCCATAGAAGGAATGAATAATCTTAAAGGCTTAGGGATGGAAAGGAATGGAATGTTTTAGACAGCTGTGCTGCAGTATGTGAAGGCGATAGGAAAGGGGAGACCAGATAAACCCTGAAATGGTTCCCAGTTATATGTTGTTACCATGGTCAGCAGGTGTGGGTGCCATCCTAGGCATCAATATAATAATCCCACTGACTATCTTTGTGTGGAAAATCCACCAAAGCAAGGGAGAGGAATCTGCTTCTAATTTAGCAGGGGAATTTGACACCAGGCATCTTGCCCCACCAGTGAACCGGGCTGTGCATGCCATACAACCTTAAGATGCCTGTTGGAATTTTTAGCAAGACTAAAAGCCATAAGCTACTTGGCAAAAAGTTAGGATCACACCAATAGACATCATTTTTTGTCACTACCAATGAACCACAAGATGGCAGCTTGTATCATAATACAACAGGGGAATTCAGTGAACCCAAGTGACTATCTCCCCTCCCCGCCTTTAGATAGATCTGTGTTATCACCTTTGTTACTAGGCAGATAATGATGCACATTTCCAAAACATTTTCCTCTCACCTTATTTTGAGGTACGTAGTACAAGGATTATTGACTGAGATTCTTCCTTGTGCCTTTGATATTGTGAATGTGAATCTTGAGAGACTCTCCACCGTTACCAATCTCAATCCATTCACAATTTCTCATTTTATATGATTCTTATCTCTATCCTCCTACATGTCTTCAATTGAGGATCCACCCAATGCCCTGGAGACCTTCCTTGAAGGTTTTTTTTTTAATATTTCATAGATGTCAAGGCAATTGTCTAAGCTATTATCTCTTACTCTCTCTACACAGGATTATGACCAGCCCACATTCTCTGGTCATACACATTTATACTCTCTATTCAACTCGAAAATTGGTTCTGCAGCCAGGAAGACCTGGGTAAAAGTCTCCCCTTTGATAGACCTGGGTACAAGTCTCCCCTTTGATACTTCCTGGCTGTGTGACCCTAAGCAAATCACTGAACTTCCTTGTGCCTCAGTTTCTCATATAGAAAATAAAAGGTTTTTACTACATGAATAAATGAAAGAAAAATCCTTTATGAAGTGTTCTTCATTTCTCCTCCTGGCTGTACTACTGACTTCCTGGATTTTAATGCTACTCGTCAGAGGCAATCTCCTTCTGAAACCTCCCTCAGCACCCAGAGTTTACTCTGTCTGGAATATCCATAGATCCCTGCAGCTTCTTATAGTGGAACATCCTGCCACCTTTCTGGGCCTCTTCTCCCACTGGTGAGTTCCTCCTAAGGGCCTCCATTTTGGGGAAGGACCCTGGCTGACCTAACTGGCTGTGCTTTTGACTTTAATGCCAAACCTCCCTGCTGTGGTACCTTCACCCAATCCTTTGCTTTGATCTCTTTCTTGTGTGCTATTTCCCCTCATTAGAATGTAAACCCCCCCAAGGGAAGGACTTCTTGCTTGTATTTGGATCTTCAGTGCTTAGCATAGTGCTTGGCACATCACTAAGTGCTTGATGTGCTTAAAATGCTTGCCATCTTGTCTTTTTGCCTAGCTGGACCAGAACACAGAGTGCTTGGTTCAATGAAGGAGGAAATTCCTGTGCTCTCTCTGAAATCTGGCCACATTCAGATATATCTCTGCCTTTCTAAGGGAGTTACTCTCATAAATTCTCACTGCAGAATGTCACACAGGATTCCCTGTTTATAAAGAGAAAGTAGGTGAGGACAGAAGATCCTGTTTCAACTTTCATCTGGGAAGTCCAGAAACCTTCCTGGTTGGTGCAGTGACCTGTTCCTGAGGCTTGTGGTACAGTGAACCAAACAGGAAGTCAGAGAGAAGTAGGCATGTTCCCTGCCTGGCGGCACTGCTTCTCATGTTGAGATCCTGGTGGTAGAGTACACACCCACCCACCCACCCACCCATACATGCAAACACATGTGTGTATATATATATATATATATGTATATATAGATAGCTAGATATAGATGTAGATACATAGATATAGATATATAGATAGCTAGAGGTACATAGATATATAGATAGAGATGCATATAGATAGATATAGAGATAGAGATAGAGATAGGTATAGATATACATACATACATAGAGATAGATATAGATACATATATATACATATATACACACATTATAATGCATATGAGGTACAATATAATTGTACATAATATAATTATATAATATATATCTATATCTATCCATCTCTCTATCTTTGATTTTTATGGCACCTTAATTTCCTAATATATCCTTCCTTTCTGCCTGAACCACCAAGCCATTTCTTATAACAAAGACTAATAAAAAAGAAAGAAAGCCTTCTGGTGAATTACCCCAAAACACATGAGCTGAGTTGGAGAGTCCATGCATGTTTCATACTTTTCAGATTGAGGAATAGCCTTAAGACAGGCATTCTTGTGTCATACCCCTTGGCAGCAGTGTGGTGAAACCCATGGCTCCCTTCTCACAATAATTTTTTTAATACCTAAAAGGAAATCATTGTAGCTAGCATTTATCTGAAGTTTTAAGGTTTGCAAAGTGCTTTACAAATATCCCATTTGATCTCCAGGACAACGGAGGCAGGGAGAGGGATAGGTGTTGTTATCCCCATTTTCCAAATGAGGAAACTAAGGCAGACAGAAGTTAATTGATTTTCCCAAAGTCCATGTCTGATCATGCCACCCCCACTCAATAAAGTCCAATGGTTCCCTATTGCCTCTAGGATCAAATGTAAATCCTCTGCTTGGCATTCAAGGCCCCTCATAACCTAGCCCCACTCCTACCTTTCCAGTCTTCTTACACCTTACTCTCCAATATCTATTCTTTAATCCAGTAACACTGGCCTCCTGGTTGTTCCACAAACAAGACACTCTATCTCTCTGCTCTAAGCATTTCCTCTGGCTATCCCTCATGCCTGGAGCATTCTTCCACCTCCTCTTTGACTACTGACCTCCCTGGCTTTTCTTAAGTCCCAACTAAAATCCCATCTTTTACAGGAAGCCTTCCTCAACTCCTCTTAATTCTAGTGCCCTTCCTCTGTTTATTATTTCCTACTTACCTTGTATATAGCTTTCTTTGTATATATTTATTTGCATGTTGTCTCCCTCATTAGACTGTAAGTTCCTTGAGGGCAGGTACTGTCTTTTGCCTCTTTTTGTATCTCCAGTACTTAGTACAGTGCCTGGCACATAGTAGGGCCTTAATAAAAAAATTTTTTTTTATTGATTGCTCAGGGTTATATAGCTAGTAAGTGATTTGAACTTATGGCTTTGTGAGTCCAGGTTCAGTACTGTACGACTTCTGATAGGATGACAAAAGAAGCCAATTATATTGAAATGCTTTTATCAAGATTCTTTTTAAAAACAAGATTGTGGACCCCAAGTTAAGAGGAACTAGATACAGAAATCTGATTGGTGTGAATTCAGGGGCTTGTAAAGGCTTCCGTCCTCCAGCCCTTCTTCCCTCCCACCCCACCTTCCCATCAGGTATCAGATGGCTGAAATTTTCCCCTCGAAGATTCTTTCTTTTAGGTTTTTGTTTTAAACAGGATATTCTAGAAAACTGAAGACCTTTCAGACCCAAATACCTCTGGGAGGGGTAATGCATTTAATGTAACTTTATGTGTATGTATCTGTGAGAGATAGTTTTGTAGAACTGAACTACACATAAACACCTGAGGGAACCTGAGAGAGATAGACAGAGAGACAGAGAGACAGAGTGAGGCAGAGAGAGAGAGAGAAAGAGAGAGACAGAGACAGAGACAGAGAGAGAGACAGAGAGACAGAGACAGACAGACACAGAGACAGACAGACAGAGACAGAGAGAGTAAGGGAGAGAGAGACAAAAGAAGGCAATTATATTGAAATGCATTTATCAAGATACTTTTTAAAAACAAGTTTATGGACCCCAATCGAGAGACAGAGGCAGAGAGACAGAGAGAAAGATAGAGACATAGAGAGACAGAGATGAGAGAAAGAGTGAGATGAGAGAGAAAAGAGAGAGAGAGAAGGGAAGAGAGAGAAAGAAAGAGAGGGAAGGAGAGAGAAACAGACAGAGACAGAGAGTAAGGGAGAGAGAGAAAGACAGAGACAGAGAGAGAGAGAGATGAGAGAGACAGAGAGAAACAGAGAGACAGAAGGAGACAGAGAGAAGGAGAGAGGGAGAGAGAGAGAGAGAAAGAGAGAGAGAGGAGAAAAATGAGAGAGAGAGGAGAGGGAGAAAGACAGAGAGAGATAGAGACAGAGAGAGACAGAGTCAGAGAGACAGAGAGAGAAAGAAAAGGAGAGAAACAGAGACAGAGACACAGAGAGAGACACAGAGAGAGAGAGACAGAGGGACAAAGAGAGACAGAGAGACACATAGACAGAGAGAGAGACAGAGAGAGGCAGAGAGACACTAGGCACAGAGATACACAAAGAGAGACTGAGGCACAGAGAGAGACAGAGACAGAGAGGTGGGGGAGAAGGTTGAGGAGATGAGCACTACATGTGTAGAGGAGGGTTGAATAAGAATCATTAGGGGCAGAATTTAGCCTATTTCCCAGGGTTGTTTTTTGGTGGGGAGGTGGGGATTGAGGTTGCCTAGTTTCTGTTCTGAGTGTTGACTTCCCACCTTCCCAAACACACGGCATTCCCCTTGGTACTTGAACATTTCTACTAGGTAAGCAAAGTAACAGGAACCTTGGTCTCTCCCTTAGTGCTTGTTTTGACTGCATTTGGATCAAACAATGACCTGTCCAGGTCTCTTGGCTATTTCACCTTCTTCTTTATAGATCAAATAAAAAGTGTGGGGAAGAAGCCTGGCCTTGAAGCTCAAAGAACCTTTTGGGGTGAAATTGTTCAGCCTGAACCAGGGACTTTCCAGGGGGAAATGATGGAGCATAAACTGTTTATTTGGCCAAATCCCAGTAGACCGGGCTAAGTGCTGTAAGGCCTCATTATTAACTCCTAGCAGGGATCTACCTGCCAATTGCTTCTAAATATTAAGCTGAAGAGGAATTCTTGAAGTAGAGAGGACTGGTTTGCATTGCCTGGCTTCCATGCCATTAGAGGCAGTTTCTTTGGTCTTGTTGCTGTGCCACAGACATAGCCTCGCTGCAGGGAAATGGGGTCACTTGTGGAATCTTTTTTCCTTTTCTGCCCTCTCTTGAAAGGCCTCATGGTGTGGTAGAAAGAATGCTATTAGCGGAGTCAAGAGACCTGGCTTGTACTCTTGGTTCCCTCACTAACTCTGTGATCCTAGAGGTCACTTAACTTCTTCATCTGCTAAATGAAGATATAGGACTAAATGATTTCTGAAACCCTGAGTTTTAGAACATATTGTGAAAAGTGGCATAAAGTATTGGTCTAAACCTAATTTCTGCTGGACTGTTTTCTAATTCTCTTCACAGTTTAAAAAAATCCAATAAAGCTTTCTTTCCTAAGTTCTCTGTTTTCCAATTTATCTAACATTGGATTGTTGAATTGCACAGTTTCTGATGATTGATCCCGTTTCTATTCTGTTCATTGATCTACTTCTCTTTTGGCCAGCACCAGATGTTTTTGATGACTGCTGCTTTATACTATAATTTGAGGTTTGGAATTGATATTTCCTCTTTGTCCCTATTTCTTTTCATTATTTCCTTTGATATTCAAGGTCTTTTATTTTTCCGAATGAATTTTGATATTATTTTATCAAATTCTGTAAAGTACCCCTTTGATAATTTGATTGTTATAACATTAAAATTGCAAATTCACTTCAACAGTATTGGCATTTTATTATATTGGAATAGCCCGGCCATGAACGTACAGCCTTTCTCTGGCTGTTTAAGGTATTCTTTTTTTAAAAATTCATTTATTTATTTTTAGTTTTCAACATTTACTTCCATAAGTTTTGAATTTTTCCCCCTCCCTCGGCCCTTTCTCCCTAAGATGGCATGCAATCTTCTATGGGTTCTACACATACATTCCTATTATTTTCACTATAGACATGTTGCAGAAGAATTATAACAAATGGGAGAAACCATGAGAAAGAAAAACAAAATAAAACAAAAAAATAGTCTGATTCACTCTGCCTTCCAACTCCATAGTTCTTTCTTTGGATGTGGAGGGCATTTTCCATCATGAGTCCTTTGGAATTGTTTTAGGTCCTCGCATTGCTGAGAAGGGCTAAGTCTATCAAACTCAGTCATACCACACTGCAGGTTTATTTTGTAGTGCTCAACTTTGTTGAAGCTCTTGTTTCAATTTTTATCTTTGTTGATTCCTTAGGATTTTCTAAGTAAACTATCATATCATCAGCAAATGGAAAATTTTACCTCCTTATTCCTTTAATTTCTTTCTTTTTTCTTATGAGTATTGCTAATATTTCCAGAACCATATCAAATAATAGAGGGGAGAGAGGATATCCTTGCTTTACTCATGCATTTATTGCATAAGATGCTTGCTTTTGGTTTTAGATAGATATTTTTGTGACACTAAAAAAAGTCCTTCTATATGTATTCTTTGTAGGGTTCTTAGCACAAATAAGTGCTGTAGGCTTTTTCTGAGATAATCATATGGTTTGGGACATTTTCGGTTTTATTATGATTGCGTTTATTGCTTTCCTAATATTGAGTCATATCTATATCCCTGGTATAAATTCAACTTGGTCATGATGAATGATTTCATGGATGAAATGCTGTGGTCTATTTGTGAGGAATTTATTTAAAATTTTTTGAATTGGTACATATTAGTGTTATAGGTCTATATTTCTCCTATGCTTTATCCTTTCCCGGTTTATGCATTAGGGCTATATTTGTCTCATAAAAGAAATCTGAAAAGGTGCCTTCTTTCTCAATTTTGGATAATAGTTTTTTTAGTATTCGTATTAATTATTTTTTAAAAGTTTGATAGAATTCTACTGTGAATCCATCAGGACCAGGATTTTTTTTCTTTCACCTTTGGTAGGTTTTTTTTTTACATTTAATTTTATTTCTTTTTCTGAGATTGGATTATTCAAGGTCTCTATTTGATCTTCTGTTACTTTGTACTTTCAAAGGTGTTCTTTTCTTGGTTTTGTTAGTATATAACTGTATAATAGGTTCTGATGATTCTCTTCATTTCATCTGATTTTGTTGTGATTTCACCTTGTTTGTTTGCTATTTTGTTTATTTGATTTTTTTGCTTCTTTTTAATCAGATTGGATAAAGGACTTTTTATTAGTCTTTTCTAAGAATCAGTTTTTAATTTTATTTAACATTTCTGCAGGGTTTTTAAATTTTTAATTTATCTATTTCTCCTCTAATTTTTAGCATCTCTTCTTTTATGCTTATTCTCCTTATTTGTTGGCTTTCTGATTTCTTAGGTGCATATTTGTTCTTTAGTTCTCTCTTTTCTTATTTTGTTAATGTATTTTTGTAGAGGTATGATTTTTCCTTTAAGCACTGCTTTAGCCATATCCGAGAACTTTTGGTATTTTTGTATCATCATTATAGCAGCTAGATAACACTGCAATGGATAGAGTGTCAGCCTGGAGTCAGGAAGATTCATCTTCCTGAGTTCCAATCTGGCCTCAGACATTTACTAGCTCTGTGACCCTGGGCAAGTCACTTAACCCTATTTGCCTTAGTTCTTATCTTTAAAATGAGCTGGAGAAGGAAATGGCAAACCACTCCGGTATCTTTGCCAAGAAAATCCCAAATGGGGTCACCAAGAGTTGGACATGAGTTGGACAAAAAATGACCAACAACAAATCATAACTTTCTTGTCTCTATGATTTGTTCTTTGAACCACTTATTATTTAGGACTTTATTTTTAAATCTCTCTTTGGATCTCTGTCTTTTTTTTATATCCTCTGAACTGGTTAATAATGATAATAATGACAGTTAAGATTTACATAGTTCTTACTGTATGCCAAGCACTGTGTTAAGTGCTATATAATTATTATCCTATTTGAAACTCACAACAACCCAGGGAAATCAGTGTTATTATTATCTCCATCTTGCAGTTGAGGAAATTGGAGCACAAACAGAGGTTAAATGACTTGTCCAGGGTCATGCAGTAAGTGTCTAAGGTTGGATTTGAACTCAAATCTTCTTGACTCCAGGCCTGACACTCTATCTACTTACTGTACCATCTGACTGAATAATGATTAGCATTAGCATTTTTAATTTCCTTATGGTCTGTAAAGGATATATTTACTATTTCAGCCTTTTCACAAATGTTTGCAATATCTCAGTGTTCTAATACATGGTCACTTTTTTTAAAGTAAAAGATACATATGTTTCTGAGAAATATGTATGTTCTGTAGCAATCCCATTGAAAAGATGTCATAAGTTGTTTACCTCTAGTTTCTCCAATCATTCATTCAATTCTATATTTTCTCTTTTTTTAGACTTAGATTGTTGTCTGGTTTCTTTCAGTGAAATGTAGTCATCTTATTTATCCTTTATATTGTGAATGTTTATTTTCCTTTGTCTTGGTAGCATTACTGCAACTCTTATTTTTTTTTGGATTCATCTGATGTAAATAAATTTTTTTCTAGCTCCTCATTTTTATTCTAGGCATGTTTTTTGAATATGTATCTTGTTACCAAATATTTTGGAGTTTTATTTTCTTGTCCAATCTGTCATTCTTTTCTTTTTTATTGGATTTTTAATCACTTAACATCTAAAGCTAAGAGAGTTAGGTTTATTTTCCTCCATTTGTCTCTAAGATTAGTTTCTTTTCCAAATTAGGATTTCTTTCCCTCTTCCTTTATACATGTAGTACTTTGTCTCTTCAGTTATTTTAGTTTGATGTACTTTAAATTAGCCCTATTCCCATTGGCTCTCTTCCTTCTCCTCCTCAACCATCCTTTCCTATTTGCTACCCTTTCCCCTAGTTTTGACGGTTTACTCATTTGTCCTTTTTTTTCTTCTTCTCCTCTTAGCTAAATGGTCATGAAAAATTCCCCTTTCTCTCCTTACTTTTACCTTGTGTGTTGTTTTTTATTAAAAAATTAATTTTCCTTGTTTACTGTCTCAGAGAGATGGATAAAATTTGGAACTTGAAATTTTTTAAAAAACAAATGTTAAAAGTTGTCTTTACATGCAATTGGGGAAAAATAAAATATTATTTAAAAAAAGAACTGAGTCACAAAAATCATAGCAAGCTATTTGAGAAATGAGGGAAATGGAAAAATAATTAAATTCTTGATATTAGACAATTGCCTACATTGAATGTTATAATGGACATCAAGTAACTGAGTTAGTTTTGGCAGATCAAAACTTAGGTGTCTGGTCACCTCGCTCACAAGTTCATAAACATCTCTAAATTTGCAGGGAAGTAATAGGACTAAATGACAGCATCAAGGAAAGACAGTACCAATAAGTCACAAAAGTCTCTATGAGGTAAAACTTGACATCTCTATGGGTCTCAGTTTCAAAATCTGCTTTGCTCTGTTCAGAAATAGATTTGTTTCCCTTATTCCCTCCATTATTTATCTTGCTTTTCTGTCTATTTTCAACTTTTATTCTTTGATCCATGGCCCTTTTTAATCCTTCTTTACTCTCTACATTCCTCATGGAATTAAAGCTTCTAAGCATCCTCTTTTGTGTTCTCCTCTAAATAGCTTCTTTCACATTGCCTTATAGATCTTACCTCCTGGCCCCCTTTTTCTGATGTGCTTCACTCTTAGAAATACAAATTCCTATAGGTAATAGAGAGGATATTATCCCATAGTAGGAGTTTTCCTATGTTCCTGATTCTAAAGTCCACCTTTTCCCTCCTCATAGTCATCCTCCTGCCCCATTTGCCATGAAATTTCTTCCCTGGGTTCTTTTTTCCCCCTTCCCTTCTGGGTGTCAGAGTCACCTTCCCACCCAGGAATTCTGATTACCCTTCTCCTGGAGCAGGACTTTTCTCTTAGCACCAAATTGGCACAGACTCTGATCGTTGTAAGATCTCTATCCTTCTTTATAGAATATTCCTTTATCCTATTGGGAGAATTCATCAGTAGGACTCTATCTGGCCATTGAAACCAGATTTCCTCCTTTCTTTTCTCCTCTTTCCTTTTGCCTCTTCACCTATTCTCCTATAGGTTTTCTTCTTTCTGAGAGACTACAGGTGTTTTTTCCCCTTCATTGTTTTCTTTAAATTCAGTTTTATTTTCTGCTTTAAATTTTCTGCTTCTCATTTCCTCCTTACCTCATCCTCTTTGTGAGAACAAGAAAAACAAAACTCATTAAAGCTCCCATATTAGCCAGATTAAAAAAAATTTAATCTATACTCTGAGTCTATCACCTCTATATCTAGAGTTGGGTGGCATGTCTTGTCACATGTCCTCTGGAACTTTAGTTGGTCATTGTGTTGACAACTTTTAAAAAAAGCATTTCTATATATGTTATGGAACAGGAAAATGTCATACATGGAAGCAGGCAAGTTCTTATGTAGTGCTTGCTTTTCTTTTCTTTTTTAAAACATTTTTGGGTTTTTTTTTTGCAGGAGGAAGGCAGGGCAATTGGGGTTAAGTGACTTGCCCAAGGTCACATAGCTAGTAAGTGTGTCAGGTGTCTGAGGCTGTATTTGAACTCAGGTCCTTCTGATTCTAGGGCTGATGCTCTACTCACTGTGCCACCTAGCTGCCCCTTGCTTTTCTTTTGAATGATAGAATAGATAAATAATAGAAAAAGAGAGGAATAGGCATTTATTAAGCACCTACTATGTGCCTGGCACTGCGCTAAGAATTGGGAATAAAAATATAAGCAATCAAAATAGTTCTTGCCCTCAAGGAACTTAGATTCTGATAGAAGACAACCCATGAAGTCAATCAGTCAAGAGTCAGTCAGCAAGTATTACTAAGTAGCCATTACCTGTTAAGGACTGACAACACAAAAGGCAAAGAAGATTCTCTGCAGTCAAGAGTTCCCATCTAAGGGGAGACAAAAAGCAAACCACCATGACATAAAACACAGACAAAGGCAAGAAGGTCTTTTGTCTTCTGCTCCCATTGACCAGATGTGGACTTTGTGAACTGCAGAGGGTCAGAAAATCTGGGTTTCTCATTGACACTGGTGATTTTGTTCACTGGAGATGGTGGTAGTGTCTTCTAAAGCATCAGTAAATGGCCAATTGGCAGAGTCTGCATCCAGCGCTGAGAGGCACACTGAAAACAAAACACATAAATCAAGGAAAGGCAGCTTTAGAACTCTACGGGAACACCAACATTCAGAGCATAGCACAGAGTGACCAGGAAAGGGAGGAGTCCTGAGGACTCCATAGAAGGAAGGTCTGCTGGTAGCCAGAAGCTCTGTTCTGTGTTGCCACATGTTTTCTCTACATTTGTTTCTCATCACCCATTATACTCTAAATTTAGGGCTATTTGTCCCAGGAACTGATTGTGTTTAAGGGAGAGAATGTGCCTTCAGTTGGGGGAAATACTTTCTACCGATCATCTTACTGTGCATTAGTAAAGACCCTTTTCTAAAAGTGAATTCAGTCTGGCTGGATAATAATCAATGAGAAATATACCAGATTGGGGCATGAGAGCAATATCACTGGCAATCCTAGCCCATTAGTGTTATACCTTGAACCCTGCCCTCCAGGGAACCAGACCACTGACTCAAGTGGAAGTTGGGGAAATAGCTCTGATGGGGGGGATCGCTATGAAATAAGGACCTATTAAAACGTTTTAAGCAGAGGAATGATATGATTAGATCTTTACCTAATAGAAGATGACTCTGTGAGCACTGCAAAAATGGGCAGCAGGGAGAAGATGGAGGTGGGTGAGTTAGTAACCATTTGTAACTGATAATGGTAATTCTAGGAAATTAAATCTTTTTTTTGTTTGTTTTATGTTTGCAGGAAGAAATCGGAACTGTAGCTTATTCTTTGTTCTCTATTTACTTTAGCGTTGCCAAAATCACCCAGACATTTGGCTAATGTCTCCCCAAAGTTACACAAACATTCTCTTTTGATTAGGCCTGTTGGCCTTAAGTCAACTTGTGGCTAATCAAGTCACTTCCTCATCAGAGAATAAGAACACTCACTAGGCACCTTCTTCAACTTGAATATTCTTTGAAACTTTAGATTTTGCTAGTGGAATCTGTCTGGTACTTTTGTCTGTGATGAAAGAAGCTTTGTAGAAACTTTATGGTAGAGGGAAGGCATAGAGTCAGTCAGGCAATGCTAGTCACTTTGGGGGTAGGTCTGGGAGGGTTAAGTGGATAGGAGACACAACCATTCAGGCAGGATATATTTCTAGGTGGCAGAGCAAAGATGAAGCTTTCCTCCTTCACTGAGGTCTCAGGTAGCCTTTTCTTGAGCTTTCCTCTTGCCTAGGTCTCCAGAATTTGCTTAAGACCCTCACCATTAGTAAAAATGATGACAGGATGGAGGGTGAAAAGCAGGAACTAGCATGAGCTCCCCGCCGAGTCCCTCCAAAAACCTATAAAAATGGCTCTGAACCAATTTTAGAACTGCAGAACCCACAAAAGAGCAGAGGGGAGCAGGGATCCAGCCCAGGACAGCCTGGATGGTCTCTGGGTGAGGTCTGCCCTGCATGGAGCTGGGAGCGGAGTGGAGCAGAGCCCAGCGTGGGCAGCGTGGACCAACCAGACCAGGAGCTGGGCGGAGCATGCCCTAGCGCCCTGAATCAGTGAGCTGCAGCAGTTACCAGACTTCTTAACCCACAAACACCAAAGACAACAGAGAAGGTTAGTGGGAAAAGCTGTGGGAGTGGAAGGAGTTTGTGGTATAGAACTACAGCTGCAGTTGCTTCCTGCCCCAGGCCCACCTGGTGGGGGGAATTCAGTGGCAGATCAGAGCAGGAGTGCAGAGCCTGCTGAAGATCTAAGTCCAGTCCTGGTTGCGGTTTCTTGGGGAAGGAGGAGTGCTGGTATGCCAGAGTTGGCACATCCCCCCAAGCTTGGAACATAGAACTCTTTAGTCTACAAGCAGTCATACCCCGCTGAAAAACTCAAGGGTCAAGTTAGTTGGTTAGGAATTGTAACCAGAATTGTCTTTGTTTTCTCTGAGTGACTCAATTTATCTCAGTGAGCTTTACTAGGTGCTAAGCCCCAGGCCCAAACCCCATTAGGTGTTAATGTAATCCACGTGGATGTGAACATCCCAGGGTCCTAAGGGGAGGGGCCAACTCAAGAACCAATCACCAGAGCCTGAGCTCTGGTGATTCAGATGATGTCTGATGATGTCTAAAGCCCTATAAGAAGGGAGGACAGAGCTATTGGTGCGGGGCTCTGGAGATGGTGTTGATGAGGAGACTCCGGGCAGCTGTAGCTAAGGAGCCCTCCAGCTTGTAAACCCGGATGTTGAAACTTTGTTGAACTGTGGTAACTATCTGTTGGGACTTGAATCAGACAAAGTCTATTGATGTCTGTAATTTGCATTTTGTTTTGAAGTTCAGGGTGCTGGTTTTTTTCCCCTGAACTAACTGAATGATATTTGAATTAAAAGTAAGCTTGTCAACCCCTTCACCTTGCTTTCCTTAATTAAGCAGATCAAAAGAACCTGTGCTGTTGGCAGCTTTCTGGGTGTTGGCTGTGGGTGAATCTTATACCCCCACAGAAGCTGCCAGCCGGGTTGTTGACACAGGAATATGGTCAGGCAGCAAAAATGCACCCAGATTCAGTCTCAGACTTTGGAATCTTTCTTTGGTGACAAAGAAGACCAAAACATACAGCCAGAAGAAGTCAACAAAGTCAAAGAGCCTACATCAAAAGCCTCCAAGAAAAACATGAACTGGTCTCAGGCCATGGAAGAGCTCAAAAAGGATTTGGAAAAGCAAGTTAGAGAAGTAGAGGAAAAATTGGGAAGAGAAATGAGAAGGATGTGAGAAAACCATGAAAAACAAGTCAATGACTTGCTAAAGGAGACCCCAAAAAATGCTGAAAAATACACTGAAGAAAACAACACCTTAAAAAATAGACTAACTCAAATGGCAAAAGAGCTCCAAAAAGCCAATGAGGAGAAGAATGCCTTGAAAGGCAGAATTAGCCAAATGGAAAAGAAGGTCCAAAAGACCACTGAAGAAAATACTACCTTAAAAATTAGATTAGAGCAAGTGGAAGCTAGTGACTTTATGAGAAATCAAGATATTATAAAACAGAACCAAAGGAATGAAAAAATGATAGACAATGTAAAATATCTCATTGGAAAAACCACTGACCTGGAAAATAGATCCAGGAGAGATAATTTAAAAATTATTGGACTACCTGAAAGCCATGATCAAAAAAGAGCCTAGATATCATCTTTCAAGAAATTATCAAGGAGAACTGCCCTGATATTCTAGAGCCACAGGGCAAAATAGAAATTGAAAGAATCCACTGACTGCCTCCTCAAATAGATCCCCAAAAGAAAACTCCTAGGAATATTGTTGCCAAATTCCAGAGCTCCCAGATCAAGGAGAAAATACTGCAAGCAGCCAGAAAGAAACAATTTGAGTATTGTGGAAACCCAATCAGAATAATCCAAGATCTAGCAGCTTCTACATTAAGAGATCGAAGGGCTTGGAATATGATATTCCGGAGGTCAATGGAGCTAGGATTAAAACCAAGAATCACCTACCCAGCAAAACTGAGTATCATGCTCCAAGGCAAAATATGGATTTTCAATAAAATAGAGGACTTTCAAGCTTTCTCAGTGAAAAGACCAGAGCTGAATAGAAAATTTGACTTTCAAACACAAGAATCAAGAGAAGCATGAAAAGGTAATCAAGAAACGGAAATTGCAAGGGACTTACTAAAGTTGAACTGTTTTGTTTACATTCCGACATGGAAAGATGATGTGTGTGGTTCATGAGACCTAAGTATTAGGGTAGCTGAAGGGAATATGCATATATATATATATGTATAAGTGAATATGTATGTATATATGTGTATGTATACATATATATATATATATATATATATATACAGAGAGAGAGAGAGAGAGAGAGAGAGCAGGCACAGGGTGAGTTGAAGATGAAGGGAAGATATTTAAAAGAAATGAAATCAAATTAAGGGATGAGAGAGGAACATATTGAGAGAGGGAGATAGGGAGAGATAGAATGGGGTAAATTATCTCGCATAAAAGTGGCAAGAAAAAGCAGTTCTGTAGGAAGAGAAGAGAAGGCAGTTGAGGGGGAATGAGTGAATCTTGCTTTCATCAGATTTGACCTGAGGAGGGAATACCATACATACTCAGTTGGGTATCTTACCCCACAGCAAAAAAGAAGGAAGAAGATAAAAAAAAGGGGAGGATGATAGAAGGGAGGGCAGATGGGGGTGGAGGTAATCAAAAACAAACACTTTCAAAAAGGGACAGGGTTAAGGGAGAAAATTCAATAAAGGGGGATAGGTCAGGAAGGAGCAAAATATAGTGAGTCTTTCACAACGTGAGTATTGTGGAAGGGTTATACATAATGATACACATGTGGCCTATGTTGAATTTCTTGACTTCTTAGGGAGGGTGGGTGGGAAGGGAAGAGGGTAGAGAATTTGGAACTCAAAGTTTTAAAAACAGATGTTCAAAGACAAAAACAAAAAGTTTTTGCATGCAACTAGAAAATAATATGCACAGGCAATGGGGTGTAGAAATTTATCTTGCCCTACAAGAAAGGAAGGGAAAAGGGGATGGGAGGGGAGTGGGGTGACAGAAGGGAAGGCTGACTGAGGAACAGGGCAACCAGAATATAAGCCATCTTGGAGTGGGGGGAGGGTAGAAATGGGGAGAAAATTTGTAATTCAAAGTCTTGTGAAAATCAATGCTGAAAACTAAATATATTAAATAAAAAAAGAAGAAGAAAAAAAGAGTTACCTGAAGTATTTATCAAATACCTTTAGCCTCCCCAGTCCAGTGGCCAGCTGTCTGTCTAAAACTAGCAAAGTTACTGGAAATGGAAAGAACCTTTTGGCTCAATGGAAGTCTACTCTGCATTCATTGTATCTGTTATCTCCATTTGACCCTGATTAAATGCAACTTCATTGTTTCACTAAGTTTCTCAATCTGAAAATGTAAAAAAAAAATGCAATCTTGGATACATTTGCTGAATCCAGAGGAGTCTCATGTCATTGACCTCAGTAATAACCAGAACTCTTTTATTCAACCTCTTTGGGCTGGGACAGAGTGGCCAACAATGACCCCAGATTTTGGCCTCCTAAAGTCTAAATGGGCCTCAGAAAGCCTCAACCAGTGCCCGAAGAAGAATGTCCTCCACAGCAGCTCCGACAAAAGGCCCTTCGGCCTTTGCTCCAAGACCTCTCATGAAGGGGAGTTCGCTATCTCCTGAGGCACCAACGGCCAGCCACTCTTCAGGACAGCTCTCATTGGCTTGGAAGCTTTTCTGACATCAGGCTTAAATCTGCCTTCACCCACTGCTTCTGGTTCTGCTCACTGAGGCCAGATGGAAGAAGGCTAATATTTCTTTTGTGTTTAAGAATGTTTCAAATACTCATTTCTGTTCATTTCTACTAATGAGGAGAGTCTTAAGCAAATAGCTGGAGTCCTAGGCAGGAGGACGGCCAATGATATGGTTTGTTGATCCATCAAGAGAAAAAGGCTACCTGAGACCTCAGTAAAGAAGGAAAGCTTTATCTTGCTCTGCCACCTAGAAATAGATCCTGCCCACAATAGGGGTATCTAGTTAATCCTCCCAACAATAACCCCAAAGTGACTCGTGTTAGCATTGCCTGACCGAATCTATGGCTTTCCTTAGCATAAAGTTGCTACAAAGCTTCTTTCATCACAGATGAAAGTACCAGACAGATTCTTCTAGCAAAAACTAAATACAGCTATTATAGCTCCACTAATTTTTCTGCTTTCTAACCTATGGTATGATAATGATGATGATAATGGTGGTGGTGATGATGATGGTGGTGATAGTGGTGGTGGTGGTGATGGTGGTGATGATAATAGCATTTTGATAGCACTTTAAGGTTTGCAAAATTCTTTACATATATTATCTCATTTTGTCTTCATAACAATAAAGGGAGATAGAGGCTATTGTTATCCCTATTCTACAGTTGAGGAAACTGAGAATGACAATTACTTACCCAGGCTCACATAGCTAGTAAGTGTATGAGGCTGGATGTGAACCAGGTTCTTCTGACTCGGGGTCTAGAAAGTCCCCCCTCCCCCACCACCCCATCCTTTCCACTTTCTTTTATTATTTTCCTTGATATTATATACACTTCTTATTCTGCTAGATTGATTTTTTTATGATTTATTCTAGGTCTATAAAATAATTATTTGTTAGTTTGGTGTGGCACTGAATAAGTAAATTAATTTGGGTAATTTGTAATTTTTACAATATTGGTACAACCCAGCCATAAGCATGAATATTCCTCCACTTAATTAGGGCTGTATTTTTGTAAATAGTGTTTTGTAGTTGGATTCATATAGTTCCTATTCATGATTTCATAGACAGACCTCCAAATAATCATGAGAAATAGTCCTGCATTACTGGTATAAATTCAAACTGGTCATAAAATAAAATCTTTCTAATTTGTTGCTTTAGCTTTTTATTAATGTTTTATTTAAAATTTTTGCATCAATATTCATTAAGGATATTGACATGGTTTTATTGCTATGCTGTCTTTTCCTGGTTTGCATCTATATTCTATTTGTTCCATAGAAAGAATTTATTCTGTCCTACTAGTGTAAGCAGTTTATATAATCTATTCTTTGAAATTTTGATGGAATCCACTTGTAACTACAGATGGCCCTGGGATTTTTTCCTTCTTTTACAGCTTTCGTTTCTTTTTCTTCATTCTTTTCTTTCTTTCTTTCTTTCTTCCTTCCTTCCTTCCTTTCTTTCTTTCTTTCTTTCTTTCTTTCTTTCTTTCTTTCTTCCTTTCTTCCTTCCTTCCTTCCTTCCTTCCTTCCTTCCTTCCTTCCTTCCTTTCTTTCTTTCTTTCTTTCTTTCTTTCTTTCTTTCTTTCTTTCTTTCTTTCTTTCTTTCTTTCTTTCTTATTGAAAGTGAGGAGCCACAGATGACACCAGAGTTCTAAACCTGGGTGAGAAGAAGGACGGTGCTCTCAACCAATATAAGGATGTTCAGAAGAGCATGGGTTTGGGAGCAAAGATGAATCAGCGAGACCTGTGATACAGTTTATAACCCCATTTACACCTGTCTGTCCTGGGTGACTCACTCTGTCCTGCACAAAGTGAAACCAAGAAAGTTCTGAGCTTGCCCCAAGTGCAGGACCTCCTTCCAATGGACACAGAGCCAGCTGAGAGGGGCCTGCCATAGCCCCTGGTGATTTGGGTTGGGGTGGCTATTCTGGGGGACCATCTGTGTCATTGTTAGGTTATAACTGCATGGGTGGCTGGTGCCTGGTACAAAAGGGGTGTGTGTGTGTGTGTGTGTGTGTGTGTGTGTGTGTGTGTGTGTGTAGATTTTTGGAGTGTGCACAATAGTGAGAAAGTAGAGTGGGGGAGTCTTCAGTGATAATGGGTGAAGGATAGGTATGGTTGTATTGAAGACAAGTCCTACAATTGTCTATAACAAGAAGGGTGAAAAATAATTCATCTCTACTCTCTGAGTAGTTGATTACATACCCCTATAAGGTCCCTAAAATGGCTTCACTTTGCAGATCCCAGCCCTAAAAGCACAGGATTAATGAGTGGGAAGGAAAGCTAGGTGATGCAGTGGATAGAGTATGGGCCTGGAGTCAGGAAGATCTGACTTCAATTCTTGCCTCAGACACTTATTAGCTGTGTGACCCTGGGCAAGTCACTTAACCCCATTTGACTCAGTTCCTCATTCCTCTCCTCCAGAATGCTGGAGAAGGAAATGGCAAACCAGTAAAATTTGTCAAGAAAACCCCGTGGACAAAAGTCCATGAGCTCACATAGAGATACACAAGATAGAACAACCACAACCATCTCATTTTTAGGGCATCTATGTAGATCAGTGAATAGAGTGCTGGGTCTGGAGTCAGGAAGTTCCTGAGTTCAAATCTGGCCCCAGGCACTTATTAGCTGTGTGACCATGGTTAAGTCACTTAGTCCTCTTTCTCTCAGTTTCTCATCTGTAAAATGAGCAGGAAAAGGAAGTGGCAAACCACCCCAGTATCTTTCATAAGAAAACTCTAAATGGGCTCATGAAGAGTCAAACTGAACAACAACCACAAGTGGGAGTTGTAGAAATATATTTAAGCTTGATCTAAGAAAAAACTTCCTAACAATTAAAGCTATCTGATAGTGAAATTGGTTGGTAACTAGGCCTTACTTACCTCAGTTGGATGTCTTTGAACAAAAACTAGATGACCTCTTCTAGGAGAAACTACAAAAGTTATTCTTGCCCAGTTACAGATTGGAATTAGAGGTCTCTGAGGCCCTCTTCTGACTGCTTAACAGTTACTAAAAAGGGAGTAAGGAAAAATAGAAGTATGCTATGTTTAGAAGGGAACCTTCAGTTTCACAGAATCCCAGTGACACCCCAAAAGTGAGGAGGACATGTTGACACAGGCAATGACACTGAATGAATTGACCAACCCGTTGTTGTATAGTACTATAGATAACCCAATTTTGAGAATGAATTTTGTCTTGATTTGGACTAAGCTACGCAAGACAATAATTATGGGGATATGCTGAGATGTTGCATAAAACTAATAATCCAAACATAGATTTCAATTGAGATTTCTGCTTGATAATGCTATTTAGCCCAAGACAATATTCTCATGTGCTATTATGTGGAGCAATAAATTAAATTACTGCAGAATACCTAGTTTGACACTCCTTCTACTTTATCAGTGGCCATGCAGTAAGACATATACTCTTTTTAGGTTCTATCATCCTCATTCATTCCTGTTTCCTAAAATTTATTCCATAGTTCTTGCTTGGGAGTTTTCTACATTATCCCTTCCACCAATGGATGCCACTGTAGGACAGTGACAAATCTGAAAGGATTACATTGTTTACTTTTCCTTTGAATATGTGTTTAATAGGTTTCAACACCAACCTCTCAAAATTGAAAGGGTATTTGTAGCTCCCAGAGTGTGTAAACCTATAAGGCTAATTAATGCCTATTATGGTCAAAACACTACGTGACATACAAAGACATGTAAGATGCGGTCTTTGCCTCCAAGGATTTGACATGACAGTATGATTAAGAAAATAAGATAAATACCTGAATTATTACATAACAATCATTTAAAATATAATATATTACAATAGTTGACACAAAGCAATACAATTGCCAAATGAATAGTGCAGAAAATAAACGCTACAGCAATTCAGAGAAGGTCATGAGGGGTTTCTTTTTTCTGGATGAATGTTTTCAGGGGCAGAGGCAAGATGGCAGGATGAATCTTGGCAAAATTTTTGCTTAGCCCTCCCAACACTCTAAACATTTTTGCCTAGTTCTTCCAAGCTCTAAACAACTTTAAAAAGTATGTCAAACTGAATTTGGAATGGGAAAACTAACAAAAAGTCATGAGTCGTTTTTCTATCCCAGGGTAGCTTTGGAAGACACTGTGGACACTAGGGCGGGGTGCATGGCTTAGGGGAAGCAGCACTGGTTGGGGGCCATTGAGGTAGCAGCAGCAGCAGTAGTGACACTGGGATCTTCCAGTGCACAGTGATAGTAAGGGGACTGAACACCTGGTCAGAAAGACATTCAGGAGGATGTATGTACTACCATTTATCAGCTCCATCACCCATTATCCAGTTCCCATCACAGTTCCAGGGTGGAAAGGAAGAGTTGAGGTCACAAGGGACCAGGCACCCTACTGGGTGAGGACCAGAGGTCAGTCCAGTAGCTCAAATCTAACATAAAGTCCAAAGTCAAGAAGTAGGCTGGAAAAATGAGCAAGGAAGCAACAACAACAGAAGAACCGGATGAGAAAAAAATCCTATCATGACAGGGAAGCTGTAGACATAACTCAGAAGAAGACAATACATGAAAACATCTACAAGCAAAGCCTCAAAGAAAAATGCAGATTAGACATAAGCCCAAAGATAATTCCTAGAAGAGCCAAAGAGATTTAAAAATTTCAATAAAAATTATTTTCAAAACCAATAAGAGCAATAAAGGAAAACTTGGGAAAAGAAATGAGAACAAAGCAAAAAATCATGAAAAGAGAATTAAGAGCTTGGCAAAACAGGCACAAATTTTTTTTTAAAACCTTGAAAATCAATAAATCAGTCATTTAACATTTATTAAGTGCCCATTATATGCCAGACATTGTGCTAACTTTTGGAAAAATCAGATTTGGCCAAATGGTAAAAGAGGTACAAAATGTCAATGAAGAAAATAGCTTCTTCAAAATGAGAATTGGACAAGTGGAAGCTAATGGCTCCATGAGACATCAAGAAACAATAAATTGAAGTTAAAAGACTGAAAATATAGAAGAAAATGTGCAATATCCCATAGGAAAAATAACTGAGCTGGAAAATAAATCAAGGAGAGGTTAATATGAGAATTATTGGACAACTTGAAAGCTAAGATAAAAAAGACCCTCAATGTCATATTTCAAGAAATTATAAAGGAAGACTACCCCAGAAGGTAAATTGGAAAAAAAAAAGAATCTATTGTGCACCTCCTGAAAGAGATCACAAAAATTGAAAACTGACAGCCAAATTCTAAAGCTTCCAGGTAAAGAGAAAATAGTGCAAGCAGCCAGAAAGAAATTATTTGAGTAATTAAAATATTGTGGAACCACAATAAAACACAAGATTTAGCAGTTACCACTATAAAGGAGTGGGGGGCTTAGAATATGATATTCTGGAGGGCAAAGGAGCTAAAATTCCAACCAAGAATTGCTCACCCAGCAGAACTGAATATAAGCCTGAGAGGGAAAAATGTATATTTAATGAAATAGAGAACTTTCAAGCATTTCTGATGAAAGGACAAGAGCTGAATAGAAAACTTGGCAGTCAAACGTAAGACTCAAAAGAGCATAGAAAGGTAGACATGAAAGTGAAATCATAAGGGACTCAATAAGGTTAAATTGTTTATGTTCCTGCATGGGAAGATGAGAGCTGTAACCTCCAAGAATTTTATTACCAGTAAGACATTTAGAAGGAGTACTCAGATTCCATGGGTGTGAGTCTATTATGTTGAGGTGATCTCAAAAGAAAAATGGAAGGGTGAGAAAGAGAGATGCACTGAGAGAAGGGGAAGGGAAAGGCAGAATGGAGAAAATTGTCTTACATAAAAGGGGAATGCAAAGAAGAGTTTTTATAATGGAGGAGAAAACATGATGGGGGTGGGGTAAGGAGGAGAGTGGGCAATGCTTAAGCCTCAGTCTCATCTGAAATGGTTCAGAGGGAAGAATATATACACACATACAGTTGGGTATAGATATTCATTTTATTCAACAGGGAAATATGACAAGAAGGGGCTAAGATAAAGGGAGGAGGTGATAAGATGAAGGATAGATAAATGGAGGCAGTGGTCAGAAGCAAAACAGACTTTTGAAAAGTTTTAACATTTTATTTTTTTCCCAATTACATGTACAAATAAGTTTAATGTTCATTTCTTATACCTTTGAGTTCCAAATCCTCGTCTACCCTCTCTCCCCTCCCCCATCATCAAGAAGGCAAGAAATTTGGTAAAGGTTATACATGTATAGTAATGCAAAACATATTTCTGTTAGTCATGTTGTGAAAGAAAACAGAGACAACCCCCCAGCCTCCAAATAAAGTTAAAAAAACCCAGTATGCTTTGATCTGCACTCTGATTCCATCAGTTCTTTCTCTGGAGATGGAGAACATTTTCCATCATAGATCCTTCAGAATTGTCTTGGATTTTTGTATTCTAGGAATGGCTAAGTCATTTATAGCTGATTACTGTACAATATTACTGAATGTTGTGTACAATGTTCTCCTGGTTCTACTCACTTCATTTTGCATCAGTTCATGTAAATCTTCCCAGGTTTTTTTTATACCATTCTGCTTGTCATTTTTTCCCCTCCTAATAGTATTTTATTTTTTTTAATTGCACGTAAAGATAGTTTTCAACATTCATTTTTGTAAGATTTTGAGTTCTGAATTTTTCTCGCTCCCTCCCTTCCCTCTGTCCTCCCCAACACAGCAAGTAATCTGTTATAGGTTACACTTGTACAATCATGTTAAACATATTTCCACATTAGTCATGTTGTGAAAGAAGAATCAGAACAACAGGGAAAAATCAGGAGAAAGAAAAAACAACAAAAAAGTGAAAATAGTGTGCTTTGATCTGCATTCAGACTCCATAGTTCTTTCTCTGGATGTGGATAGCATTTTCTATCATAATTCTTTCGTAATTGTCTTGGATCATTGTATTGCCAAGAAGAGCTAAGTCTATTATAGTTGATCATTGCACAATGTTGCTGTTACTGTGTACAGTGTTCTCCTGGTTCTGCTTACTTCACTCAGCATCAGTCCATGTAAGTCTTTTCAGGTTTTTGAAAGGGATATTTGGTACCAACTGTTCTTACTATGTTTCCTTAGCAAGTTCATTTAACTAAATGCTAATTCAGCCTGGCTGGCTAATTGATATCACCTGGTAATCACTGGGGGCAGCTCGCTGGTGGGGTCTTGCGAGCTACTAGAAAAAAACACAACAAAGCCTCTCTGGGCTGTCCCTAGAACTCATTGTTGCAACAATTTGGCTAGTGGCTGCTGTGGGGGTGAAAGACCAACACAAGCCCAACAACAAGAATGCTGCCAGCACAGGTTGTTTTGATCTGCTTTACTAAGGAAAGCAACATTAACGGGTTAACAATCTTATTTCAATCCAACATACAAATATCACTCACTTAGCTCAGGGGAAAAAACCAGCACCCTGAACTTCAGAGCAAATACAAACAAATTACAAACATACATTTATAAACAGACCAAATACAATTCATAGTTACCAAGAAACCATCAACATCTGAGTTCATCCGGGGGGCTCTTAGAGCAGCTGCCTAGAGTCCCTCTCCTCCAGGAGTGAGAGCCTCAAGCAAATAGCTCATCATCAAACATCATCTGAGCACCAGAACTTGGGCGCCTACTATTGGCTCTATTAGCAACTTCCCTTAGGACCCTGAGGGCTTCATGCCCACATAGGCTTAGCACCTAGTAATTAGGAGTTTGGGCCTGGGGTTTAGCACCTAGTAAGACTCAATCAAAGAGATTAATTAATTCATCATTCTAAATCAGTAAGAAAGTACCAATTTAATTGCCAATGCACTCATAAAAGGAAATGTAACAGCTATTGCCTAGGCACTCAACCTCCTAATGGGGGTGGGGGTGGGGTTGGAAGATAGAGCCCCAGAATCTATGCTACAGAATAGAGGCAGATATACTCTCATATTCCCTTTTTCAGGGCCTAGCTTGATCATTATAGTTAAACGTTGTTCAATCAGTCATGATTTTTTAATTTGTCTTTTCCATTTACATTTTTTCAAGTCATTGTGTATCCTGTTCCCTTGGTGGTACAAATAGACATTTTAGCCATTAAGTCTTTTAATTAACCTAAAGTTCCAAATTGTTTTCCAGAATGGTTGGACCAATTCACAATTCTACCAGTCATTGTCAATGTGCTAACAACACTGGATATTCCCCTCTTTTATTATTTTTGCCCATTTGCTGGGCTTAAGATGCAACCTCAGAGTTCAGATTTGCAATTCTCTTATTATTAGTGACATAGAGCATTTTTTGTAGGATCAGTAATGGTCTGCAAGTCTTCTGTTGAGAACTGTTTGTTCATATCCTTTGATCAGTATCCATGTGAAAAAGATGTTGTTCTATTTTATTTATATTAGTTCCTTTTATATCTAGGAGTATAGACAAAAGTGACTTAATAATGAGTAAGAAAGTGACCTGCTTTTTGACAGAAACTTGTGCTGTAGAGACAGCTTTCTGAAAATGAATAACCGGTATGTGATTTTTGTTTCTGAAAAGGATGTCACTTATAAAAAACATACATATTGAAAATTTACATTTTAATGTATTTGAAAATATTCCAAAGTATATGTTTTCCAAAGTATTTATGTCCCTGGGTTTTAAACCTATTTATTAAAAATACAGAAATGCTGCAAGTTTGCAAGAATGACTGACATGGAGAGATGGGAATTTACTAGTTCCATTTCAATGAAAGACTTTGTGTAATTGGTAGGTAGGACTGAAAAATGATGATCATGACTAGGGTACTTCTTCCATTCGCAATAATATATCTCTTACTCCAATACTTGGGAGACGCAATCCTGTACCACATCAGTCTCTGGGGAGTGGAAGGGAATTGGGATCATAGTTTAACTTGATTACTATAGAGCACAGTCCCAGTTCCATGTCCAAATCCCCTTTCTTCCCACTGAGAAAAGCAAACACCGATTTTGCATATGATTTCACTCTGTAATTAATTTTGTCCTGTAACTGCCTAAATCATGGTTCTTTGTCTCTGAACTCAGTTCAGAATTCAACTGGTCCATAATGAGTTTAGTTTAGAAATCCAGTTCCCCTGCTAATTGCTGCTCTATTCTCGTCTCCAAAAAATCTGTTATCCTTGGGGGATGTGAGGATACCAGGGATTCTGGCCTAGAATGTTTACATCACCAAGCTATCCTCCGAGGATGTCTAGTTTGCTCTCCAAAGAAGTCTGGTTGAGATCTCTAAATTGGCAGGTGGACTCAAACAATGAGCTTTTTTTTTTTTTTACTCACAGGAGGAGAGGAGGAGGTTGTTGCTAGTCCCTCATTCCCAACTTCTAACCAATCATATTGCTCTTCACACCTCCGCTTCTGTAAACAATCATGTTTTCCTCAACTCCACGATATCACCAACCCTAGAACCAATTGTATTATTTCCTCACCTATCCTGTTCTAACTTAATAAAAATGATCTAAGTCTTCATCATGGGTCTTTGCCCTAAACTGAGGCAGCCATTGACCTGCTTTATTAATAGGTAGAATACCTGCTAATAAACTATTATTTTGCATGGAGAAAATGTGCTTCGGTCTACTTTTGTCGAATTTCCCTTATGACACCACCCACACAGGATTCAGTCCTAGACATTCTGGCTTCTCAGGGCTTCTCTGTCTCTGGCCACACCATCCTGCCAGAAATCCTGGCTCCAAGGTCATTATAGCTCAAATTCCAAGGTCCCTGAGAATCACCCTTGGAACCTGAAACTGAGGACAAATAACCCAGGGTAGAAACAAACATCCCCAGGCCCATTTCTTGGAGGCAGGGTGATAGAGAGAGAACAAGAAAAGGAAGTCCTTCTCCTCTCATGGGTTCAGTTCATGGCACTCACAATGTGGGTGAGTGACCAGTCTAGTCTTTTAATGATATAAAAATATTCTATTTTAAATATTGGAAAAATAAGAAATTTTAAGACTAAGAATATCCTAGAAATAATGATGCTCATGATCATTTCCACACAATTTTAGATTGTCTGAAAAATGGAAACAACACATTAAAAAACTCAGTGTGACAATGCTGCAGTTTTTATTATTATGAAGAAATAGAATTTCCACCACAAATGGAAACATGTTCTTTAAGTGACTACTAGGGAAGAAAGAATTTATCACAATTCAGTAAAGCATCTGTTTGTGTTTATTGAAGAACAGCACATGAGTTATACACTTAAGAAAAAATACATTTATGTTCCAAATTGTCTACTCCTTGGTATGTAACACATCACAGGAAGCAAGAGATCTGTAAGACAGGCTTAACTGTAAATAATCCTGATTGCTCTGGGTTTAATTCTGGGGTGTTTCTTTGAAGGATGCTAGGTGGAGGCTTGGAAAAGACCTCTGGGTCTATCTCATCCAATTCCTTGATTTTAGAGATGAAGGATTTAATTACAGAATGTCTCAGTTACTTATTGAGGGTTACACATAGGATAACCATCATAGGTGGAATTTCACTTCAAATCTATTGTCTGCAGAGTCACTGTGTTTTGTCCACACAGCCTCTGGCATACTGTCAGTGTCAACAGCATGCCACAGACCATCACTTGGTTTTCCTTTGTTACAGTTTACTAAGGTGGAGGGAATTTTCAGGCTCAACAAATCCCAAACTTTTTACCTAGTCTGTGTTCAAGAGGTTCAAATGCCCATGACTTTGTCTGGATGATCCAATTAAAATTATGGGAGTTCCCTGGGCAGCTTTCTCTCCTAGTAATTTCAGAAATCCACAGGTGAAAAATTGCTTCCCTTTCTAACTCATGCCAGTTGCTCCAATTTGATATCTAAGCTACGCTTCCACTTAGAGGAAAGGCTTTGTGTGAGAATTGGGGTTCTTGCATGGTCAGCCCTACTTCTAGGACTGGTTAAGATTTAAATGAAAGAACCTTCAAATATTTCTAGCAAACTTATTTACTAATGTTGATTAAGGATATGTAAATCAAGCACTCGTTTTCCTAGAGAGAAGCTAATTACTGATGATTTGCTTCAGAAAGGTCATTTTGGCAATTTGTTTTTAGGAAGAAGTGCCTAAAAAGAGCCTTTCATTGGAACTTTAAAAAATCAGTGAAAGAAATGAGAATTCTTAATGCGAAGGAAGATGAGCTTAGATGATCTTACATGTGGTGCCAGAGTCTAACAGACTTTCTTATTGGGACAGCCGACAATCTATGGAGCAAATAAATCAATACTAATTAGTAAATGAAGCCACCAGTCTCATTTGATAGACTGTTTCAATGGATAGGACTCATTTTAAGCACAAAAGAAGGTAAATTGGAATAAATATTACAAAAAGCTTCTGAACCAAAATTCATGCTTTGCAGCCCTCATTTGAGGAGACCATCCTGGGAAACAGAATCTTTAATTTCCCAAGGAACAATGCTCTGAGTCTGAAAGCAAATGATATCCAATTGGCCTACCTTTTTTTTTTTCAAAAATTTTTTTCCATTTACATGTAAAAAATTTTAAACATTCATTTTAAGTTCCAAATTTTCTTTCTTCTTCCTTGCCCCCCACATCGAGAAGGCAGGCAATTTGATATGTTATACATGTACAATCATGCCAAACATATTTCCACATTAGTCATTTTGTAAAAGAAAACACAGACCAAAAAAAAAAAAAACCAAAACAAAACCAAAACCCCAAACTAAACCAATCCCAAGAAAATAAAGGTTTTTTTTTAAAGTATGCTTTGATCTGCATCCAGACTCCATCAGATCTTTCTCTGGAGGTGGATAGTATTTTTCATCATGCATCCTTTGGAATTTTTTTAGATCATTGTATTGCTGAGAATAGCTAAGTCATTCACAATTTATCATCTTACAATATTGCTGCTACTGTGTCCAATGGTTTTTTTTTACTGTGTACAATGTTTTCCTAGTTCTGCTCACTTCACTTTGTATCAGTTCATATAAGTCTTCCCAGATTTTTCTGAAACTATCCTGCTTGTCATTTCTTATAGCACAATCATATACAACAACTTGTTTAGCCATTTCCCAATTTTTTGCCTCTACAAAAAGAGCTGCTATAAATATTTTTGCACATATAAGTCCTTTTCCTTTAAAAAAAACTATTTTGGATACAGACCTAGTAGTGGTATCTCTGGGTCAAAGGGTATGCTCAGTTTTATAGTTCTTTGGGCATAGTTCCAAATTGTTCTTTGAATGTTGGATCGGTTTACAACTCTACCAACAATGCATTAGTGTCTCAATTTTCCCACATCCCCTCCAACATTTGTCATTTTCCTTTTCTGTCACGTTAGCCAGTCTGATAGGTTTGAGGTGGTACCTCAGAGTTCTTTTAATTTGCATTTCTCTAATCAATAGTGATTTAGGGTGTTTTTTCATATGACTATAGACTGCTTTGATTGCTTTGTCTGAAAACTGCCTGTTCTTATCCTTTGACCATTTATAAATTGGGGAATGACTTAAATTCTTATAAATTTGACTTAATTCTCTATATATCTGAGAAATGATGGCCTACCTTATTAAATTACTTAAGGCATTGTGTACCCACTTGCTCTTTGGATCCACACATACTTTTTGGTTATTCTTCAATTCAAATCTGAGAAAAACAAACAGAAAGAAGAAATTCTCAAAATGTTTCTTTCCAATCCTAAATGCCACACCTTTGTCCAAGGACAATTTGGTGAGGGTGAGACAAGGTGAAATTGGATGATGGGCTGTGGATTGTAGCAGATGGTCAAGAGATAATAAAAAAGATGCCTTCTATGAACTATTTATGAAAAAGTCATGGGAAGGGAGGCCTGAGCAGTGTAGCACAGTATTTAGCCTCTATCAGAGGGCTGTTGTGACTCTTGTCAGTGACATTAGACATAACATTATTCCCTTTGTGTGTATAGGCAAAAAGGATTAAGATTTTCAGAGACATGGAGGTCATGCCAAAGAGATAACGGCTATGATAAAGTCATATTTGTATGAAATGTTTATAGAATCACAGAACACTGGACCTAGAAGCAGTCCAACCCTTTCATTTCAGACCCATTAATTTTCATAGTGTCATAGATTTGAAGCTGCATGGGAAGTCAGTGGTCATATAGAGTTCAGAGGTCAGGCCCCTCACTTTTCTATTGAGGAAACTGAAGTCAGAGGAGTTAAGTGGAAAGCTTGGAGGTCAACCTCATCATAGTACAGATTGGGAAGCTAAGGCCCATGGAGTATGAGCAACTTGTCCAAAGTCCTACAACTTGGAACTGGGAGAGTTAGGATTTGAACTAAGATCTTTTGAGTGGAGATACAGTGTCCTCAAGAAAGTAAGTACTTTGCTCCATTTTATAGAGCTGGAACTAGGCCCCACCTCTGCCACTATCTCTCTGGGTCAAGGCTGTCCTTTAATGGCAGATGCAAGTCTCTTGATTGTTGAGCCTTACTTGAAATCTTTCCACTTGAGTAGAATCAGCTTAAGCTTATGCTCTGTCATCATAGACTTTGAGAACTAAGAGGCACCTGCAATTGATGGGCATCCCCTCAATTTTCAAATCTTTGCCACCACAAAAAACTGCTATAAATGTTTTTGCATATATATATATATGTGTATATATATATATATATACACACACATATATGCTCTTTTCTTTTTTCTTTGATCTCTTTGGGATACAGACCAGTAGTGTTATTGCTGGGTTAAAGGATATTCATGGTTTTATAGCCCTTTGTGTATATGAACAGTATTATTCTTCATTGTTTGGATGGACCTGTGATCACACTGATGTGGGTACCACCTCCAATAATCAATCGATATGCACTAATCAGTGCCTACTAGGTGCCCAGCACTGTGCTAAGGACAGGGCAGATCTTTGCCTTCTTATCCTGTGCAATTCTTCTGTGTGTCTGATAACCAATTCTCTGCCTCTCAGAGGGAGACAGGATTCAATGAATACATATAGTCAGGAAGTAAATGTTCCATTGAAGCAGACCTTTGGAGGCAAGAGAGAAGTGATTCAAACAGATATTCTCTACCCTTTTTTGGTGCAAGTTGTTTTCAAGTGCATAAAATAAAACATATAGAATTAGAAAGGCAATCAATCACATTGAAATACATTTATCTAAAATTTTTAACAAGTTTGCAGACCCCAGATTTAGGTTTCTTTGAATTTAGAAAAATAGAAACACTGCCTCAGATACACCGAATTGAATTCTCCCCAATTCATAAAGTGCTATTTTCTGGTACATTGGACAGTAGGAAACAGTGAATTTTGACTGAGGATCAGAGGACTGTTTATCAAACAGCAACAGCAGATAACACTGAGAAATTTATGATTTCCTGCATCAGAGAACAGTGAGGAAAAAAGAAACTTCCAAACCTTGAGGTGGATGAGAAGATAAGTAACCTTGGAAAAGCTTTTTGCCTTTGGAGGCATGCGAGAGAAGATAATTGACCTCATTTTACTTAATTGAATTAGGAGAAGGGAAATCGATTTTTTTGCTTGCAACTTACATCAGTTCAATTTTTTTGCAACCACCCTTAGGTGGAATGACGATCACTTTCTGAAGGTGTTGTAAAGGAAGGGCCTCAGATGACGGCATGAGGCATGTACAGTTATGGTCGTCTTGTTTGGTCTCTGGAACACTTGTGGCTATAAAAAATACCAAAAAGGATCCAATTTATTCTGATAATTATGAGTTGTAAAGTACATGTTAAATTAGAAATGTTAAAGACTGAGACAAGCCTAGTGATAATTCTTAAAGTCTTAATAAAAAAAACTTTAGAAGAAAAAATAACTCCTTTAGGTACTCCATTTTGTCAAGTTATTTTGTCAAGCTATCTTGTCAAGTTATATTTCTATGGGCATTATAGTTGTAAGTTTCCTGTCAAAGTATAATCCTAAATAGTGAGGTTTTTATATTTTAATTCTTGATATGTTGCATAGGGTTATATCATTTCGCTAGGAATACTTCATGAATATATACTTCAGGTTTATAATTTTGTAAAACTCTAGACTATTTTCTCCTTATTCTCTTTTTAATACTTTTTTTTATAGCATTATATTTGGTCTGCAATGAAACAAATGAGCCCAAGTGAGCCAATTTGTGTAAGCATAACAAGTAATTCAAAACATTCCATGTGGGCTGTGATGAAGGGTGTCCCAACAGCAGTGAGTTGCAACTGAAAATTCCAATGACTGATGGTCAAGGTATGGATATATTGCTGTTTCATGTTAGTAGATGATGATTTTGGGGTCTCTCTCCCTTCCTGGCTTCCTTCTCCCTCATCTTCAAAGTGAATTCTCCTGGAGTCTAAGCCATCTCCTGAAACACTTTCCTTTTAGGGAAGTACACTGAGCCCTAGGAGAACCTAGTTCATTTTAATTTTAACTGAAAAGTATTCTATTCAGTGATACAGCTAGGTGGCTCAGTGGCTAGTGCCAGACCTGGAATCAGAAAAATCTGGCCTCAGACACTTGCTAGCTGGGTGATCCTAGACAACTTACTTAACCCTGTTTGCCTCAGTTTCCTAGAGAAGGAAATGGCAAAGCACTCCAGCATCTTTGCCAAGAAAACCCCCCAAATGAGGTCATGAAGAGTGGGACACAACTAAACAACAACAACAAAACTCTATCTAGCAATGGAGTGTGACTTGACTTTAAATTCCTCTTGCTTAGCCAATTCTAACTTTTTCTTCCCCCAAAGGGATACTCAGAAAAACACAAATGCCAATTCTTACCTAGGTCTGAAGAGTTAGCGATGATCAGCAGCAGCCCAAAGAACAGAGATGCAGTAGGGAATGCCATTCTAACTTGGCAAGGAGGAGTCAGACTTAAGTAACAGGTCTGAATCTCTTCTGTGCTCTTCTCGGGACCAGAGGCTCCTATTTATTCGCACTATTGAGGATCCTCCCACCAGCCAGGTTCCCAGTGGGCCAGCTGAGTCATCAATCTTTGAAGCCTAAACACGTCATTGTTAAGCTTGCTTTTTCGTGAACTTCATGACATTGCTGTAGGTCATTGTCAACATGAGTTACCATTATTTTTATTTTTTTTTTCACATGGACTGTGGCTCCCTGGAATATAGCAGGAAGTTCTTAAAAAAAAGAGCTTAAGGAAAAAAAGCAAGAGAGCTATTGTACAGTAGACTTGCTGTTTCATGTGCAATCATCTTTTTTATTGTACTATGTGATAGAAATGCATGTTTTATTCCATAAATTTAAAATAAAATAAATTTAAATAATAAAAAAGAGAACTTCCCAAGTTCAAACCTTTTAACCATTTATTTGGAGTTTGCCAGAGGAAGCTAGCTGGGCCCAGCAGATAGAGTTCTAGATCAGGAATAAGGAAGATCGAGTTCAAATTAAACCTAAAACACTTGCTGGGTATGTGACCCTGGGCCAGTTACTTAACCTTGGTCTGAACTATAAAGTGGGGATAGTAACAACCCCTACCTTCCAGAGTTGTTGGATTGGAAGGATCAAAAGAAATAGAATTTGTAAAACTCTTTGCCAGTCTTAAAGCACTATACAGCTAGATCCCAATTAGTGGAAATGATGAGTCTCATGAAGTGATTACATTTATTCAAATTCACACTATTCAAAATTATAACTATGTAAAATCTAGTAATTGCTTCATACCCAATAGAAGTATGGAATGCAATTTTGACTAATGAGCCCACTTTACAGGACTTGTTGTTTATGGTAACCAGGACCAGGATTTTCATTAGTATTATTACTGGAATTGGAATTGTTGCTGCAATAGTATTGTTATAGTGGACAAGGTCCGTTTTCTTAGTCACATTTGTCCATCTCTTCTTAGTCCAATAAAAGCTATTTTTCTCCATTTCCATTTCCAATGTAAATGATTAAAGGTACAACAGTTCTCTTATAGAGGATGCTGGACAGGCCTTTCCATCCCACAGTTTTTTCATAAACAGTTCATAAAAGGCATTTTTTTATTACCTCCTGATTATCTGCTGGGCAGATAGGTGGCACAGTGGATAAAGCACCTGGCCTGGAGTAAGGAAGACCTGAGTTTGAATCTGACTTCAGACTCTCACTAGCAATGTGACCCTGAGCAAGTCACTTAACCCCATTTGCCTCAGTTTCCTCATCTGTAAAATGATCTGAAGAAGGAAATGGCAAACTACTCCACTATCTTTGCCAGGAAAACTGCAAATGGGGTCATGAAGAATAAGACACAACTAAAAGACCATCTGCAACAATTCATGGCCCCAAGTCTAGCCCATCATCTAATTTCACCTTGTCTCACACTCACCGAATTGTCATTGGACAAAGGTGTGGCATTTAGGATTGAAAAGGAATATTATGAAGATTTCTTTTTTCTGTTTTTTTTCCAGGTTTTTATTGAAGAATGGGTAAAAAAATGCATGGATCCAAATAGTAAATAGGTAAAACTTGCCATAAAAAGTTAAATAAAGCAGGCCAGTTGGATAGCATTTGTTTTCAGACCCAGAACATCATTCCTTGGGAATTTAAAGATTGTTTCCCAGGCTGGTCTCCTCACATGAGGGCTGCAAAGTATATATTTTGGTTCAGAAGCTTTTTGTGGTCATCTACTCTGATTTACCTGCCTGTGTGCTTAAAGTGAGTCCTATCCATCCTAACAGTCTATCAATGAGACTGCCTTTATGTTTGGCTTTACTTGTCTCATTTTGTTTTCCAGTAGAGAAAAAAAAATATTTGGAAAAAATGAGAAGCCTCTTATTCAGCTGTTGATTCATTTATTAATTTGTATGGATTCATTTGCTTCTTAGAAAAAAGACTACCATACACACCAAATGTGAATGTGCATAGACCATGTGTTCAGTTGTTTTTCAGCCATGTCTGACTCTTTGGGACCCCATTTGGTGTTTCCTTGGCAAAGATATCAGAGAAGTTTGCCATTTCCTTCTCTAGCTCATTTACAAATGAAGAAACTGAGGCAAACAGGATGACTTGTCCAGCAACACACAACTAGTAAGTGCTGTGGTCAAGTTTGAATTCAGGAAGGTGAGTCTTCCTGAGGCAAACAAGGTTAAGTAAATTGTCCAGGGTCACACACCTAGTAAGTTTCTGAGGCTGGATTTGAACTCAGGAAGATGAGCCTTCCAAATTCTAAGCCAAGTTCTCTATCCACTGTTCAACCTAGCTGTCTTACAGTGACCCTCCCAAGATTCCAAGATTATTTGGGCTTGCCTTCCTCCGTGTTATGTATTCTCATTTCTTTTATTGATTTTTTTATTCCAAAGAAAGACTCTTTTCAGACACTTCTTTCCTAGAAACTAATAGCCAAAATGACCTTTCTGAAGCAATCCAGTAACACATTAGCTTCTCTCTGAGAATATATAGCCAAGTGCTTGATTTACATATCCTTAGCCAACATAATAAATAAGTGTATTAGAAATATTTAAAGGTTCTTTCATATCAAGGCCATATACAAGGCTAACTACATAAGAGTCCCAATTCTTATACTAAGACTTCCTCTAAATAGAAGGGTAACTTAGACATCACATTGGATCACTGGCATGAGTTAGGAAGGGAAGCAAAGAATCTTTCTTCACCTGTGGGTTTCCAAAATCTAGGAGATAAAGCTGCCTAGGGAATTCACATAATTTTAATTGGATCGTGTGGATTAAGTCACGAGCAAATAAACCTCTCAGGCAGACACTAAGAAAAGGGATTGGGACTTGGTGACCCTAAAGATTCCCCAAGTGATGGTCTGTGATGTGCTGTTGACACTGACAGTATGCCAGAAGCTATAGGGCAAAGTACACTGATTCTGCAGACAATAGATGAGGTGAAATGCCACCTTTGATGGTTACCCATTGTGTAACCTCAAATAAGTCACCGAGCCCTCCTGGGCTTCAGATGCCCCATCTCTAAATTGCAAGGAATTGGATGAGACAGCTCCTAAGGTCTTTTCCAAGCCTTCAGCTAGCATCTTGCAAAGAAATACCCCAGAATCAAACCTAGAGTGATCAGGATTATTTACAGCTAAGCTTGTCTTACACATCTCTTGCCTCCTATGATATGTTACATACCTAGGAGCAGGCAATTTTGAACACAAATATATTTTTTCCTAAAGTGTACTTCTCATGGAATGTTCTTCAATAAACACATTTTACTTAATTATGACAAATTCTTCCTTCCTCAGTGTTCATTCGAAGACCATGCCTCTATTTATGATGGAAATTCTATTTCTTCGTAATGAAAATCACAGCTCTGTCACATTGAGGTTTTTTTTTATACCTCATGTTGTTTCCATTTTTCAGCCAATCTAAAATTGTATGGAAATGGTCAAGGGCAGCATTATTTCTAGGGTCTTCTTAGTCTTAAAATCTCTCATGTTTAAATGTATTTTTCCACTGTCTTGTTAAAGAGTAGAATGTCAGTAGGAAGAGTTTATAAAGAGGTTGGAAGAAATCATGGTTAAGTACTATAGATCCTTTCCACTGTATCTTTAATGCCTCATCATTTGAAAAGATTTTAGTTTTGGGACATTTCAGGAATGAGGGTAAATAACAGGCATTATGTGGTGCTTTGAGATTTGCAAAGCACTTAACAAACATCATCTCATTTTATCTTCACAAAAGTTGTGAGAAGTACGTGTTATCATTAGCTTCATCTTACCTTTAGGAAACCAAGGTAAAGAGTTTAATAAATTTGCCCAGGGTCACATAGCTAGTAGGTGACTTTGTCATAATTTGAACTCAGGGCCTCTTGATTCAAGGTCCAATGCTTTATCTACTGTATTGCCTATCTGCGTAGGTGAATTAACAAGAGGAACAGATGTCCAATACCAAGGAAAGATTGGAGTTCAATGTCTTGATGCCACCTCAACACCACCCCTCCTATCTTTTTTTATCTACTCTTACTTGTCCCTCTCTGTGTTCTCCTACCCAAAATCTAAGCTACTCTGTACTTGTACTTCTTTTCTAATGCCTGCTCATTCATTCTCTTCTTCCCTTAAGAATTTTCCCGAAGGTATCACACAGCAATACCTACACACAAGAGTAGGATATGGTACACTGATCTGATGTTTTAGTGTGCTATTGAATTGTCCTTTTATGTGAGAGGGGGTCTTATGTCAATGGAATCTCCTGGAATAATTTTTATTTCTTTGGTAGGGTAACATGGTAGGAAGAACAATGGATTTGGAGCCATAGGACCCCAGTTTGAATCCATGCCCTACCACTTACTAAAGCTATGACTCTGGACAAGTCACTTAACATTCTGTGCTACTTTTTCTTCATATGGAAAATGAAGCAGGGTTGAAAGAGAGAGAGAGAGAGAGAGAGAGAGAGAGAGAGAGAGAGAGAGAGAGGGCAAAGGAGGAAGGTGATCTGTATCATCCTCCTGTGAAATTTTTTGATCACACCCCGCATCAGTCAAAAGCTTCTTAACATATGCATATTTTAAGTATGGTTAATTTTGATACTTGGTTTTAGTGATGATCGTGATTGCAAATGATGCATCACAAAGACACATCATTCTAAATGGGAGAAGTGCTCGGATGTCTGCATATCTCTAGTCATGACCATTATTTTTCAATCCCATCTACCAATTATGCAAAGCATTTTGCTCAAAAGGAGCTAGTGAGTTCCCGTCTCTTTTGATATCAGTTATTTTTGCACACTAAAGTGAATGTGTTATATTTCTGTATTTTAATAAATGGATATAAAACCCACAAAAACAGAGCCTTTGGAAGATTTTCAAATGCATTAAAAAGTATATTTCTGACATGTCTGTTTTCTAAGTAGTGCATCATTTTCAACAACATAAATCATATAATAGAAATATTACCAACCACCCATTTTTAAAATGCTATCTCCATAGCACGAGTTTCGGTCAAAAAGCACCTATTTTCTCACTCATTGTTAAAGGGCACCTTTGTCTGCAATCCTAGATGTATAGGGAACTAATATAAATATATTAGAACAAAAGCCATTCCACGATGAATAGTGATCAAAAGATATAAGCAAACAGTTCTCAAAAGAAGAAAAACAAACTGTTACCAATGATACAAAGGACTTCAACATATCATTAATAAGACATACACAAAACAAAACAACCCAGGAAACTGGCAAAGATGACAAAAGTCAGGACCAGCCAATTTTGTTGACACATCTACAATGGTTAGTAGAATTGTGAATTGGTCCAAATATTCTGGAAAGCAGTTAGGAATTATGTTAATTAAGATAATAATTTAAATCCCCATACCTTTTGATCCATCAAGACAACAATATATACAATGACTTCAAGAGACTTAAGTGGAAAAAGACAAACTAAAAAATTAAAAATGAACACCAAGAAATTATAATGCTCAAGCTAGGCCCTGAAAAAAAAATGAAAATGACACTATAGCTCTCTCCATTCTGTAGCATAGACTCTGGGACTCTATATCCAAACCTGCCCTTGGATTAGGGTCCAGAGGACAGCTGCTACATGTCCCCTAATGAGTTCTAGGGACAGCCCAAAGAGGCTTTGTTTTTTCAATTCAAGTAGCTCACAAGACCTCACCAGTGTGCTGCTCCTAGTGATTACCAGGTGGTATCAACGAACAAGCCAGATTGAATTAGCATTTAGTTAGGAGGGTTTCCTAAGGAAAAGAACAGTTGGTACCAAACATCCCTCTCAAGTCTGTGATACATTTCCCCACCAGTATATACAGAATTCAGAGAAATGCAAACTCAGACCTATAGAGAGCCTTTAGTAATGGGGTAAAGTCACATTTCCTGATTATTTCAAGTCTTTTTTCCCACCTTCATGAATTTCTCACAGAGTTTCCTTTAAGCAAGATGTAGTTTACTGCTAGACATCTCAGAGTCCTGAGGCTACACTTTGTTGCTCTTGGCTCACAATTCAGATATGAGGGAATTGTGGGAACTGAGTGAACCATGCTGACTCCATCTTATGACTCGATTCTGGAGCAAGCTCAGTTTCCTTTCTATTTTGTGAGTTTAGTCCAATTTCTGTTTTGTGAGAAAATTCTATTCATTTATGGGAATTGTGAGAAAACTTTACTGCATTGTTTGAACAATGTCTCTCCATGGCTAGGAACCTGGACCATCTCTACCTGTTGCTTAGAGACCCTTAAATAAGGACCTTTGTTGTTTAGTCATGTCTTACTCTTCATGAGTCCATTTGGGGTTTTCTTGGTAAAGATACTAGAGTGGTTTGTCATTTCTTTCTCCAACTTATTTTACAGATAAGGAAACTGAGGCAAACCATGTTAAGCAGCTTGCCCAGAATCACACAGCTAGTAAGTGTCTGAGGCTGGATTTGAACTCAGGAAGATGAGTCTTCCCTGATTCCAGGCTCAGCATTCTATTCACTGCACCACTTAGCTGCCCTAAGGACTTAAGTTATGCTAACCAGAAACCCAATCAGATCTGAAGTTGGATGCAAGGAGTTTTCTCACAATTATACATCTTAACCCATGTATCTTATCATAAAACTGGCCCCATTCTGGTCAATCAGGTATTTTTTCTATGTTCCTTTGACTGGATACAGACATCTGGGGGGAGTGGGACATTTCCTTTTCTGATTTTAGGGAAATGTAACTGTTTGCTCTCCCCCTCCCAACACTGAAAATCTTTAATCTTTCCTCCAATTAGAAATCAGATTACCTAATTTTGTATCCTGGTTAATCCATTCACTGAGGGACTTTTTCACAGAAGATTGCCCCCAGAGGTCAAACTCCCCTTGATTTTAAATTCTTCTGAGCTAAGGTAAGGCTTAGGCCTACCCTGAAGGTTGGGTAAGGGCTAAGGTTTAAGCCAACGCTGCTGGAGAAGGTCTATTCCCACCCTGAAGATTGGGGAAGGGTTACTCCCTTTAAAGGAATGATGGGTTCCAGTTATAGTAAAATATCAACAGGTTCCCCTTTGGATAAAATTTCTTTTGGCATGAGTCCAGGAGAAGAAATTAATGCCCTCTTAGAGAAATTCTTATTGGCCTGGACCTTCCCATACAAGAGCGGAGGGGGTGCTAAAAGACAGAGCTCTCAAATTATGCTAAAATACATAAAATCCAAATGGGTCCCCAATTTGATGGCAAATTAAAGACTTTGAAATTAGACTTTCAGTAAGAGATAAGGAGGCTAGCAAGTATGTGTCTTGTCATTTTGTCTGTGTTTTTGTTTCTTTGTAAAATGCAAAAGAAATTTTGTCTTGTGCCATATTTAGTGTTGTTTGTAGATTCTGTTACCTTGAAAGATTTCTAAGGAGAAAACACAGCAAGCCAGAAAGACTGCTGAAAAGCCAAAGCTGAAGAGTTTAGTGTGCTGGGGAAGATTAATGAAGCTTCCTGCTTGATGCAGTTCTCCCAGATACTAGATGCTCTGTCCCAGTAAGCAGGTTTAACTCCCTCTCTAGGCTTTCAGTGGGAGATGAAATTAAAAAGAAAAAAAACATTGAAAGATATTTTTTTCTCTGTCATTTGGCCTTGGCCATATTGGGATTATAGAGATAAAGTCAGATCATCAGAGAAAGGAAAACTTTTCTTCTGGTTTGTAGAGCTGCTAAAAACATCTTAGTAGATTTTGGAGATTTGGAGATTAAGGAGATTAGAGATTCATCATTAAGGAGTTTGGGAAATAGTCATTTTAAGATTCTAGGGAGAGCTCCTGGGACTTTGTGCAGTTTCAGTAACTTACCCCCTTCTCTTTGTCCTATCTGATAAGGCGCTTTGCAGAAACTTAACATGTGCTGAAATATCTTAGTGAGTTTTGAGGTACCACTCTATAGATTTTTTTTAAAGAAAAATAAGAATTAAATTCTTTGAAAGTTTTAGGGGTAAATAGCTCTTAGATCAGGCAGCTAGGTGGCACAGTGTATAGAGCATGGGGCTTCGAATCAGGAAGACTCATCTTCCTGAGTTAAAATTCAAATTCAGACACCTGCTAGCTGTGTGACCCTGGGCTAGTCACTTAACCCTGTTTGCCTCAGTTTCTCCATCTGTAAAATGAGCTGGAGAAGGAAATGGCAAACTACTCCACTATCTTTGCCAAGAAAACCCTAACTAGGTTCACAATGAGTGACACGGCTGAAGCAACTCAACATCAAAAAGCACTTGGATCATGTTCCCCCTGAAGATTAATAGACCTATTGTTTTAGTGTAGTGAAGGAAAGCAGCTTGTTTGAAAGTAATCCTAGAAAGAAGAAAAAAAATAGATATGTAGTTTGCCTCTTATTAACCTTTTCTTGACCATGAAAAGAGAAAAGCTTGTTTAAATCAGGAAGCAACTTAGAAGGGAGAAAAAATTAGTTAAGGAATGGAAAGAGGGATTTAAACCAAAAATGGATCCATGAGGAGGGAGCACTTACCTCACCCCCACCATTGCCTGGGTCTAGACCCTGGATAAATATTCATAATGACAGGAAGGGGAAGAGGTGATCAGGAGCTAGGAAAGTCTATCAGGAAGGCTGAAGTAGAACTTTCAAAGCTTTCTAGAACATAATTAATTGTTTAGGTAAACTAGAAGTATGGTCACCAAAGATAATTAGAAAGAAACCATGCATGTGCAAGCTCTCAGGAGCACCAAAAGGTAACGGTATTGCAATTAATCAGTGTTGTGTACTAAATTGCAAAGGAGAAATTCTATGGAATAAAGATGAGTTATTTAGATGGTTTGGGATATGATCTGAGGAGGCTCAGTCACATCTTTGGGGGCATTTATAAAATAGCAAGTCAAATCAGATTCTAGCATTCTACAGGGTGTTCCTAAAGTTTGGACACACAGGAAATGTGGAGTTATTGCATCGAGTTCACGTGAATTTTGCAAAGCGTATCAACCTTTCCATCACAAATTATGGAAATTGTATTGAAGATGTTATTGTTAATATTCCAATTAAATAAAACATTGTTGAAAATTTCATTCATTTCATTTCTTGAAAATATGCATTTTTGCCTATGTGTCCAGACTTTAGGAACACCCTTTAGAATCCAGCCAGCCTAGATGAGAGAGCTGGAGCTCAGAATGCGGTGATACTTGGGGGAAGGGAGTAAGAGGGAGGAGAAGAGATTCTGTTTTCTCCCTCCTGCACCTCAACCGTAGAATGACTTTGTGAACATTGAAAAGACAGAATATTTTGGACTACCCATGGGCACCCTAGCAGCTTCCCCAGACAGCAGTGTCCAAGTTGCAAGCCAAAGACAAATTAGATACACAGGGGGAAGACAGCTTCAGGACTCTGGGAGGAGCTTTCTTAAGGGGAACTCTGGGGGGAATCTATGAAAGACTTCTAATAATAAGAGATGTCAATTTACCATTTTTCTATAGGCTCTCTATAGGTTTGAACCAGCATTTCTCTGGATTCTCTATATACCAGTGGGATAATGTATCACAGACTTGAGAGAGGTGTTTGGTACCAACTCTTCTTTTTATGTCTCCTTATGAACTCCTTCTAACTAAATGCTAATTCAGTCTGGCTAGCTCATTGATATCACCTGGTAATGATTAGGGACAACATATTGGTGGAGCCTTGTGAGCTGCTAGAATAAAAAAAAAGCAAAGCCTCTCTGGGCTATCCCTATATGAAGGGACATGTGTCAGCTATCCCCTAGACATTCAACCTCCTAAGCCAAGGGCGAATTGGAAGATAGAGCCCAGACTCTATGCAGCAGAAAGGAGGGAGATATATTGTCTTATTCTTTTTTTCAGGGCCTAGCTTAATTGTTATAATTATGTGATATTCATTTTTAATTTTTTAAATTGTCTTTTCCATTTATGTCTTTTGAAGTCATTGTATATATTGTCTTAGTGAGTCAAAAAGGTGTGGAGATTTTAGTCTCTGTCTTAATTAACATAACTCTTAACTGCTTTCCAGAATGTTTGTACCAATTCACAATTCTACTAATCACTGTTGATGTGTCAACAACATTGGCCATTCCTGACTTTTGTCATCTTTGCCAATTTACTGAGTTTGACATGAAATTTCAGAGTTGTTCTGATTTGCATTTCTCTTATTAGCAGTGATTTGGAGCCATCTTGTATAGATTGTAATAGTTTATAATTCTTCTTTCGACAACTGTTTGTATCCTTTGATCACTATTCATTGTGGAATGGCTTTTATTCTATTATATTGACTTTAGTTTCCTATAAATCTAGGATTGCAGACAGATGACTTTTAATGAGTGAGAAAGTATCTGCTTTTTGACAGAAATTTCTAAAGATGGAGAGAGTAGCCAGGTGGAGCAGTGGATAGTTTTAGAATCAGGAAGATTCATCTTCTTGAATTAAAATCTATCCCCAGACACTTATTAGCTGTGTGACCTGGACAAGTCATTTAACTCTTTTTGCTTCAGTTTTTCATTTGTAAAATAATCTGGAGAAGGAAATGGCAAACCACTCCAACCATCCTTTCAAGAAAACCCCCAAATGGGGTCACAAAGAGTGAGACACAACTGAATAACAATAACATGCTATAGAGATGGCATTTTGAAAATGGATGGTTGTAATATTTCTATTACATGATCTTAATGTATTACATATGTATGTTACACATATGTATATCATATATATGTTTTAATCTATTTGAAAATATTTAAAAGTTTTAAAACTTATTTTTAAAAACACAAAAATGCAACAACCACATTAGTTTGCAAGAATAACTGACACTATTTACTATTTATATTTCCAAAAATACTGTGGATAATTGGTGAATAACATTGAAAAATGAGTATTATGATTTAGTGAAATGCAGTTGTGGAAAAATACAAAATTGTAGGCCTGCCAAGACAACATGATTTATTCTACATTCTATACTGCATGGAAAAATGCATGCATTCCAGACATTTATTTTGGTCTGGAAACATAGAGCTGACAAATGCTTTGCCCACCCCTTCTTGCAATTTAGGTGATGTTAAAGTTGACCTTTGCTGTGATTGGTTTAACTATTCTTTGTAATGCTACAGAATGCTGCCTTAAAGCAATATATATATATATGTATATACATATATATATGTGTGTGTGTGTGCATGTATACGTATATTACATATATATATATATGTACGTATCTGTTTCTGCCCTATACCCTTATAAATGCTCCAATATGAGTAAGGTGAATTGTTGCTTTATCTTTTGCCCTCTGCTTCCCTACTGACCCAGTCCTCATGAACCCAGCTGAGACTGATAAGTAGTGACCCCTGAGAGTCAACTTCCAATTTTATTCCACCAGTTTTCTGGTGTGAGAAGCAGGATTCTTGACAATGTTACACATAGCCCTTCTTCCCCTTTCGAGAGGAGACCTTGGGGAGTGAACTTAAAATCAAATCATTCTCACACACATTGATAGCTTTCTACTTTCAATTTGTTCACTTTTCCATCCCAGCAAAAGCCAGGCAGCTAACGGTTGCGTTGGGAGATTTGGGATAAATCAAAATATTATCGAGGGGTGCCTGGAGTGTTATTTCATTATTATGAAAGAGGAATATTTTGGGTGCAGATGCAGGTGTGAGGGCAAAATTTGAAGGACTTTGTGCTTTTTTTTTTGTCTAACTCATGTCTTCCATGTCTTGAAAGGAAATATTTCTAGAAATTAATTACTCCTGTCTAGGGTGCAAAGGCAGAATGTTTAGTTCCAGCCAGTATGAGTCACAAAACTTAGAAAAGTGCTCTGTGTCAATTCTGCATCTATATACTTAAGGCATCCATAGTCTATAAAGGAGGTTTAGAAATTACTATAAATAAATAAACTGTTTTCCAACACTGTGTTCATAAAAACACACATGCCTCAACAGAAGGGATTCCCTTTTTCCCCTTCTCCCTTCCTACTTCTTCTCCCCATCCTCTCAGTTTTGTCTTCCCAGTCTGTGCTTGTTGCATTTTAAGAGTCCTCTGGTAAAGTCTTGGATAGACTCTCTAGAGGTGCCAACCTAATAGAAAAGACCCAGACTTGGCTTGGATAGCGTAGGTTCTTAGAACAATCTATTCATAGGATACAGGCTTAGCCTTTTTTAAACTAAGCCATGGGAACTCCTTAAGAGTGATTTCTGGGGAAGCAATATAGACTTAATCCCAGATAGACTAATCCATTTATGAGAAATTCACTAAGTACCACAGAAGTTGCTACCTCATTAGCTAGCATGGCGCAATTTTATTCACGACCTGGGAAGTTACCAAAAGATCAATCTATAAAGTGTATTATATCTTTGTGCCATGTATGGAATGGTTATACTAACGAAAATCCTATTCAGCAATGGACAGATGATAGGTGTTTCAATCCTGACAAATTACTGTTTATAAAGTTTTATAGAAATTCCTCATTCTAAACAGGACTACTGATATCTTTGGAGAAAAAAAAAGAGATGAGCAAGAGAAACAGCCAAGGGTCTCAAAGCTTTTTAAGGAAATACAATGGAAGGAAATTCCTTCCAGTTTGAAGAAATTTATATTACTTGTAAACTGATTAGAAACTGAATTTGTGAACTGAAAGGAAATCTGTTTGCCATGCATTTCTAAAATTAGGATGAAAATGTAGTTGCGATTAAAAAAAATACTGAAGTATCCTAGTGGGTTTTTGGAGTTTCAGCTCCTTAGAACATTCTCATATACAAACAGCACACTCCTCTATTACTGTCTCCCTTGGAGTGTGACAGATTTATTATTTTATTGTAAGAGAAGAAGGTGATTTCACCAATTAGAGAGTAACAAGAATAGTTATGGTGGAAAGAAAAGATAGGAGAGGTCATAGTGAGGTAACATCAGACACTGAATTCCATTCTTTGGCATAGATAAGCAACATAATGGATAGAATACTGGACCTTGAATCTTGAGTTCAAATCATGCCTCAGATACTTACTAGCTCTATGACCCCAGGCAGGCCATTTAACCTCTGTCAGCCTCAGTTTCCTGAGCTGTAAGATGGCAATAGTGAGGTTGCCTAATTCTCAGAATTGTTTTGAAAATAAAACGTGATATTTTTAAAATACTTTGCAAATATTAATCTACAAAAATGGCAGCTAGTTACCTTCATTCATGGAATATGCCAAAATTAAAACCTTTTTAAATGATGAGATGTTAAAGAGATAGTGGAAAGAATCTATAGTGCTTAAGTATGATTTCCTCTGTCCTTATGTTCAACATAAACTCTTCCTACTGACATACTAGTCTTTAACAAGACAGTGGAAAAATGTTTAATGTTTAAGACTATCTTAGAAATAATGCTGCCCTTGACCATTTCCATATAATTTTAGATTGTCTGAAAAATAAAAATAACACATGATATTAAAAGACTCAATGTGACAGAGACATGATTTTCATTATGAAGAAATAGAATTTCCACCATAAACAGAGCCATAATCTTTGAATGACTGCTGAGGAAGAAAGAATTTGTCACAATCAAGTAAAACATCTGTGTTTATTGAAGAACAGCACATGAGTGGTACACTTTAGAAAAATACATTTATATCCAGAATTCTCTGCTCCTTGGTATGTAACACATCACAGGAGGGAAGACATGTATAGGACAAGCTTAGCTCTAAATAATCCTGATCGCTCTGGGTTTGATTCTGGGGTGTTTCTTTGATGGAGGCTAGCTGGAGGCTTGGAAAGGACCTCGGGAGCTATCTCATCTAATTCCTTGCAATTTAGGGATGAGGGATCTGAAGCCCAGGAGGGCTGAGTGACTCATTTGCGGTTACACAGCGGGTAACCATCAAAGGTGGGATTTCGCCTTAAGTATGCTTTGCCACACAGCCTCTGGCACACAGCATAACGCAGACCATCACTTGGCTTTCTTTTGCTACAATTTATTAAGATGGAGGGAATCTTTAGGCTCACCAAGTCCCATTTTTTTTTTGCTTAAGATGTGACCAAAAAGTTCACTTGCACATGACTTTGTTCACACACTCCAACTGAAATTATGTGAATTTCCTGGGCAGCTTTCCTTCCAAGTAATTTCAGAAATGTGCAGGTGGAGAAAAGAGCCCTTGCTTCCCCTCCTAACTCATGCCAGCTGCTCATGTCCAAACTACTCTTCCATTTAGAGGAAAGTCTTAGTGTGAGAATTGGGGTTCCTGCATGGTTGGTCCTCTAGCATTGGTTGAAATTGGGTGCGGCCTTGATAGAAAGAACCTTTAAATATTTCTGATAAATTTATTTACTAATATTGATCAAGGATATGTAAATCAAGCACTTGGGTATATATCCTTAGAGAGAAGCTAATGTGTTGCTGGATTGCTGCAGAAAGATCATTTTGCCTCTTTATTTCTAAGAAGGGAGTGTCTAAAAAAGAGTATTTCATCAGAACAAAAACAATTAATAAAAGAAATGAGGATTCACAACAGGAAGGAAGGCAAGCCCAGATGATCTTATCTGGAATCCTGGCGTTGTTTCTCTATATTCGCTTTTGGTGTGGTAGCCTTGTTTCTAAGGAGCAAATGAATTAATACTAATTAATAAATAAATCTACAGCTAAATAACAGTCTTTATTTTTTTTAAAAAAGAACTCTTTTCCCACTAGAAACAAAACAAGACAAAAGAAACTGAACATAAAACCACCAGTTCTTGTTCAACGGACTGATGTAATAGGTGAGATTCTTTTAAAAGGAATGTAAATTGGATTAGATGATCATGAAAAGCTGATTCATTCTATAGGATCAGTGTGGGAAATAGAATCTTTAAATTCCCAAAGAGCAATGTTCTGAGTTTAAAAGTAAGTGATATCCAATTGGCCTACCTTTTTAAATATCTGAAGACATCTTCTAACCATTTGTGCGTTGGAGACACACATACTTTCCTCCCAGTTCGCAATGTGACTCTGAAAAAAACAACACCGAAAAAATAAATTCTGAAAGTATTGCTTTTCAATCCTAAAGTCACACCTCTATCAAATGACAGTTTGGCAAGGATAAAGCAGATGACGGGTTATACTATGGGGTATGAATTATAGCAGATGGTCAGGAGGGAATTAAGAAAAAAGATGTCTTCTATAAACTTTTTATGAAAAAGCTGTGGGCATGGAGGGCCTGTCCAGCAGTGAACCTAACCTCTATAAGACAGCTGTTGTATCACCGGTTAATGCCATTGAACATAGCATCATTCTCTGTGAATGTATACGAAAAGCCAATATTTTTCTTTTATTAATGTGGCAGTCGAGGAGAAGGTAGGTTCCTGGTAAATAGAGGCTAAAAGAATTAAAATTTTCAGAGCCAAGGAGGTTGTGCCTATTTTAATAACATAAAGAGACCAATGCTATGGTTGCATGCAGTGTTTACAGAATCACAGAACATTAGCCTTAAAAGGGACCTCAGAGACCATCTAGTCCAACACGTTCATTTCAGAATCATTCATTTTCATAGTGTCATAGATTTAGAGATTCTAGGGGTGTCAAAGGTCATGTTGCCTAACCTCCTCACCGTACAGATGAGGAAGCTGAAACAAGCCCATCGCTGAGGCTACACTTGAAGCCTTCCCATTTTGGTCAAATTGTCCAGTGCTCTGTTGGCATAATCTTTAAGAACCCAGGGTCTCATCTAAGCCATGATTCTGTATCTGAGCAGGAGTTTAGTGGAGAATGGTATTATTCTTCAGTGTTTGGATGGATCTATGATCACATTGATGTGGGTACTACTTCCACAAATCAATCAGTAAGCATTTATTAGGTGCCTACTATATACCAAGCACTATAATAAACACAGAACAGATCACAGTTCATCTCTGCCTTCTCATCCTATGTATCTCTTCTGTGTGTCTAACCCTAAATTCCTTACTTCTCAGAGGGAAAAAATATTAAACTTATATAGCCTGGAATCATGAGTGTTCTGTTAAAAGAGACCTTTGGAGGCAGTGAATAGACCAGGGGTTCTAAATATTTGGATTTTTTTTGGTGTGTGCCTCATGAACCCCTTCTGAAAATGACATTTTTTAGGGGCATAAAATAAAATACATGGGATTACAAAGGCAGCCAATTATATTGAAATGCAGTTATCAAAATATTTTTTAACAAATAAATTCCCAGACTCCTGGCCTAGACCTCTGATTTAGACCCATAGAACCATTGCCTCCGATGCCCTGAGTGCGATTCTCCACCATTAAAAAAAAGTGCTGCTTTCTGTTCCTTTGGATTGGAGAAGAGAGTAAGTTTTGACAAAAGCTCAGAGGATTATTTTGCAAATGGCGGAAGATACACAGATTGATTTTCCTACACCAGAAAATAGTGAGGAGCAAAGCAACTTCCAACACCTGGGGAAGACCAGAAGACAAATAACTTAGGACAGGGGTGGGCAACCTGCAGCCTTGATGGATGCAGTCAAAGGGCCACACTTGAGGACCTAGAGGGCCACATGTGGCCTCGAGGCCACAGGTTCCCCACCCCTGACCCAGGAAAAGCTTTTGCCTTGGAAGGCATTCAAGACAAGCAAGGATTAACTTCATTTCAGTTAATGGAATTAGGAGAAGGATTTTCTTACTTGCTACCTACATGCATTCTGTATTTCGGCAGGCTCCTTTAGGTGGCGAGATAACTATTGTACTGATGGAGCGGAGAGGGACGCCTTCCGCTGTCTTCAAGCACTTGCACTTATGGCTGGCATCATTGGTCTCTAGAATACCTATGGCCATTAAAAAAAAAAACAAACCCAACAACACCCAGTTTATTCTGATAATTACAAGTTCTGAAGTACATGCCAAAGGATTGAATGACATCCTGGACAGCTCAGGAGGTTGAAATGTTAAGTTCTTGCTTCTGACCCTGTTTCTTCTTGGTTTTAAAATTACTGAGTCAAGCCTAGTCAGATTGCTTCAAGACTCACTAAAAAAAATGAGAAGGAAAAAATAACTCTTCCAGGCACTGCATTTTGTTAACTCACCGAACTAACTGCTTCCATCTATGAGCATTATAATTGAAAGGTTCTTGTCAAAGTATACTCTTACATGATAAGGTTTGGAACATTTAAATTCTTGATATTTTGTATAGGGTTATGTGACTTCCTTAGGAATACTTCATAGGATATCTTAGAATAGGACTTGGAATGCCTAACTTTGTGAAGTTCTACACTATTTTGCCCTGTTCCCTGTTTCTTTGTTGATAATATTACACGTGATCTGCAATGGAACAGATGAGCCCAAGTAAATCAGATGAACTAAACCTAAGCATAAGATGTGATTCAAAACATTCCATTTGAACTGTTATCAAGGATGTCCTGCAACACTCAGTTTCTATTCAATAGTTTAAAATTTCAATTACTACTTTATTGTATATTTAAAAGGAATAGCAAGTTGTACATAATAGATTTGCAGCTTCACATGTAATTATATTTTTATTATACTATGTTATATAAGGAAATGTTTGTTTTAAATATAATAATAAATATAATAAAATAACTTTAAAAATTTCAATTACTACTTTATTATATATTTAAAAGGAATAGCAAGTTGTACATAATAGATTTGAATTTTCATGTACAAATATTCTTTTTTAATTATATAATATTATGGGAATACTTATATTCCAAGAATTAAAAATAAAATAAATTTTTAAAAAATTTCAATTCTTGATGCCAAAGCTATTTGGAGACACCAGTGATTGATGTTGGTAAGTGATGATTTTTGGATCTCTTTCCCTGCCTGGCTTTCTTCTCCCTCATGTTCAAAGTGATTCCTCTCATAATTTGTGCTGCTTCCTGAAATATCTACCTTTTAGGGAAGTACACTGAACCCTGGGAGAATCTGATTCATTTTAGTCTTAATTGTTGTTAAGTAGGACACAGTAAATTTGCAGTTTCATGTGCAATCAACTTTTTTATGATACTGTGTTATGGAAATGCTTGTTTTATTCCATAAATTAAAAATCAATAAATTAGTCTTAACTAAGTATACCCTATTCAGCAGAGAGAGTGACTTGATTCTAAATATCTCTTCCCCAGCCCATTTAACTTTTCTTTTTAAGGGGACAGCCAGAAAAAGACAAGTGAAAGTTCTTACCTTGGACTAAAGAGTTATTCAGGACCAGGAGCAGAACCACAACCACAGAAGCAGCAGTGGATTTCATTGTGGCTTGACAAGGGAGGAGGAGGAGTCAGGCTTGATTCACAATCTGAATCTGGATCTGAATCTCATCTGGGCTCTCTTCAGGACCAGAGCCTCCTATTTATTTACACTAATGAGGATCCTCCCACTGCCCCGGTCTCCAGTGGGCCAGCTGTGTCATCAATCTTTGAAACCTAAAAATGTTATTGCTGAACTGGCTTTTCCCCAAACGTCCTTCACACACTTGCTGCCTTTGCTGCACATCATTGTCAGCACAAGTTTCCATTATTATTATTATTATTAGAAATATGGGCTATACATTCTTAGAATGTAGAAGGCAATGCTAAAAAAGAAAAAGAAGTGATGGGTTAGGGGAGCAAAGAAAGACAGATCCTGAGAAGTTCAGGCCCCTATGACTAGTATATCAAGTGAATGTATGTGGCAAGGGCAAACAAGCCTGTTGCTAGACTATTCAGAGTTCTAAAGCAGCTGGTGGATGTAGTACCCAATCTGGACTGAATTCAAATCCAGCCTCAGACCTTTGCTAGCTATGTTACCCTGGGCAAGTCACTGTCTGCCTCAGTTTCTTCATATGTAAAATGAGATAATTCTATGCACCTCCCAGGCTTACTGTTGTGAGGATCAAATGGGATAAACTTTGTAATGTGCTCTAACAACACTAAAGTACTCTACAACTAGATCCTGGTTAGTGACAACAATAAATCCTCTGAAGTGGGTGCCTATATTCAAATTTGAACTATTCAGTTATAATTAGGTAAAATATGGTCATTGGTATCAGCCTAATGGAAGTAGGCAGTGTAGTACATGCTGGAGCAATATACCCACTTCACGAGACTCAGTGTTCTCATTAATTGGGACCTGTATAAATGTTTTGATGATGTTAACAATGATGGTGGGGAAGGTCCTCTTTTCCAGTCAAATTTTCCCACCTTTTCTTTCTTAGGCTAATAAAAGCTATGCTTTTTCTCCATTTCCATGGTGAGCAGGAGAAAGAAATGTATTATTTGGGAAAGATGAATGTTGGTCCCTCTGAAGAAGCAAAACTTGCTCACTGTTCAAAATGATTAAAATTGTTCAGCAAAAACTTCCAAGGGAGATTTGCGAATTTGTTTTTCTCACAGAATGTTTCAAAGAGCTGTTTGGCTTACACCTTGTACACACAGTCCGAAGAAATTCCAGCTGCATCTGTCTGGGTTCTGCAGTCCTCAGTTTACTTTCTCCTTATGTCCATTTATTTAGTCCAGAGTTTTTTACGGTAAAGCCTGCATAAATAAGTTTAGTCCAGTTTAGCTTCTGCTCGATCTCCCTTCTTAACCCTGACTCTCCCAGAGGCTGATTGTGGAAAGAAGAATTGAAAACTTTCTCATTTCTGTTCCTCGGACAAGACCTTTTACCTCCTGACTCCAGGCATTTTCACTGGCTGTCAATGCCTGGAAATCTGTTCCTCCTTTTTGTTGCCTTCAGCTTCCCTGCCTTCCTTCATGTACCACCTAAAATTCTAGTTTTTACAAGAACTGTTTCCTGATCCTTCTTAATGCTGGTACCATCCTTTTATTTGTTATCTTTAATTTATCCTGTAGATATGCTGTTTGTTTCTAGCTGCCTTCATATTGTCTCTTTCCTTAGATTGTAAGCTTCTCGAGGGCAGGGATTGTTTTTTGGTTGCTGTTGTTTTGCCTTTTTTATATCCCCAGAACTTAGCACAGTGCCTGGCACATATGGGGTTCTTAATAAAATGCTTGTTGACTGACTAAGAGTACTCATCTAATGGTGGACCCATACCATACCATCTTCTTCCTGTGTGAAGGTTGGTCTCATCTGTCTTTGAGTCAGAAAATAACCACAATGATGCCAGCTCCCTTTCATATAGTGCCTTAACCTATGTGAAACACCTTCTTCTCAATAGCCCTGGGAAATAGGTGGTAGAAGCATGATGAAATTCTCCAGACCTCACCCACATCCTCATCTGTAAAATCTTTCCATCAAACTGGCTTTCTCACATGTGGCTTTCTCCTGGCATTCCTGTACCACTCCTGGTCAAGTGTATCCAGATGCATCCCTGGTTTAGTTCGGAGTTTACTTCATCTGGCCCCTTGCAATAAGATAGTAGAAGAGAGGTTTGCACTAGTGGTAAGGTATTACAGAAGGATGTGGTTGCCTTGATGGAGTTTTCCAGTATGCTAGACTGAGTAAGAATGCCTAGAAAGGGGTCATTCTAGAGTTGTCACCATATTGGAGCACTAAACCACTCACCGTTCTCTTACCACCTAGCTAGCTAGGTGGAGCAATAGATAGAGCTCTGAGCCTGCAATCAGGAAGGCCTGAATTCAAATCTGGTCTCAGTTACTTCCTAGCTATGTGACCTGGGGCAAGACACCTGACCTCTGTTTGGCTCAGTTTCCTCAACAGTAAAACGGAGATAAGAGTTCTTACCTCTCAGGGTTGTTGTGAAGATCAAATGAAATAATATTTGGTAAAAAACAAAATGAAACATTTAGTACAGTGCCTGGCACATAGTAGGAACTGTATAAATGCTTATTCCCTTCCCGTAACTATTTTTAGGACCCCATTAGGACAAAATCTGGAGAAAGAAATGGTAAACTGTTCCACTGTCTAAATGGGGTCACAAAGACTCAGGCATGACTGAAAACGACTGCATATCACCCCTGGTCCCATCTCATGCTTTTAACTAACTTGTAACCCAAATTAGCCATTTGAGAATGCTGGTGCATTGTTTCTGTAACGTTTTCTGGGTTTTGTATGATCACGAGCAAACAGAATGAACCAGTGTAAAATACCTGCATGAGTCTCTATTTCAAGGAGAAAATGCTAGAGGAAGATTAGTTGAAGGAAGTAGTCTGGAGAAGAAGAGTTAGGTAGAATATAGTACTTGACATAAGTATTTGAAGTATTTTCATGTGAAAGAATGAGATTTTTTTTTCTCTGCTTGGTTCAGGAAGGCAGAAACTGGTAGCAATGGGAGAGTAGTTTCAGGCTCAATGTCAGGGAAAACTTCCTAACAATGTAAAGGTGTCCCACCTCTACAAAGTGTCCTCTTGAGAGGAGGAATTCAAACAAAGACTGGAGGATCACTTGTTAGAGATGGAGAAGTGGAAATTCCTGTTCAGGTACAGGTTGGACCAGATGACCTGGGAGATGTCTTCCAAAACCCAAATTAGCAGAATGTTTTAAAAGACTGCTCCGAAGCAATTGGAAAAGGCAATGAAGGAAGGTTTTAAAAAGACTGGGATAAACTCACCAGTGAGATGGATTTTTTAAAAAAAAATCAATTTCATTACTCATGGTGATGGCAATTTGCCACATGGCTGCTAGGTGGCACTATTTCTTGTAAAAGTGATTTCTGAAATGAAGGGTTTCCTTAGGTAAACCCACCTCTGGATCAGACACAGTCATTCTGTAATGTTATTTCAATGACTAAATCTGTGTAATTGATTTTTTCTAAGGAATGGACTATTTCTTTGATGTTTTTCAAGATGGATTGATTAGATTAAAATGTTAACACAGGAAGGAAAAAAACCCCTAAAAATCTGGAATAATCAGACAAATTTTGGGTTAAATCCAAATCTTTTGGCCCCTGAGATTGCAAAATCATGTTCATGTTTCACTTTATTGGCAAGGAATCACACTAGGTCTCGGTAGCAACAGTATCTGAGCTCTCTGAAATTAGAAAGCATTCTAAGAAAACAAAAACTACCACATACCAACATAGAAAGAACCTCAACTTTCCAGGCTTTAAAAAAATGCTCCCAATTTCTCCACACTCATTAAATGAAAAGAGAACATAGGCTGGATATGTGGTGAAAGCAATGGGTGATGATTGGAGGGTCCCTTGCCTCCATTGTGATTGTAAGAATAATTGAGAAATTCCTTGAGCAAGCTGGGGTGGAAGCCCTGTTGTTTGTCTTTCATTCTTGAAGAGCATCATGACATCAGAAAGATGGTGGCATGACTTGCAAGTGAATCGGATTTAAGTGAGTGAGGGCTACGCAAGGTTACCAGCCTCACTTTTTCCTCCAGAGCCACCTGGGTCCGGTGGCCAGATGTAGATCAGGGCACCTGGAGATGGCTGCCAGAAGCCCTGTAGTGAATGTATGGGAGGATGGATAAAAGAATTGTAGAGGGTAGGTGGGCAAGGATGAATTGTTTTCTGTATTGCTGGAAGAAACATTTACTTTGATCAGTTCACAGATCCACCGGAATGGTCAAGATATTTTGAAGTGTGACACACATAGAAATGAAGAAATATTCACCTTATCTGTCTCTCCCCTTTTAGTTCTAGATGGGGAAATGCATCCTCTGGATATGAAAAGGTAAACAAGACAAAACAAAACTCGAAGATCTAAGTCCATCTCAGATTCTTATTTTTTATTAACCAGCAGTTGTCAAATTAGGAAGCTGAACCAGACATATATGTGTGAATTTAAGGCCATCCAGGCCACATCCCCAAATGGGCTTATGACTCAGCCTTTAGAGAATCTCAGAGTATGTAATGGGTACTTTCTTGTGTCTTTTAACACTTATTAAAGCTGAGTCCTGAAGTTACATAGTGACTAAAATATTTTTCTTATATAAAAAATTCATTTTGAACTTAAGCATCAAATAGGAGCATTTCCATATGTAGAACACAAAAGAGGGTTTTCTATGAAATTGTGAATCTTCATTTCATAATACTTTTTTTTAAAAATTCCCTATATTACTTCGAAAACTCTCCTGCTTGTCTGTTCTTCCTCTGAAACTTCCTTCTGTGCATTTTTGGAAGAAAAAAACCCCACTTTTAAAAAATAGTAAAAAATCCATTAATAACAAATATAAACACAGTGAAGCAAAATGAATTAACGTAGTGGCCATGTCCAAAAATGCCTGTCTCTTTCTGAACCTTGTGCCCATTGTCTCTCCGTCAGGAGAAAGATAACACGCTTGATCATAGGTGCTCTGGTCATTGCCCTAATCAGTTAAGTTTTTAAAATAGTTTTTCTTTAAAATTTTTTTAATTAAAATTCTTTTTCTTTGTTCAAAATTTAAATTGCTTAAAATTTAAAATTGTTTTTCTTTACAATGTTGCTTACCTTGTACAAATGCTTTTCCTGTATCTGTTCAATTCATTCTGTATCTAGTTATACTATGCTTGATTCTCTGACATTGTCTTTGCCAATTCTTACAGTGCAATTTTATTCCATTATATTTATATGTCACAATTTAGCCAGCCATTCCCTAATTGTCTAAGAGGCAAACTAGGCACCCCTTTAGATTCCAGGTATTTTTCTTTCTTTTCCTCCTCTCTTCAGGACTGGGAAATATATTTCTCTTGGAGTTATTCTTTCCCTGATATTATTTTCCCTTTTAACAGCCTCCTCATCCCCACTTTTTTTCCTATGGTGTTTGATGCATCTACACTAAACTCTGTATGTGTATTAAACCCTCTTTTGTCTGATTCAGTTAAGACTGGGGTCTATCTAATGCCTACATACCTCTCCCCTTCCTCTGTGTTTGTATATTCTTCTCTCACACCCCAGTTATGAGAAATAGATATCTCTGTCCTCCCTATGTTCCTCCTTTCTTTACTAGAGTATTCCTTTTACTCTTCCTTCTCTTTCCCCTCTTAAAACCCTCAGAATAGAACCAATTTACCTCACCAGGGCTTCCACTTTCCTTATTTGACTCCCTTAATATCCTTTGAAGACAGGTGAGAGGGACTGAATTTGAGCAATGGCTGTTTGAGCAGAGAAAAGAGGACAGAGTTAAGAAATATCATAGAGATTGAAACAAAATTTGGAAACTGATTGCTTTACTAAACATCTATTGTACCATGTCATGTTTAAAATATACATATTTTATTTTTTAAAAAATGAATGTTAAATTTTTTACGTGTAATTGGGAAACATTTAATGAAATAAAATATATTGGAAAAATAGATACATGTTTAAAAATTTGTGTAATCTGAGACTCAAAGTCCATTTGCATAAGATTCTCTTCATTGGTGAAAACTGATTAATCGATGCTGATCTGTGTGAGGGGTAGAGTTGGTAAGAGCTGAAGAGAAGAGAGGTCTTGGTCTTTTGGTTTCCAGCTTCCAGAGAGAAAACTGACAGTTCAAGATTCTTTTCAGGGAAAGGTCCCCAAAGGGAGAGATTCAGGAGGGAAGCCAACATGGAGAGAAGCTGGTAGCTCAGTCATGTACCTACCCCCGCCTTATTACACTGGACTCTTTAGGTAATTTCCCCTTCAGTGAGATCTGGGACTCTCTGGTACCATCCCTCCATTAATTCTTTCCTATTTACTCTCTATATAACTTGTTTGTTTATTTGCTGTATTTATTTGCTTTTTTTGTCTTCTCCCTCCATTTAGTTGTAAGCTCCTTTAGGGTCAGGACTGTCTTTTATCTTTGTTCCCATTCCTGGCACCTGGCACAGTGGCTAAAGCATAGTAGGTGCTTAATAAATGGTTATTGATTCACTAAGCTGAGATATCTTGCTCTCAGTGGGAAAGCTCATTTACAGTGTGTATTAACTGGTATCTTCCCATCTATATACCTCCTCTGATTTCAGTTTGCTGTCTGCTTCAATAAATGGGTTAATTTCCTATTCACTATATGTGGTCTTTGTGGAACTTGGTGAGAAGGGGAGTAAACTTTAAATAAATAGCTTGGGACCCTCCTTTGCTGCTAAAGGACAGTGGTCAGATTGACAGCTAGAACCTAAAAATTATTTCCCCTCAACTTACATTATGTTATGTTATGTTATGTTATTTCATATCATATCATATCCACATAATTCTAGTCCATATATTATTAATATTTTAATGTAATTTATATAATTCAGTATCTTTGCTCTGAGAAGAGCAGAGTGGCCAGCCTCTTGCTTCCCCTGCTGGCAGGAATCAAAGTATCATTTGAAGAAGGGGGTGGGGAGGAGACCCTAGAGATCTCTGTTCTTGCCTCCCTGAAAGCCACCTCTAGACTGACCCATGTGGACACATAAAACCTCCATGAGCAACACCCACAAACACACATCCTTATACTTGCTTTTTGTCAAAACTTGTGAAGTCTTAAGGATTCTCATAAAGTTGCCTTTTGTAAATCTATCCCCATTGCTGATGTCTTTAAAGTGGGACGGTAAATAGAATATATACTTCTGACTCTGGTCTCACATTGTTACTTATATTATATCCATTTTATATATATATACATGTATATACATAATATGTTGATACTTATAATATGTTATAATAATTATTGTTATAATCAATCTTAATTTTAATAAGCCAAATACTTATTATGGGCTGACTATGTGAAAGGTAAAGTATTACTAGGCCAGAAGAGATATTGTTTTTTATTTATTTTTTGTCAAAAACCAGTTATAGTGCCCTGACTGTCCAGTGTTTTATCCCGCCATCATCTACGCTCTTCCACCTCAGGGGTGGAAAGTCATCAGATGTTTACTTCATGTCATGGGAACAGAGTCTCTTCAGCATTCTGCAAAAGAAAGTTAATCCTAGAAAACAACTCTTAAGAGACTTCAGCTCAAATAAAATCCAAAGCTGTTAATACCTGCTCCCTTCCTGCCTTGCCAGTCTTCTTCTACCTACCTCCCCTCCATGTACTCTGCCATGTAATGACAATGGACTCTTTACTCTTCTTAGTACAAGATATTCCATTTCCCAACTCCAGGCTCAGGGTTAAGTGACTTGACCAGAAGACCAGGAAAGTCTTTATGCAGAATGTGAGATATTAGCTGGGACTTGAAGGAAGCTATAGAGAGGCCAGGAGACAGAGATGAGGAGGGAAAGAATTCCAGGCATAGGAGACAGCCAGTGAAAATGCCTGGTGGGGACAGTTAGGTGCCTCAGTGGATATAGTACCAACCCTGGAGTCAGGACCTGAGTTCAAATCCGCCCTCAAATACTTACTAGCTGTGTGACCTTGGACAAGTCACTTAACCCTGTTTGCCTCAGTTTCCTCATCTGTAAAACGAGCCGGAGAAGGAAATGGCAAATCACTCCAGTATCTTTGCCTAGAAAACCCCAACTAAGGTCATGAAGAGTCAGATACGACTGAAACTACTGAATAACAACAAAAACAGAAGCCAATGACTTCATGAGGCAACAAGATATGTTAGAGTCAAAAGGCTAAACAATAATGGCAGAAAATGTGAAGTATCTCATAGCAAAAACATCTGAACTAGAAAACAGAATGGGAAAAAAAAGTAAGAATTACTGGACTATTGAAAGCCATAGCCAAAAAGATACCCTAGATGTCCTATTTCAAGAAATCTTAAAAGCAAACTGTCCAGATCTCTTAGGGAAAAGTGGAAACAGAAAGCATCCACCTGGTCGACTCTTTAAAGAAACCCCCAAACAAAACTCCAGGAACATCAGAGCCAAAATCTAGAGTTTCCAGGTCAAAACAAAAATACTGCATGTAACCACAGAGAAAGAACCCAGATGTCGAAAGGCCAAAGTCAGGATCACACATGATAGACTGACTGTATCATCACTATAAATGATGGTATATGCAGCCACAACTATAAATCAATGGAGGATTTGAAATATAATATTCCAGAAGGCAAAGGATATGGATTTATAGCCAGGAATAACTCCCCAACAAAACTGAGTATTATCCTACAAGTGTAAAAAGGATCTTTTAAAAATATATAAATTAATTCATTTATTTTTTGTTTTCAACTGAAAAAAGGATCTTTAATAAATAGAGGACTTCCAAGCATTTCTAAGGAAAAGACTAGAGCTGCAGACATTCTGAGGTTCAAAAACAGAAGTGAAGAGAAGTCTAAAAAGGCAAATAGGAGTGAACAATGATAAATGACTAATCAAGGATAAACTGCCTATATTGAAAGATGAAGAAGTGATATATGTATCCCCTTAGACCCCCATCATCATCAGAGTTCATGGAGGGAATCAGATTAAACTATGCCTGGAAGTGGCTCTGTTATGTCTTGGTGATGTTGAGAAAAAATGGAAAGAAACCAGAAGAACAATACATTGGGGGAGGGGAAAGGGAAAGGAAGATTAGGGTGTAATTATCTCAGATAATCTGGATGTACAAGTAGATATTTATACAAACAAGGAGGAATGGTGTGGTGGGAGCTGCTGCTTCTTGACTCTTACTCCCATCTGAATTGGCTAAAAGAGGGAAGAACACACACGTTGTTGTTCAGTTGTTTCAGTTGTGTCTGATCCTTCTTGACACCATTTGGGGTTTTCTTGGCAAAGATACTGAAGTGATTTGCCATTTCCTTCTCCAGCTCATTTTTATATATGAGGAAACTGAGGCAAACAAGGTTAAGGGACTTGTCCAAGGTCACCCAGCTAGTAAGTGTCTGAGACTGGATTTGAACTCAGGAAGATGAGTCTTCCTTACTCCAGGCCCAGAATTGTGCCATCTAGCTGCTCCTAAATGCAACAGTTGGATATAAAAATCCATTTCACTCAACAGGAAAATATGAGGGAAAGGGTAATTAATGGTAATTAAGTCCTCAGCAAAACAAGGTAAAGAATGGGAATCTGAGAGAATACCCTTAAATTGGGGCATGGATGAGCAAATTATGGTATATAATGTGATGGGATTCTACGGTGCTGAATTCCTACTGGTGTGATGACCAAGCAGTCTTCCAGAGGACTAATGATAAAACATGCTCCCCACCTCCTGATATAGAAGCGAAGGACTCAGAATGGAGAATAAGACTATTTTTTTTGGACATGACCATTGTGGAAATTTGTTTTGATTTACTGCGTGTTTGTAACGGGTCTTGTTTTTCTGGTGTTCTCAGTTGGGGGTTGGGTTGGGATGAGAAGGTGAAAAGTTGGATTTGGGCCAGATTAAATAAATAAAACATTTTTTAAAAAATAAAAAAATATTTTAAAAGCCATTATAGGCTTCTAATATTGGGGAAGGGGCTTGGAGGGTGCATAATGTGCATGGATTGGAAGCTGAGGTGGGAGAAAATTATAAATACTCCAGCTGGATCTGTGTGGATTTAGACAGGGAGGCCTCCAGGTTGTGAAGCCCCTTGGCTTAAATCAGACAGGCCAGTTAACATCCCGTAATTCTTTCTTTCCTATCAGTCACAGGAAAGGTTGGGAGAGAAGGCTGACTTTTAGCAGATTTTTTTTCCTTCCAATCCCTTCTAAAATCCCCTGGCCATGCACCTCGTGTGTGTACAAGAATTTGCAGTCTTGGGGTGATCTAATTATAACCTGTAGCATTTCCTACTATGGTCTGACTGGAATAGTGCAGCCACAGAAAAATGGAAGTGAATTAGATGAAGCTTTTGGTGGAGACAGTTGCATTTTCATTTCTTGTATATTTTCTTGTTTAACCCTTATGGGCTTAGATAACTTTCATCACTTCAGTTTGTGGTTATGAAGGAGTACCGATTGGTGACTAGGTATGTCTAGGGTAGAGGGTGGGCATCTTAACAAAATACGTTGTTCAGATTCAACAAGACTGAACTGTGGGGTTATCAGAGGGTGACTAGAATGGTTAAGACCTTTGGGTTCATGCCGTATGAAGATTACTTGAAGGAGCTGGGGTAGGGGTGCCAAGTGCCGTGCTGGGCTGGGAATGCAAATGGAATGAAGGAAGGAATTAAAGAAGAAGAAAGGAACAAGAATTTATAAAGTACCTACTATGTGCAGGCACTGGGTTAAGCATTTTACAAATATTATATCATTTAATTCTCACAACAACCATAAGACATAGGTGCCGTTATTATCATCTCCATTTTACAGTTGAAGAAACTGAGGCAGAAAGCTGTAAAGTGACTTGCTCAGGGTCACACAACTATCAAGAGAGGCCCAGCTTGAGCCTTGCCCAGTTCCGTACCCTGCCAATCAAGTCCTACCCTTGTCAGCCTTTCCTAACCAGGATAGGTCCTGGTAGATACTGGTCCTATCATTGTGGGTAAAGGAAAGAATTTACTAGTGGAGAAAGGAGGAATAAGGAGGTGGAATTTGCTATTTTTTATCATTGGGATGTGGGAGAAGTAAGTGTCTGAAGCTAGATTTGAAGTCAGGTTTTCCTGACTCCAGGCCCAGTGGCCACTTAGCTGCAGAAACACAGTCCCTGCCTTCAAGGAGCTTCCATTCTAATAGTAGAAGACAGAACATAAAAGGGAGCTGAAGATGGTGGGGGTGGGGGGAATTGTAGAGAAAATCTAATAGTGTAGCCTACAGAAAAAGGAAGAGTTGGTTGGCCTGGGCCAAGCTTCAGATCTGGATGACTCCCACCATTTTGATATTCTCATAGGAACCCGCCAATCAGATGGAGAGCTATACAGAGACGGGGCACTACCACTATGAGATACAAAGAGACTGAGCTTCTGGGGCATTGTAGGTACTGGAGGCTGGAGCTTCTACCCAATATGATGTATGCATGAGGCTCAGGTACCACTTATTCCTCCAACTCTTCCTCCACATGTATGTACCCTTCTCGTAGGGAGTTGAGCAAGGCTCAGACTAGCTTCCCTTGGCACAGCTTCCGGGTGGCATCTGGCTATGCTGACTTGGTTTCCTGCTCACCTAGGGGCACAAAAATACCTCCATGTGGAGCTGGGCCTTCCATCTTGATCAATGCTTAAAGGCCACAGGAGTAACTAAACCCTGCCCTGATGACCAGACTATAGAGAAGACAAGGACCATGTCTATGGAATCTATTAGTACTTGGGTTGTTGACTTTGCCATCTTTGGAGTTTAGAGACCTCATCCCCACTTTGATTTTTGAAGTTCAGAGTCCTGAACTTCCTGAACCTTCACCAACCACATCTCTTGAATATGCCCCTGTAACCAGAATGGACTTTGTTTTCTTTGAATGACTCAGCTTACCTCATTGAGCTTCCCTGGACACTGGGGCTTGCTCTTCCAGGGCAGGAAGCCCAGCGACCAAGCCAGGAATCAGAGAACTTCCTGTGTGATGAGTCATGGGGCTGGCTGAGGGGAGGTATGTTAACCTGGTCTACACTAGGGGGAGGGGCCAAGTCAAGAACCAATCGGCCCTGGTCATTCAGACGGCGCTTGATGATGTCAAAAACTCTATAAGAGGGGAGAGGACAGCTTGAAGATCCTCTCTTCCTTTTCCGGTTGGAGCCAGAGACACCTACAGCTGAAGCTGAGCTGCCGGTAGCAGAGCTGACTGGAGTGCTGAGCAAGGACTGGAGGCCAGTGGGTAATCTTCTTACCGTAGAGGGGAAGCATGTATACGATTTTGCCTTATACTATCTCACTTCTCTGTGGCCTCCTGGTTACCCTTGTGAGGTGGACTTATTGGGCCTGGAAGCTTTTGATGAAAATATCAAAATGGGGACGCTGGCTTGTGGACTTGTTACTGTGGAGTGTAAATACATGCTTTAGTTCTCCTGCCTTCTGCCTAGGGAATCCCTTATATCCTGCGGTTCCGGACCTTTTAGGCACATATGAGATTCTCTTTGAAATCATAAATTCTGCCTTCCTAATATAGCCCCTTTCTCTCCTCTGATACTGCCAACCCCCTATTACAGGCCCTCATCACTTCACGCCTGGACTACTGTAATAGCCAGCTTGATAGGTCTGCCTGTCTCAAGTCTTTCCCTACTCTAGACACCAAGCAATTGCCAAAGTGACTTTCCTAAAGCACAGGACTAACTATGTCACCCTTCTACTCAATAAACTCCAGTGGCTACCCATCACCTCCAGAATCAAATACAAAATGATCTGTTTGGCATTCAAAGCCCTTCATCACCCAGCCTCCTTCTACCTTTCCAGTCTTTTACACCTTACTTCTTGACACACTCTTTGGTCTAGTGACACAGTTTCCTGGTCGGGGGGCAAAGATAATGAGCTCCATTTTGGACACATTGAGTATGAGTGGTCAGTAGGACTTCCCAATGGAAATGGTGGAGATTTGGAAATTTAGGACTCTATGACCAGAGGTGTAGAATTCAGGGTCGTCTGTAGAAAGACAATTGTTGAATGCACAAAAGTGAAAAGGAGAGAGTATAGAAGAAAGAAAGAGGATATTTGTGGCAGACCTGACTCAGACCAGGACCATTTTAATTTAGATTTGGTGTTAGAACAGAATGTGGCACTTGTAGGTCATTCGTGGAAAGGATATTAAACTTAGCCTGGGTAGAGACAGTCCCTCTCACCTCCACAAAATGGAGGAAATGAGTGGTCAGAAGGAAAGGATACAGCAACCTGAGTTCATCCAACAGAAGAGTCATCTGTGCTTGGTTTCTACTTTATTACAGAGAGCTTCAAGGAATGAGAGTTCATTGAGTGACTCTAAGGAACCTCTGCAGCCCTTGGATTCAATCACTTCAGTGACCTCAGTTACTGTACTTGAAGACCTAGACTTGAAGGCCACATGTGGCCTTGAGGTCACAGGTTCCCCACCCCTGCTCTAAGACTAAAAGTAGCCTGATTCAGATCTGCCTTATCACTGACATTTAGATGTTAAGTATAAGCACTTTCAAAGTTAGCAATGCCTATACCCCTTGCATCAATTGATCCTTTGAACCATGAGTGTGGTAAAAGAGGCCCAGTATGGTTTGAGTATTTGCTGAAGGTCACTCATTTATTAAATGGTGCAGGGAAATGGCAAGAAGGGGGAGAGCGAAGGAAGAACCTAGCGGAGACTTTTCATTAAGGAAGAGGAACGTTCCACACAGCTTTTTCCTTTTCTTGTTTTGACTGGCCCAGCTCGTGGATGACAACAGACTTACCGGATTTTATTGTTGACTAGATTGGTGATGAAGCAAGTCAGGACCATCTTGTGGGTTAAAAAGTCTGTTAGGTTTGATAGTGAGTAAGATAGGAAGGTGTAACTTACTTTGAGACATAATGTGGTTTCACATTATCTGGCACCTACCGAAGAGAAGGGAGATCCTGATGAGTCTGTGGTCTGCATACGGGACCTGTGGTTTCAAGCCCATCCTTTGTTTTCACACATTTTCAGATGACACTAGGGGAAGGCAAGTCACACATTTTAAATCCAAAAGAGGAACCAGTGACCTAAACTATAAAAGCATCGTGGAAAAAACCCAGCTGTATGCTAAGCTTCATGCTCGGGAGCTAATTCCCCAGTCTCCAATTTTACAAGGAGGGAAAAGACCTTCTTGAAATGAGGGAAGTATGAGTTCTAAGTGGTTCATTTTCTTTTCTTTTTAAATTTTCATTTATTTTTTAAATTTATGAGATAAAACAAGCAATTCCATAACATAGAATAAAAAAATTGCCCATAAAACACAAATCTATTATGTTCAACTTGTTATTCCTTTTAAAGTTTTAAAGTAACTCATTTTCAACTAAAGCATGTTTTTCATTATCAGTCAGTGACAAAACCAAGATTAAATAGCTGTGGTCTCTATATTTTATGCAAGGATGACCAGGTAAGTTCCTTGTTTCGGGTCAACCACAAGTCAGGCTTAGTTGAGACTCCAGTGGATCTGGCTACAAATCAGTGAATGTTGTCACTGTTAAACCTGAGCTGAATCTGTGCCTTGAATATAGGGTTTTGCTGAATGAATATGATAAAGACAAATTTCAGTAGTGTGTAAGATGTCATAGTCATTCACATGATGTAAATGACAGGTAAAGATTTTATGTGGCTGGCTTCTTGAGGGAAGAAAGAATTTGGTAGCTTTCTAGTCTTCCTCTTTAGTTGTTACTTCTAACACCATTGGTCTACTCATGGTTGCTCTTCTAGCTGTCACCATTGTCAACAAACATACGAATATCTACTATGTGTGGTGTGCTAGGAATACATTAGTAGTAAAGGAGAAATCCTTGCTTTCAAAGAATTAGATAATCCTAGATCTAGGACTCAAATGGACCTCAGTGGTCAACTGATCCAACTCCTTCATGAGGTAATGAGGAAATGGGAGCCCAGAGAAATTAAGTATTCTGCCTTTTGCTTTTATACCATAGTTATTTTCTATGTTGATTTATCCTGACCACTGCCATGACTGAATAATCCCTCTTAAGAAAGAAAACAGTCTAGACACAAATTGTGTCTAATAGCATGTGCAACACTTTGCAACCCTCTTTTCGTATCTTCCCACTGAAAGGAGCAAAATTTGATTTATCATCTATTCTGCAGTACCAAGATGGGTCATTTTCAATTGATATGTGTACAGTTGCCTTTTAGTCTTTCTTTCATTTTCCTTATTATAATTGTAATGTAATGTAATACTCCTGGTTGTTTCTTTGTTCTGCATCAGTTAAAACAAATCTTCCCATGTTTCTCTGAATTCATTTATATATCATTTATTATGGTAAAATATTATTAATATACAAAAATTTGTTGAGTTATTTTCCAATGGGAGGGTACCCACATCACTTTCATTTTTTCAGATAATATTAGTGATCCCACAGAGCACATATTCTTGCTTTTTTGAGGATGGACGTTCCCATTGGCCTCTCACTAAGGAACAGCTGCTTGGCTTTTTTGAAATGTTGCAGCAGCTCTGGATTGATCCTGTGGATCCATGACTAGACATTGTGTGAATAGATTGGCCACTGAGTATCATGGAGGACAGACTCTTCCCTTCGGAAGGCTATTAAAGATGTAGAAAGACTTCAAATTCTCTCCTTTTTGGACTGCCCTCTCTTGCAACAGATCCTTTGGGAGCTCTCCCTTGGACTTTTAGCAAGGAGGGGTGGTTACTTTTTCTTCCCACCACTCAGCACTAGTGGCAGGTACAACTTGAGCACATGGGAGTAAGAACATGTTTTTGAGTATCCAAGACTGAACCTCAAGTCTCTACCTTCCTCTTTTGCTTTATTTTTTATATTTTTATGTGTTATTTTGCAATAATATATTAAATATATCTAAGTATGTTATAGTAAGTATATATTTTAATTTTTATATATATTTATTTTATATTTGCTTTATTTTTCTTTCCTTAAGCTCCATCCAACCAAACATCCATCCTGAGAGATAGATATTTCCAGCGTTGGTGGCTATCTCATGAGTTACAAAGTCTCTGAGTGCCTGAGTTGATGCTGGCTGTCCAGCATGAGATGCCTCCTGGGGCATCCACCAGGAGGATGGTACAGCTGAAAGGACTAAGAAAATTTGGGCCTTGTGAGTCACAAAGACATAGAAGGCTTGAGGTAAGTGTGACATAAATATTTATCACACCTAGAAGGTTTTCTTTACCTCCCAGTACTATTACAAGTATTTTGGCAAATATAGGACAAAGGTCTTTGAGCAATTTAGGATGGGATCTCTGGTTCAAAGGGCATAAACATTTCAGTGGCTTTTCTTGAATAATTCCAAAGTTTTCCAGAATGGTTGGATCAATTTGTAGTTTCACCACCAGATTCCCAACATTTCCATTTCTACCTTTATCACCTTTGTTTCTTTTACATGAACTTGGTGGGACCAATGATGTGGCTGTTTTATTATTTTGTTTTCCGTATTTGTTAATTCACTTTTCTGAGTTTTTTGCATTCCAAGCATTTCTTTTGTGATAAAGTAAATAACTGTCTTATAGCTGATATCTCTTCTGTATATTGAGTACCTTTTTATAGAATGGATTCCATGAACCTCTTTAAGGGAGACCCTAGATATGAAACATACCTAAGAGTAGGGGGAGTCTGGTACATGTGCAAAATGCTTCAGACAAGGTGTATCCATGTAGAGATGTGAGGATCCTGCTTTTGGGAGAGTCATGATCAAGCAGAATGGAAGTGTCTTGGAAAGACCATGGAGCAATGTAGGTAGACATAATTATATAATTGTTTCCAGTCTGCTAACCACATGATTTAGAGATGTCTTTTTTTTTGATTAGATGTGTAGAACTGGGGGTGTCTTCAAAAAAGCCAAGTTATCTTCAGCCTACTCTCTTGCCCCAGTCCTTTCCAGTGCTTTGTATGTATTTAGATTCCTTTTCTCTAACGTTCTCCTTTTCTAGTGTTTGGTGAAAGACAGTGCTATAGGGGGAAAGGCCTTGAGGTCTTCTCCCCTCTGAGGCCATGTGGCCCTGTGAAAGGGATCTGGATCTTTGGTCTCTACTCTAGATGAACAGAATGGAGCCTCCAATCCTGTGTGTTTGGAAAAGTCAGTAGAGTTCTTTGGTACCCAAGAATTCCAGAGTCTGAGTTTACAGCCAGCATTGATTCCCTGAGGAGCAAAGAATGACTTTCTAGACCTAGCCCAGTGGTAGCTGAGACAGGGACTCACCTGAGAGCCAGGCTGACATGAACCTGGTGGAACCCATGTTATGTAGAAACTGAGCTAAGACTGTGTTCCTGAGTTGTTGGGGGGGGGGGGAAATGTTTGTAATTTATTTTTGTTTTACCTTTAAAGTAAATATCACTTTGTAAAAAACTGATTGACATTGAGTTCTTTAAAAAGAACTGTGGTTCTACTAACCAATAAATAGAACAGTGGGAAGAACTCAACCAGTGGAGGCTCAAGCTGATGGCCTTAGAGAAGAAACTCCATAAACCCCTCCTAGTACCCTAAGAACAGGAAGGAGCAGATGTAGCTGGTCTGACTCCAGAAGAGTGAGTGAGAGCTTACTTGCTATATAAGCTTTATTATAGAGATTTTCTTCAGAATTCCAAGGTGGGATATAACAAGTAAGTAAGATGAGAATATCCTAAATCACTTCTTTTAGGGATTGTCCTACTCTAAATTGAACCTAGTATAGGGGAGTCCAGAGCAGGAAGTCTTGTGGGAGTCTATCTCCCTTATCTTTCCACCCCTTCAGGTCCCAGGTCACATCTGCTCTCACAAAAAATGCATTACAAATATTTTGACACATTTTATGACCTTTTACATTTGACCTCTTTGTGATAGAACTTCTAGGTCAAAGGTTATAAATAGTTTAGTGGCTTTTTGAATAATTCCAAAGTTTTAGAGAATGTTAGATCAGTTCCCAGTTGTGCCAACAGTGTGCCTGTTTTCTCAGATCCTTGCCAATGTGATTATTTTTGTCTTTAGCATCTTTTCCAATTTTGAGATGAAACCTCAAAGCTGTTTTAATTTGAATTTCTCTTATCATTGGCTATTTGAAGGCTTTTTTCATATGGTTGTTATTATTTACATTTCTTCTTTTTAAAACTAATATTCCTAGCTTTTGACCACTTGTATATTGGAGAATGATCCTTGTTCTTCCATATTGTGCCTATTTATGTATTTTTAACATGGGGGTGGGAATCTGAGCATTTAAAAGAAACATAAAGGAAAGAGACAGTGAAGAGGGAGAGACTGAAACAATTTTTGCTGTCTTCCCTCCCCCATCCCTTACAAACCTTAGGAAAGAGGAAGGAAGGAAAAATTTAGCAGATGTCCAACCAATTTATTCAAAAGTTTCAAATCAAAAAGAATGGGGGAAGAATAAAACTGCCTATGTACATCCTCCAAGCTAGATGCCATGGGGAATATCTACAATTAAGGGGGAAGAATATCAGTTGAGACACTCAGGAGTTTACAGAAGGCAGAATTTGAGAAAAGAGCCATCAGGAAAACCCATGGTCTAAAAAGGCTGTGCACAGATGCTCCAAGCTTAGGCAGTAATCACGAGGACCAGATGGTTCTAATGTTGGAGGAAAATCCAATCTTACAGGTACCACTGAGACTTGGTGAATTCAATGACTAAGTCTGGGTAGCTATGCCTTATTCAAAAGAAATAGGATGTATATCACAGTATATTTGTTAACCTTAAGTATTATCCCTTTTCTAATTGAGTACAGAAATTCTTCCTTAACCCTCTATATTCTGGCACATGAGAATGTAGAGTTCAGGAGAGACACAAATAGAAGAGAGTGGGAAAGAGAGAGACAGAGACAGACAGATGAAGAAAGAGAAAGAGGGAAGAGAAGAAGAAAAAAGAAGAGAAGAAAAAAGAGGGAGGGAGAAAGAAAGGAAGAGAAAAAAAGAGACCAAGAGAATGAGAGAGAGGGAGAGAGAGAGAGAGAGAGAGAGAGAGGGAGAGAGAGAACACTTTTGGATATATTTCCCTTCTCTACCCCTAATTTATTCTTTGCAACATATATAGTAATATTTCACCTGAGAGGACATTTAGTTTGTTTCAGTTTAGACTTAATTTCTAGATCTAAAAATAATTTTCTTAAAATAATATAACAATTTTTTGTATTTCTCAGTAAAATTTATCCTAAGTTAAATTCAGATTCAAACTCAGGTTACTTAAATGGTTAAGCTGCTTTGGACCATGAAAACAAAAGAAACAGGATAGGAGTGTGGGTGGGTGGGATAGCATCTTATTTTAACAAGATATACCTAGGTGAGAGAATCAAGGATCACAGATGGGTGCAGAGCATTAGGGTAATGACCAATGGAGGTAAAAAAAACAGAAGAGACTTCATGAGACCATGCCACATACCACTTAGACAAAAAGAGGAAATGGGGGAGAGTTGAGGAACCGGATCACAAGCCTGGCACAAGGACTTCATAGTGACGGGAAGACTTCAATCATCTAGATATCCGCTGGAGTTCTTTCTTTGCCAACAGCAGAGCAACTAATAACCTTTTGATTTGCCTTAATGATAATATAATTCTTTAAATGATAGAAACTAAGTGGGAAAATTTTATTCTGGATCTGATTCTTATTGACTTGGAAGATCTTATCATTGGGATGTGTATGATGGGAACATTGTAGAGAAATGACCGCTGTACCTGCCTTTTAGAGTTTAGAATAGAGGAGAGGCAATCTGGGCATCACTAAACATGTATGCACTCAAATGTTTGGTAAAATAGATTGTGAAGAGTTCATGAGAAGGATGAGTAACATCTCATGAACTAAAATTGCCCAAGGAGGGATGGGAAACTGTTATGGATGAAATTGCAAAGACTCAAAGGGAAAAAAAGACAATGAGAAGGAAAAAGGGGAGCTGTCTGAAGTACCTAATGAAGATCTCCAGGGAACTCACCAACCAGCCAGAGGGCATATATAAGAATGCCATGGTCTTATAAAAATTGCATCAGGAATGCTAAAACACAGAATGAGCTGAGATGTTATTGGCTGACCTCGAGGGCCACAGCTTCCTGGAATAAGGAGGTGATAGAACCCCTGAATTCTGCCAAAGTCAGACCCCATCTGAAGTGCTGTGTTCAGTTTTCAGCACCAAAGTTTTAATAAGAACATAGATAAGCTGGAGAAAGTCCAGAATAGATCAGCCAACATGGTGAAGGGCCTTAAGTCTATGTCTTATGATAATTAACTCTCTTTCAATTGAAGTGGGATGCTGTGCCTGGAGAAGAAAAGACTTAGGGGATACGTGCTATCTGTAATTAAGAGACTGGCATGTGGAAGAGAGGTTAGGCATGTTCTCTTTGTCCCAGAGGGCAAAACCAGGAAGATTGGGTGGAATTTGCAAAGAGGTGAATTGAGGCTTGATGTTAGGAAAAACTTCCTAAGCATTAGTATTATCCAATCTCTATTGGATTTCCTAGGGAGCTAGTAGGTTCCCCAATCCCTTTCATCCCCATGCAGATCTTCAGGCAGAGGTTGAATGACCATCTATTGAGTACATTGTTGTAGCAAGTCTGTGATTCTGTGAAGAATGTAGGTGGAAGTATCAGTCTAAGAAAGCACAGACCTGAACTCTTTCAAATGGTGATGGATGGAAAACTCATAGGAACGTCATAGTCAGATTCCAAAACCCCCAACTCAAGGATAAAATATTAAGAGCAACAAGAAAAAACAATTTAAATATGATTGTGCCACATTTAGAATCACACAAGACCTAGCAGTGGAGAAACTGAAGGACTGCTGGTTTTGGAACACTATATATTGAAAAGCAAAAGAACTGGGCTTCTGGCCAAAAATATCATACCCAGCAAAGTTTAGAATAATCCTGAGTGGAAAAAAATGGGCATTTGATCAACTGTCAGACTTACAGGACTTTGTTTTAAAAAAAAAAACAACCCCAAAGCAAACCTGGACTTAATAGAAGATTTAACATACAAGAGCCAAGAGAAACATACCGAAGACTGGTTACAAGGATTTAATAAGGACAGACGGTTTACCTTTTATGTATGTAAAACATAAAACGTATGTCTAAGATTGTCATTAGTAAGAAAGATTGGGGTAGAACTGAGTATGATACGACTAGAAAGTAAAACCATCTAGGAACAATTAAAAAGAGTAATTATCTTATACTAATGAGGAAGAATCGACACAGAGGAATTGGATGGGGGAGGAAGGCTGGTAGTTCTGGTAACCTACTTTTACCGGGAATGGGTTCAAGAGGGAAATATTATATATATGTATGTATGTATGTGTGTATGTATGTATGCATGTATACGTATATACACATACAGATGTATCTAGAAGGGTATATGTCTTCTAAATTCAGAAGCAATAAAATGATAAGGGAATAGGGAGGGGGGAGAGGATAGGAGAGGGATCTTTAGAGGTGAAGGTGAGAGAATAGGTTAAAAAGGGGTATTGAGATTAACGAGAATGGGAGGATAAGGGAGGGATCTCTGGGACATAAGGGAGGGGTTTCTAGAGGGGATGGTGAGGGAATAGGTTAAAGGGGGGTATAGAAGGGTGTTTAGATTTATAGGAATAGGAGGGGATACGGGAGGGATCCTTAGATGGGGGGCAGGCTAAGTAATAGGAGGGCAAGGTAGTGGGTAAAAGTAAACTAGAGGAGTGAGGAGGGATAGGAAATAAGAGATATGCACAAACATAAAAACAAAGATCAGGTGTAGAATTTGTTAGGAAAAGTATATGTATGTATGTGTATAAATGTATATGTGTATGTATATATCTCAATATATAAATATATCCACATTTAATTGTGGCCTTCTTGTGTTGGGGTCGGAGGGAAGGACAAAGTAAAAAGTGCACAGCAAAGAACAAAAAACTTAGAAGGAAACAAAGAAAAGATGGACAGCGCTCAACACAACATGTAGTATTTATTATATAGGCTTTGCTGAAATGAAAATTTATCATTATATATTTTGAATCCTATCATGTTCTGCCATGCACATGATATGTCTTTTTTCTCTTTTTTTAGTTTATATTCAAGTTTCAATATTTAAGTTTATCACATTTCTTTTTCTTTCCTCTAGTTTGTATTTGAGTTCTTGTCTTTGAGTCTAAAATTAAAAAAAAAAAAGGAGAGACCCTACAACCTCTGAGAAAAAGAGGAAAAAAACCAAATGGATAAAAACCAAGGAATTGTGTGACTACAGAGAGAGGAAACAAAATCATCTACTGAGTAAGGTATTATGGGGGAGAGGGACTAGAGAGGGGTGGTGGGCTTGAGGAATATTACAAGAGAAAGATTTAGAACAGCCTTAAGGGGAAATGTGATAAAGAATTAGCAAAGATCAGCAAAGATGGTTGATTTCCTATGAGTGCCCTCTCCAAGCCAGAGTCATAAAACCATTATGGCCAAATTCACTACCATTTAATTCTTTTTCTCATCCTGGGCTATTACTACAGGGCTTGAAAATGGATTCAAGCCCACCAGGGTTGAGGGATGGCATGATAGATTAGAAGATGAGAGATTTTGCAGAGGCAGAGAGGGGAGGTTTTGAAATGACTAAATGTCGGGGCCT